>NW_024609868.1:38018282-38355696 GCF_016920785.2 Ixodes scapularis
CTGAACATGCACTGCCCAAGAGGCCCAAGCGGAACCAACAGAGACACCTCGGAGCTGGCGGTGTTGAGCACCATCCACCCAGGACCTCGTGACGGAACAGGAGACTGGTGACCTACACCGCTGCGACCACTGTGATGACTGTGATCTAAACCTTTTCACCTCTACACTGACTCGCAACCGCAAGCCGCGATCTAGAAATGGAACAACACTGACAGTAGGGGTGCTAGGGGTGTCATGGGGGTGTCGCGAACCGGCCGCGGTTCGAGTTCGACCAGGTTCGACTTTTTCGAACTTTTAGTGGAAAGTTCGTCGAACCTTGTATTGAGGTTCGACTCGTGTGCGCATGCGCGACAGGCTGGCCAGTTGGCTTCGGATTGGATGGTAATGGCTAAGAGATGAATTAAGTGCAGCGCTGATTAGGGGTGTCGCGAACTTTTGTCGAACCAGATTTTTTGGTCGAACTTTCAAGGTTCGACCGAGTCGAACCAGTCGACGAACCTTCGACTTTTCATCAGATTCGACCGGTTCGACTTTGTGGGCAGTGTGGCCAGACCTTGATACAAGCATGTCTAAGTTTGGAAAAAGTTTTTTTTTATGCAAAGGGTTATTTTATTTTGTGAACAGCTGCAATTAAAATAAACTAATTCTAATCACTGAAGAAGTTAATAACTTAATTTTTAGTACTTTATTGACTAAAATAGCCAATCAACGCTGCACTTAATTGACCTCTTAGCCATTACCATCCAATCCGAAGCCAACTGGCCAGCCTGTCACGAGCGATTCGGAGGAGGAATAATAGAAGGTCACGTGACCTGACGTCACCGAAAGTGACGTCACAAATATAACGTCACGTGACAAAAAAATTTTGTTTTGCTTGTTTTTGTTTGTTTTGTTTTCTGTGACGTCACGGTTTTTAGCGAGGAAACTTTTTTTTTATTTTACTTTGTTGACGTATTATTTTTTTTTATTTTGTTTATTTTCTTGCTTTTTGCAACCGCGGGACCGCGTTTCTGCGCTTCAGATTGCGTTTTTCCGACTCCTTTGTTTGATATCGTGTCGTATCGTCGTATTTATGTAGTTATTGGGAACGGCAAGGCCTACGTTGTTGCGTCCTTTACCTGAATATCGTGACCGAATCGAGTGTCGTCGATTTGAATCGTGTCTTGCGAACCATCGTCGAACAAAAGGTGAGTGATTTGCGTTTTCCTGTGATGTGATTTCGATGTGTTCGTTCCACGTGTCCGAGCTGCTTCTTCGTTTCAAATACATTTGGCGCCGCTGCCTATTGTTTGAGCCTGTGCTCACGATGAAAACACGCATCGCAGAAACCTGAAAGCCCGCCAAAAGAGCTCTAAAAACCGCATCCCAGACCTGCCGGCAGACTTCCGAGCTAAGCCTGATTAAACAAAAACGTTTGATCCGGCGGAATAATGTGTTTGATATTACATCCCATGTCAACAAGGAACTGCGCTGTCTGTCTTCGCCCCCAACAGGTTTTATTCTTCCGGGTTTTTCAAATCTTTACCAACCCGCGTCCGATCGTAATACCCCGATCACAACAAATAGTTGATCGTGCTCCGATGGCTCCAAACATCAGCCGGCAAGGAAGTTACGTTTTTCGCTTCTATATTTTGACCCAAGTAAACTCATGTTCTCAAACTATGTCATTCTGTCACCACCTCCAGTTGCACATTCTGGCGCACTTGCAGCCTCGTGCACCCTTGCGAGGTTTCCTGTTATCGTACCCTGGATATCATGGATTTCTCGCCGTACGCGAGTGCTCACGGAGGCGTGCTATACACTCTGTATCATAAGTTGTGTGCAGCAGAGGCGCAGGCCCGAGCACATGACAGTAAAAAGCGCCTTTTTTGCACGAGTACCCGCGCAAAAGGACATTCTGCAGAGCTGTGCCCTCGCACCCGTGCCTTTGCTGCACACAACTTACGAGGCAGTATAATAACCGAGCCGTTTTTGTTTCTTTTGCACATTACTGTGAAAGAAGTGTCATTGCTGTTTTCTTCTCAAAGAAAACTCAGAGACGTTAGACAAAAGCAAACAGATAGGAGACTGCACATTCATATGTTTTTCCCCCTTGTGCTACAGGTGATGGCTGGTCGTGGTTCATCAGCGTTTGTTTTGAAACTGATGGGTACCACAAGGCATGAAGGAGGTGACTTGCAGCAGCAAGGCACTGCAAGCCTTCGCAGCAACTGGCTAGCCAGTGCTGCTCTGTTCTGAACTGCACTGCGTGTCATGCGGAGGTTTTGTGCAAGCTCTCTGGGCGGCGACGCTAGCCACGGTAAGTGCATTCTATGCAGCTTCCTTTTAGGGATATATGTGGCTCGCAGGCCATGTCGTGCCAGCGAAATATGTGCCACCCGAGTGACAGCAGTGCTAGTGGCAAGGCTGCGCTGACAGTAATCAACACTGCACTGTTTTCATTCAATAACTAGTGACAAGGAACCAAATACTCCCGAGAGAGTCTCGGTTGTGCTTTGATAAACTCCAGCTCGCTTATGAACAGGTGGATGGCACAGATGGCTTTTCCTGGTGGACTTGGTGTCCGTGTTAACATTGCAACCAGACTTTCTTTCAGTTTGTGGCGTTTTTTCGTTGCGGGTGACCAGCATTGCAGTAGAAAAAGATGCAAAATAGTATAATGTTTGCATTCGTTACCTAAATTAATGGCAAGAACAACTGACATACATTTCCACCGACTGCATTTCTCGGAGGAATAGCCTGGACTAAAAAGCTCGCTACACTATGTCGTTCCCTTTTCGCCTGTACAACTCTGCGTCTTCCCTCGATCGTCTTATGTGGCTGCTTCTGTGTCTGCCTAGGCACTCGGTTGAAATGGGGAAAGCTGTCTGCGTTGCACATAACCGCCATTAGAGCCAGCGTGGGCGTAGCTGGGGTAGCCCCCACTATGGCTTCTCCAGCTCGACACAAGTAACATTCCTACCGCTGTTGTGTTAGCAGAAAACAGACCTGCTTAAAACGTACAGTGCACATAGCACACAATGGAGAGGTTGCTCGCCAATCATTTTCTTGGAAGTGTGAGTTGAGCCCTTTCGAGGCAGTTTGCTTCCGCACCGTGCACTATAATCCGCCCGAGAAGAGAAAACAAGATGAATAACCAGTAGGATTTCTTTGTTCCAAGGCTTCTTGACGCAGAAAAAGACTAGGGAGCCAGTATTGTTGCTTTTTTGCTACCCCGTGCGAGACTCAAACCCGACATGCAAGGAAGTGGAAAGGCCTCTTCCTTTCTGCTTTCTTGTGCCTTGGGTTTTAGCTGTGTTCAGAATTCACAGCTCGCCTGCATGCCTACTCTTCTGTTCACTGTGTTACTGAAGTTTTCTGTCGTTGCTGTCCCAGATTGGCTTCGTGGATGCACAGAAATACTCAAGGCGCTTGACGTCTGTGGCTCATCTGTATTGTTTTTCCCGGTACCACGGCATGAAGGAGCTGGCCTCCCTCCCTTCCATCAGCTGCGAGATACTACAAGCACTGGGCTACAGCTGCAGCTAGCCCATGGGTACCGTTCTGCGTCCTGTACTGCATCTAGTTCGAAAGGCCATGTGAAAGGCAGGTGTGGTCTTTATGGGCTCTGTCACTATGTGCATTTTCTGCAGCTTTTTCGGGGCAACTTCATATTAAGATTCAATACGGACTCGAGTGAGAGGGGGGCATTCTGAGAAAGCCAGCCTCTTTGTTAAACCATTGGGACTGGTATTATATCTACAGAGTTTATTTACACCTTTTGTTATGTACTTTTTTATTTATTTTTATTTTACTAGTTACTTATACTTCAATCTGACACGACAGCCACCAAAAATGGGTAAAGGACAAAAATGTTGACATATTGGCCTTTTTGTTTTCTGGCAGTTTGTTTGAAGAGCCAATGTTGGGGGCCGTCATTCGTGTTATTTTTCCCACACGCACGTCCAGCCTATGTTTACGTAAAGCCCCAATTGCCCCTTAGCAACAAAAATAATTTATGCGACAGACTAGGCGGCAGCATTGTGGACGAAAACAGGCCAGATTATATCTGCCATGTTTAAAAACTACATTCGGTGACAGGTTATGAATTCAGTGGCAAGAATGCACACCGCCTGCCAATCACTGCTGTCAGTTGTCGTGACGTCACGTCCTGCTAAGAAACTAGTATATATTTTTTTTAAATGGCAGGTTTTGGTTGCTGATGCCTCGTAGCACGTCAGCACTCTAAGCAATTCTTCTGCTCTTGGCCTCTCCGGTTTTACTTTGCAAAGTCATGACGGCGTCTGCTTTTGTTTGCGGTATTTCCCGTGTGTCGACGTGAGAAGGCAGCGATTGTATCGCCAAGGAAGTAGCGATCAATCTGCGCATTTATTCCAGCGGCACAGCGTTTACAAACCGGACTTTGCCCTTCACCGAGGGGAAAGTCTACCGACTGGCCCTACAGTTGGCGAGCATTGTGCAGCCGTGAGCGCGTAACTTGTCTGAATGCTTTCGTCTGTATACAGTGACAAAATGACTCGCTGAAATGCGAAGTACCATACAGTACCATGCCGTACAGCAAACCATCGATCACTTGCTGCAGCAACTTTGCGTTTTAAGTCGTAATAATAAAGTGATTTTTAGGCTAAAATCATTTTTTCATACTGCTCAATTATTCGGAATTCTGCACGATCCCCATCGGGTCTGCAATATCGGTCGGTGGCTGTATAACCTTTAAACACAATGGTTACACACCACAGGTACCGGGGACCATGACATCAGTGAGCTGGCTTTCACCTTGTCCAAGGCAGCAGCGGAACACTACGGGCGGGACCCTGGATCACTGCACCATGGATGCCGTCCTGTACCCTGCACGGCACTGCGTGTGGCTTAAGTGGCCAAGCAGAGGGTCATTGCATGACTTTTATGAGGCGCCGCTAGCCATTGTAAGTACATTTTGGACACTCATGTCTGGTGATGTACTTTTGTGCTCTACCGCAGAGCACATTTGGTGGCGGTTCAGTCTTGCCAATTACACCATTTTGAAACGGAACACATTTAGTGGTGGCTCGGTTTAGGTTTCCTGGCTCGGTGATCTTGCAACAGTGTCTAGACTTGGCGTAAACCTTTTTGTACTTCATTGTCATGGCTAGTGTAATTTCTGCAATGCCGTTGAAGCCACTTCTGCACGCAAACAAGATAAAAGTCGAAGCCACATGCTCGTGCACAGTGTATGACTACATGTATGCATGGGCACTCGTGCCCATGCGTACCCACTTGCAACATGGAGCATGTTTGTTTCGGCCGACACTCCACGCGTTCATTTCGGCGTCGCCACTCCACACGTCTATGCACTCGCTGCACCTTGAGAATCAAGTGTGCACCAGAATGCACTCCCGTCATGCATCACTCGGGAGAGGAACAAGAGCAGACGACTGGGGTTTTTCCGCCATAAGGAACGAGAACCGAAAAAAAGGGGATTTTCTGCTAAGAAACTGCGTCCCACGGGCAGCAAAATCGGACGCGAGCTGGGCTATTTATTCTGTGAAGCAAGCAATCGACAACCTGTGCTTCATTTTCAAGTTTTCTTTCAGCTTGTTGCCACACAGACATTGAAATACATCAATGGGATAAAGTAAGGTTCAGAACCAACATCAGCTACCGTGAGATCTCTCACCATCCTTGCGGGGTTGAAAAATTGGGACTTCAGTTGACAAACCTCGCCCGCCCTCCTGTCCATCATCACCTGACCCCATTCTGCATATGTGGGTATGTGCAAGGGAGCGTGATCATGTGGCTGAAGATACAAGTGTGACCGGCCCAACGAGCACATAGTTTCCACAGCACTGTCGGCTTAGGGGTGCACGGAAGATACTGTATAAACTGGAATATAGGTCGACCCCTTAATTTACAAGTTGCAAGATGCAAAAGAAGTTTTTATGGCAAGAAAACGCAACCTTACCTTGGTGACAAAATTGTCCAAGTATATAAAAGGACGAGAAAACACGGCAGATTTATTTAATTGTTTTGCACTCAATAAAACAGGAAGTATGCGAGTGTTACTACTCAGATTCCTCAGAGCCTTCGTCCGACGACGAGTTCACTAACACAATTTAAAGGGACGATGCCGTCCCTTTGAATTGCGCCCTCGAAAGCTCGGAGGCACGAGCAACCTCAACGCCTTTTATATGGATGCTCTCCGACATCACAGGTATCGATCTGGCGCACAGATCCCGAATAACGTTTGCCACCTTTGTTTCCAATTCGGGGTACACTGCAGTCCTTCCACGAAATTAAGTTTTCCTCGCCTTGCTGCACGCCGCCGGTTTTTGTCTCTGGTTTTGCCAGTAGCATATGCTTTTCTCCGATACACTGAACTCTCGCTGCGCTGCAAGATTCCGGTGGATCTCTGCATAGGCGATTGCCTTGTTCTAAAAGGCTACTGTGAACTGTCTTCTACTTCCGCTCATTATTGCTGCGGTAGATGTAACAAACCAAGGAGCACAAGTAAAAGTTAATCGTGACCATCGTGACAAGTGGATGAGTGCTAGGCCATTGCATTATAAAACAAAATGGCGTCTTCAGGCACTGAGTGTTGCGAGATTATTTTTGTTTTTCCGCTAATGACCGTCATATAAGACGAGGGTAGACTTTTTCAGGTCCAATTTCAAGAATAAATTCGACCTATATTCCGGTTTATATGCTAGTTGTGCATAGTACTGTGGAAGCCACAGGCTGGGGAGGGGGGGATTAGCAACTTTTGTCTGAATGTTGAGCGACGAGCATCAAGGGCCAATTTCCTAGGGGGAGAATGGTGACGTGCGAGTACAAAAATGAGGATCCAAGCGCCATGAGCAAGAGGGGAGTTCCTCCTTTTCCTCCTCTTGAACTGCTAGAGGTATACTTATGCCCCTGTACCTTTGGTAACACTGCACAATTTGTAAGTTGAGGAAAGCTAAGAAGGAAGTTGAAGAATCGATTCATGACTCCTTTAACATTTACCTACACTAGTTACCTTGCACCATTATATTTTGTTTGAGAAAGCTCTCATCCTCACCCCTCCCATAAGGGATAAAATCAGAAGTGTATACAACGATCGGAATATAAAGTGCCACGAAACCTATTGCTGGACATTCTTACGGGTTAGTGATCAATTTTTGTATGAATGAGGCCTTACCAGTGCCTTTGCCTCAATAGTGTGGTAAAAGGGCAATTTTCTTGTTTGTGCGCACAAATTTGTTTTGAAACATAACTTGCTGGACTACCAATGCATGTTTCAAGATCTCTGTTGTGGTGAATGTTTTGCTGCCTGTTATATTCTTCAATAGCCAGTATCGTTTAAGTTCTAGAACTCTATACAGTAAACTCCCACTTGAGCAAACTTCTAGGGACTCAAAGAAATAGTTCCCTTAACTAGGAGTCCACTAAACTGAATATATTCACTGGATTATGGAACAGCATAGGGCACAGCATACATTGAGTCAAAAGGGTGAAATGCAATTTATGGAGTCATGTACATTGATATATACAAAGTGTATTGCAGTTACGCTGCTGCCTTTCTCATTTTGAAAATAGTCAATAATTTTCATTTGCACCGGCGCTCTGAAAGTGCATGAAGTAACAAAGTTGCCCAGAGAGTATCTTTTTTTTTTTTTTTTGCATATCCTCTGGCACAGCTAGTTGCTGTGAGGAAGTCATACCGCAACGGCACTGTCCACTGGCTTGAAATATTCAGTGCAGAGCCGTTCCCTGTTGGGATTGAACGCAGTTTCTCTTTCAAGCTTCGACTTTTGCTTCACTAACGTTGACAACGTCGACGGTAGCATCCGATAGTCCTTCGCAACATTCACTTGCCTTTGACCGTTGCCCAGACGCTGAAAGTATTTCAATTTGTCTGAGAGACAACCGCTTCCATTTCGTTATACTTATTACGTAAGTGGGCGCACAAACTGCCGTTGTTACCCATGTTGTAAATGACAACCGCAAGGTTTAACCCAATACGAACTGTTTATTATTCTAAATCTACAACTTAAGCTTCGTTAAAACACAGAAGAGTTCTTTTTGCGTGGCTTCTTTCGGGGCGCTCGTTTTCGATCTCCCTTGTTCCCACACCGGGCTGTGGCTGTCGCTCGAGTCTTCCTTCTCTCTCTTCTCACCGACGTTTCAAATTCCGCTTCTTTTCCCGTCCGCTTTTCGCACCCCCAGATGGTTGATGGCGGCGGCAGGCATCTCGTCTTGCTCAAGTTCGCCCGAGCTGGTGTAAACATGACGTGAGGCCGCGGGCAAAGCTCAGTCCGTCAGGTGCCAGTCGAGGTTACCCGAGCATCCACGTGCTTTCCTCGTGATCGGTGTTTTCTTTTTGTGTGTGCTTATTTTTCGTCTTGTCTGTTTACGTTCTTACGCTGCGCCGTACCACGTGAGATTTATCGCCATCTTGTTGTCGGTTTTTCTGTTTCTTGCCCTCCCGAGCTCCGAGTCAGAGTTGAAACTTACAACAACCCAAAACTAAGATGGCCGAAAGGAACCAATAATAAAGAAAAGAAAATATGCACCGCATGGTTCGTTTTTGTCTACCGCACCGCTGCTGCAAAGGCGGCGGCGGCCATCAGCTACGCCAGCACTGCAGAGCACAAAACTTTGTTGAACTGATCACAACAGTAATCCTGGGTCCACCGATCAAGTTCGTTGAACTGAAATATTCGCTATTCCGAAATTCGTTTTTCGTAGAGCAAACATTTTTGCATAGAATGCAAAGGAAAACCACCATAGATTTTTGAAAGTTTGTTATTCTGAAATACTTGTTAAACCGACATTTGCTCAAGTGCGAGTTTATTGCACCCGACTACTGTGCGTTGCCCTACATGTTCGGGTAAGGTACTGTTTCTGTTTACCTAATAGGCACTTTCGTTCTCTGCATATACACCATAGGTTTCAAACCATCCTGAATCGTGGATCAAGCCTTGCAAGATGGAAGTTCTCTTTAGGCCCAGCGCCTCTTGATGGATCAAGTCTTGTACCCCATTCCCTCGTGTCTTTCATATAAGTAAATTGTTGGTATTTCTTTTATGACAGTGCACGTTACCTGCGGACCACGTTTTACAGTCGAAACGCAGTGTACCGAAACTTCTTTTATATAGACCCCTTTCTTTGCAAGCGCCACCAGGCGGTGCTTCAGTTTGTTTGATGTCTCAGCAAACTGGTGATGATGACGATGCCGGTGACGTCATCAGTGATGATGGCGTCATCGCATCGTCATCAGCGATGACGACGATGCGGATGCCGGTGACGTCATTGGGGGGGTCACGTGACCCTGGGGGAGGGGTCATGTGACCTTAGAATGACCTTGGGGGGCCACGTGACCTTGGGGTGACCTTGGTTACGCTGACGCCGCTCAAGCCGGGAACGGGCCCCTAAGAGCTGCGCTCTAAAAGCAGACAAGTTTGAACGATCAGGCGGCCGTGTGAATTTGAAGACTTGCTGAACCCCCGGGTGGTCCGGACAACTTGGCGGTTTTCTCTCGTTCATGTTGGAACACAACTACATCTGTCGAGCACAAAGTGTTGCCAGCATAAGCAATCGTAGTTCGACAGCGTCTGGTTAGCCCTTGTCACGAATACTATCCACGTTTTTGGACGAATGGAGGGGCAGAAACACATGAAAACTGATCTTCAAACCTTTCCAGAGTCTCTTGGTACAGTTCCGTCGCAGCATTTTGACGAGAAGGCAGGTTTTTTGTCTGGTTTCTCCCAAAAGAACGCAGGAATGCATGTCTCGCACCGCGGCTTCTGCCCACCACCCCAGACCGGAAGTGTGCCCGACGCGCCACCACCGTGGCGTGACGTAGGAGAGCTGAGTTCATGTATACCGGTACTACAGTAGACTTTCTCCACAACGATGGAAGAGCATGATTCCTTAGGTGATATGCATGCTTCAATAATGGGGCAAACAAATCAGTGCTGCCCTTAACAATAAAACAAGATATAAAATCTGCACCCAAGAACAGCCTCGCTTTAATTTCTTTATTGCTTTTAACATTTCGGTGTCAACTTCCTTGATTGCTGAAATGTTCCTCAATATTACTGAAAAAAAGATGTGCTTGCATTGATGAAAGTGTGAATGTTGTGAACACATTCCTCAGCAAACAGCAGATCTCCAACAATATCTGGACCTGCTTGGCAATGGTAGCAATGTGTGTACAAATGTTCTTAGATCTAGGTCAGTTCACACACTTGGAAAATGCCCGACACCCTTTTGCGGCACATCCGCTCAATGGCATCTGCTACACTATCAGCTCGTCCTATGGACAGATCCGGTAGAACGTTGGATGCACATTACCTGCGGTGGAAAGTGGTTTTATTGTGGTTCTTATAGTAAACATAAGGTCTGCACAATACTTAACGCAAAAAGAGCATTCAAAAAATGTGTTTTTGCTGACCGTGGAGGCATTGACGCTGTGGCGCTAAGAACATTATCCACCCTTACCTGCTTGCATGCCGGCAACAGAAAACTGATTTTGAATGCTGCTTTTCCGTGGAGCTTGTCAACTGATAGATCCAAGAACGTTGGCATGTATGGCCCAAGGGGAGGCATCTATTTTCCAAAGCACCGGTTTAGAAACCCCCATTTTATTGAATCCTTTCAAAAAGACGCCCAGTTTAGAGAAAACGGCAACGAACCTCCTTTCAGCAAATTTATTTTTAAGAAAACAATTCACCGAACTCGACTGCTTGCTCCAGCATTCGCTTGTTCTGTCTTCGCTGACGGTGAAGCTGAGCCAGTCAGCGAGTCGCTCGCTTGGGCGGCCAGCATATTCAGAGTATGATGGACATGTTTTCGTGCATGTCACTACCCTGCTGTTTTCGAAAATAGTACTTTTACGTTCTGTTTGTTTCACAACTTAAATCATGCCTCAGTGAATCATGTGCTGGCCTTTAGGTGCTTCCAGATTTGCTTATCTTAATTCAATCGAAGGGATTCACTAAACTGCGACCCTTTTTCAATAAATGCTGCTGTAAACTGAGCTTCGATAAAATGTGCCAGTCCTCGAAAACACGCTTCTATGATATGGTGTTCGGTCAACTGCCATAGACCCCTGCACGAGTGCAACTGAGCAGCAGTTGTAGGTACAGCACATTCTATTAGCATAAAATAAAGGCACACAGTCAAACAAAGCACCTCAGTGATGCCTAGGAGATCAGCGAACATAGAAATATTTTACACTGAGTACTATTCAGTTTCATATCTCTTAACATTACCGTCCCGCTTCGGCTAGTCCCTAGATTGTTGACAGCTGCCCCGGCGAGGATGCTTTCCGGACATTCGAAAATAAAACATCTCAGCACAGGTGCTATCCACCGTTTAACCACGTGTTCTTTACGAACATAATACCCCTGTCAGACGGCAGCTAAAATGGCATTTACGCCAAATGACATTCAGTGTAAATGTCATTTAGGCACTGCCACACGGCAACTCAAATGGCATTTAACCTAAATGCCATTTCGGGTAAACAGAGTTCCCCAAACTCATTTACGGCTCGCAAAGCGTACTCTCGATGGCAGCGCTCGACACATATTACGGGATTGTTTAAAAAAAAAGAAGGCATATATTGCGGAAACAATTTTTACATCGTTTTAATTACGAAAATAATTTCTTTAACGCGTAATTCGCACGCACTTTACGTTCCTAATTGTTTAACCTACTCACGACTCCAGTTACCCAGTAGGCCTAATGGCTCTGAAGTCTGAACCGCGGAACTTGTCGTGTGCTCGCCTCGGTCGGCTCTCGGTTCGTTGGTTCCACTTGCGATGCGCTCCTCATTTACGCGTTTTTACGATATCGGAAGGAGCGCCTGCCGACAAAAAAAGGCGACCTGTCCCGCGAGACGTCGGTACTCAAACTATGTGAGACGAGCACCTCGAATGGTCTTCGGTAGCAGAAGCGGAACGGCGGGTTCTGCACCGGCCTACGGGCAATTTTAGAAGCCCTCCGTTTCCTCAAGATATACATCGCGCTTCATCACAATACCGAAACCTCAAGGAACATTTTTGGGTAAGATATAACTTTAACGGTGGGTATAACCAACAGGAGCACGCAAAACAATTAGCGGAGCGGACGGCCGCCTAGTATTCGTTTTGTGTGTGGGTCGTCGCAGCACTGCGTACCTCGAACGAGTACTGCGTACCTCGAACGAGTTCATTGCACGACGCTTGGTCGTGGTTCATACTAGCTGACTTCACCTAGCAGCGCTTTAAATTTCGCGTTTGTTGCTCTGGCAACAGCTTGCGAAGTTGGCTGAATCTTTACTTGGCTGCCGCGAAGTAGAGATTCTGGGAAGAATGCAATACGACAAAAAGAGTTTACTTTTCTTGAAGTTGTACAAATCTTGTAAATGCCCTGTTCTAATAAACGTAGTGTAGGTATTCGTCACCCTGACTTTTGACCGGCTTTTACATTCCCATTGACATCCTCCAAAAAGAAATAAAAAGAAATGCTGCGTGAAGTCAGTCTCTCAATGTTTCTATTTCTAGCTTTCTTTGATGTTGGATAATCCCATACTGTTTCAAAGCGAAATATGCTACGTGTGTTTACATGATAGGTGCACAATTTTATTCCAAAACATCCTAAAAATTGTTTAATAAGGCATTGCATATATACATCGAATACAGTTGCTGCACAGTTGCTACTTGAGATATTTACGTGTTCCAGAAAACATCTGCTGCTGGGGGCCACCATAGAAGTAGGCAAAGTAGTGAGCTGGCTACATTACAGAGGAATCTACAACTTCCCGGGATCACTGTCTCTAAATAAGTGGCAGCTTCTTGCAACCGTGGCCATTTTTGTGACATTCTCCTCATTTGTTTTCAGACGTGCAGTGTAAAAGTATCGCAGAAAGCAACCTGTGTGAGGTACCTTCTAGAAAAGCAGCAATAAAATAATTGTGTGAGGCTGACGATGACAGTCCAATAGCCAGCGTCAAGGCTGTCACTGGTGTTGACCCCAAGATACCCGAGACTAGAGGCAATGTCAGTGATGATGCCACGAGTACCAGAACAGGCCGACGAAGCAGTGGTATAAGGGCCGGCACAAGCAGTAATGTGCAGCTGAGCTGACAAGAGTGAAAAGGAAAAGGCCACATAGCCATAGAAGCTGCTTCGGCTCGTTGTTGAAGCAGCCCGACATGCCCCACTAGAGCACTCGGAAGATGCGAGTCGCAGTAGCAGTGCCACGAAATGTTGGAGAAGCAACTGCTCGCATTGCGCAGAAGGTCGAGTTGGTAACTACGTTCAGTAAAGAAGGCGGTCATCGTCTTAAAGACGAAAATCGATTTCGTCGCTGCAAATCTTATGGAGGCGAAGGAATTGTGAGAAGGGAATAGAGTTGATTTGGGATCTAGGATGGATCAAGGAGTAAAGAAGGTAGCTATGGCTGTCAGTGGGTTTATAGTGCACAGAGGTGTGGAACCTGTGACCGTTGCTAGTGACTTTTAAGTCTAGGAAGTTGACAGCGCATTTCGATATCGGTGAGGTAAACTTGAGGGAGGGGTAGGCGTTACAGAGTGCAGACCACCATGTTTCCACCCTTATCGGCTGGCTTGGTTACGAGGTTGGTGCGGTTTCGAAGGGAGTTTAGAGCGGTAACTTCTTGTGGGGTTGCGTTGCGGTATTTAGAGATTAGTTTGCTAGAGGAGTTGGCAAGGATGCTACGACATGCTTTGATTGAACTGTCAGTTTCAGGGTGTTTGGCGGGAAGCGGGGTCCGGATAGTAGTCTTTGGGTTAATGGTGTCGAACATGGTGCGATTAAAGTTAAACGGATGCTGGGTGAAGTGGGCATCTAAAAGTAGGCATCAGAAGAATTGTTCGCTGTCCACATGTAAAAACAAAAAAGGCTAAGGTCGGCTTTGAAGTGCAGGGACGAAGGACAGGCCCTTCGATAAGATAACCGTGTTCAGGGGCAGTGACAGTAAATCGTCTCGTATGGTGACATCATCGATGCGTTGGATGGCAGCCTCATCATTTCGGGGCAAGGGTGTGTATAATTTCCTTGATTTACAGGTGAGACCATCGGCATAGAGATATGAGTTGACTTCCAGAATTTTGTCAACAAGTTTGCATGAGTGTGAATTGAAAGATGAGTCAAGGGACTTGAGGAGTCTTAGCGACAGTGAGCGTTTGGCGTAACTGGGCACAGTGGTCATTATGATATCTCAGATGTGCCTTCACTAGCTGGAGAGCAGCATTATCTAATATTTGTGACACTTTTGAAGGGCCGGAGGAATTCTCAATGGCAGGTTGTAAGGAGGGCCGGTGTGTTTGCACGCAAGACATGTCGGAGAGCCGCACGGCGTGGTACCAGGGAGCAAAGTCTGAGGCTTTGTGGTCTGGTTGCTGCATACTGGAAGGGATCGTAAGTTGGCCTTTGATAGGAAGTTAGGGCGGGTGCTTTAGAAATAACTGTAGAGTCTACGAGGTGGAAAGTGGTTTTCATGATTAGTTTGCCGAGCCTGGGTACGGGGGGACGGAACTTAAAGATGAGGGGGTTTCGGAGTGCTTGCTGCATACTGGAAGGGATCGTAAGTTGGCCTTCGATAGGAGATTAGGGCGGGTGCTTTAGAAATAACTGTAGAGTATACAAGGTAGAAAGTGGTCTCCATGATTAGTTTGCCGAGCCTGGGTATGGAGGGATGGCACGAAAAGGTGAGGGGGTTTCGGAGTGGTTGCTGCATACTGGAAGGGATCGTAAGTTGGCCTTCGATAGGAGATTAGGGTGGGTGCTTTAGAAATAACTGTAGAGTATACAAGGTAGAAAGTGGTCTCCATGATTAGTTTGCCGAGCCTGGGTATGGAGGGATGGAACGAAAAGGTGAGGGGGTTTCGGAGTGGTTGCTGCATACTGGAAGGGATCGTAAGTTGGCCTTCGATAGGAGATTAGGGCGGGTGCTTTAGAAATAACTGTAGAGTCTATGAGGTGGGAAGTGGTCTCCATGATTAGTTTGCCGAGCCTGGGTATGGAGGAATGGAACGTATAGATGAGGGGGTTTCAGAGTGGTTGCTGCATACTGGAAGGGATCGTAAGTTGGCCTTCGATAGGAGATTAGGGCGGGTGCTTTAGAAATAACTGTAGAGTATACAAGGTAGAAAGTGGTCTCCATGATTAGTTTGCCGAGCCTGGGTATGGAGGGATGGAACGAAAAGGTGAGGGGGTTTCGGAGTGGTTGCTGCATACTGGAAGGGATCGTAAGTTGGCCTTCGATAGGAGATTAGGGCGGGTGCTTTAGAAATAACTGTAGAGTCTATGAGGCGGGAAGTGGTCTCCATGATTAGTTTGCCGAGCCTGGGTACGGAGGAATGGAACGTAAAGATGAGGGGGTTTCAGAGTGGTTGCTGCATACTAGAAGGGATCGTAAGTTGGGTCTGTCGATAGGAAGTTAGGGTGGGTGCTTTAGAAATAACTGTAGAGTCTACGAGGTGGAAAGTGGTCTCCATGATTAGTTTGCCGAGCCTGGGCACGGAGGGATGGAACGTAAAGATGAGGGGGTTTCGGAGTGGTTGCTGCATACTGGAAGGGATCGTAAGTTGGGCTTCGATAGGAAGTTACGGTGGGTGCTTTAGAAATATCTGTAGAGCCTACGAGGTGGGAAGTGGTTTCCATGATTAGTTTGCCAAGCCTGGGTACGGAGGGATGGAACGTAAAGATGAGGGGGTTTCGGAGTGGTTGCTGCATACTGGAAGGGATCGTAAGTTGGGTCTGTCGATAGGAATTTAGGGTGGGTGCTTTAGAAATAACTGTAGAGTCTACCAGGTGGAAAGTGGTATCCATGATTAGTTTGCTGAGCCTGGGTATGGAGGGATGGAACGTGATGATGAGGGTGTTGCATGGTGGTTTAGATCTTGGTTGGGGAAATAGAGCGTCGTGCCGTGAAATGTTAGAGACGCGACTGCTCGCATTGCACAGAACGCTGAGTGGGTAGCTACTTTAGATAAAGAAGGCAGTCATTGTCTTAAAGGGGCACTCAGGTGGATTCTGAGATCGTCTATTTATTGTCATAACTCAATCTATGGACTCCAAGCATTTTACGAAACCCGAAATTACATACAAGGGCGGTCAATCTCGCTATTTAAAATTCTATTAAAAATTGTGGCATGCCCTCCTTTCTGCACCGTGGCGCAGAACGCCAGAGGGTGCCATCGGACGGGAAGGCAGCAGGGGAGGGCACATGACAGCCAATTACGAATAATGGCTTCCCGGCACACTAAATTTTCAATCATGTGCACCTTTGAAAAATCAGTCCGCCGAGAAGCCGTCACTCGTGACTGGCTGTCGCGTGCCCTCCACTGCTGCCTTCCCGTCCGGTGGCACCACCTGGTGTTCTGCACTACGGCACGGAAAGGGTTCCACAATCTTTAATTGGATTTTTACTATGAAAATCGGCTGCCCTTGAATGCTATCTTGGTTTTTTTAGGATGCTTAAAGCCCATAGATTGAGTTATGCCAATAAATAGACGATCTCAGAATCCACTTGAGTGCCCCTTTAAGCTGTTGACGGAAATCAATGTCGTTTCTGCAAATCCTACAAAGGCGAAGGATCTGCAGCCTCTAACGCCTTTTTGAACTCCAACACTGGTTTGCCCAGGGGACGACGCTGCAGCCTTTTGTCCAGGATACCACACACCAGACGGTCCCATAGCATGGCTGACAAGGCCTCACCAAAGTTGCAGTGTTCGGAGAAGCGGTGCGGGGCGGGGACAAAATTCGAGATGCTTTCTCCAGGCTGTAGGCTGCACTTATGAAACGCAAAGCACTGAACAATCACTGACAGGCACGGTGTGAAGTGGGCAGTGAGCTCCAACACAATGTCCGCATAGGGAGTCGACTGGCACACACGAGCATACGACGGAGTAGATTGTCGGTCCACAAACGCTACACAGGACTGCATACATTGGGGACTCCTCGACGATGTTGTGCACAATGAAGAAAAAGTTTAGTCGCTCCTGGTACAGGGGCCACACTTCAATCTTTTTGGGTCTAACTCTTCGAGATGTCTCAGCCGCCCCATGATGACAACGTTAGGCTCGTCCTTTTTCGCCATATGCTCTCGTCGTTGCCAAGTTGTCACGAAGCTGTCGTTGCTCAAAAAAGTGTGGTTGCGTGCCTCGGAGTTTAAATTTCTTCATTCTCGTTGTTGCCCAAAGCTTTATTCAGGCGGCCGACATGGCCGTGCAGAAAAGAGGAGTTAGACAAGAGACACGTGGTTTACGACGAGTCCCCAGAATGACAAACGGTTCGGTAAAACCAGCTTGACTCGCCTTGGCTCGACTTCTGCTGACTCGCCGATGTTGCCACATGCACACACACAACACTCACGACGCAAAATTCCGTTTCATTTTAAGCGCAAGATCCAGGCTTTCAATGTCGCTACCAAGCATGCACGATCATGCAGTGGTAGCATCGTTCAGGGCAACATGCTCACGCTCATAGCTTCAGCTTAGTAAATGAAACCATAGCCCCTGTATCCACTCTAATTCTCCAAGTCAGTAGTAGGCTGAAGTTTATCCATCACTACAAGAAGTTGGGAGTGATGCTGAGAAGTCTGGGGGGGTCGTCGCATGTACGGAATTGACTGATCGACGTGCAGTTTTCTGCAAGATGATGTCCTGGGTTGGGCAAGGTTCGAGCATGTTGGATGTTATCAGGAACACTTGGTTACACAGGATCCGTGGGGGCATGGCGGTCCCATTGACTGTGGCCATATGTGCCTGGGGTGTCACTGCTTCCCGAGTGCTAGCCAGTGCCAACCTCTTGAACATAGTCACAACACTGCCTCAGCATCCCAACATTGAGACACTGGAACTGGTAGCAGTGGTCTAGGAGAGCCAGAGGAATCGCTGTAGTTGGATAGAAACATTGCAACAGATGCATCAGTCCTCTAGGCATAAAATATCTTACACCTTAGACATATTATTCTCAAAATTGTAGATTCAATGGGGAAGCAGAGCAGTCAAAATTTCACCAAACAGCTAGCTTGGAACATTTCTCGGAAACTTCACAGAATGGCAAACATTCTATAGCTTCTAAACATACTATTTACAATGCTAGAAGCTGGCACTCTTGTCTCGTATTTAGAAACAGTTATTCAGTCATTTTCACCTCATCGAGGATGCACAATTGGGAAGATGATCAATCCAGTTGTTTTATTCACATTAAAGCGAATTAACGAATAACTTTAGAATGCTGACAGGAGCTATATCAGTTAGTTTTGAGTGACATTCAGTAAAAGGAAGACAAGTGAATTTTTTTTTCTTTTTAATTTTGTGAGTTTGAAACAAGATTGCCTGCATTTTCTAAGAGCTAAAAAAACATGTAGGGATATTATTTCTACTAGTTCAAACATTTTTTCTTGTTTTTTTGCAAAAAAAGGAGGTACTTACTATTTTTATTATGCTTTGGTAGCCGCTGGTGCTGAAACTTGATGTCCTAAGTGGCATTCCTACAGCGATTCTCTATGACCTGAGGGAATCCTGAGGCAGTTCGGCTATCCCGTGTGTGTTTAACCGTTCAGCGGTCGCGGCGGCGCTCACGATCTTGGGCCAGACGCGTCGGAGGGATGCGATCACTTGGCAGTGGTTTGCCTCACGACGAGCGAGTTGGCGATGGTTCTGTCCTCCGCAGGAGAGTATGGCTTTGCAGCGCCGACTCACTTTGTCACTGGGGTGGTTAGGTGCACGCAAGTCACCTGGCGAACCAAGTACTCTATGTAACACCGACACACATTCACAAGGTGCCTGATCACGTCGCCGGCATCAGCCAAACGCCTGCTTGAAGAGGCAGTACGTTAGTAGGTACGGTAGCCTGTTTTCAAACCGAAGCTCGCGGAATGCGTCTACGACGAAGATGATGGACGGCCTTCTCAACAGCCGGAGACGCTCGAACCAAGATCAATCCATACCACCGTGATAGTGACGGCGGAAGCGCAATACGGCATCCAGGATCCCTCGCAGACGTAGAAGTGAACACGGCAGCCGAAGATCGAGCGTGAGGGACAACCAGAGCAAGCAAGCACTACCGAAATTAACGAAAGAACTGTGCCACTGTGCGAGCAAGCTGTCAGCTGTAGTGGCACTGGCAAAGCGCGGGAGGCTCGGCTTACGGATCGGCTTATGACGACGTTAGGTTGGCTAATGAATTTCGCCCCACGCTTCGCTTTATTTTTTCGTCAGACACTAGTGAGCGCAACTTTCTATCCCAGTTTTTTGTTATATTTTCTTTTCCCAGCAGACAACACACACAAAAACAAGTGTTTTGCCGTGTTAAAATTGTTTATTGACGAAAACGTGTTCTATGTGCACGAGACGAATTTGCGATCGCAATCGTAATAGACATCACTTAAATGTCATTTTAGTTGTCGTCTGGCAGGTCCCATCTTGAATGTCATTTGAAAACCTGAATGTCATTTGGCGTAAATGCCATTTTAGCTGCCGTCTGACAGGGGTATAACTCGGCTTCCAAACGATATTATAGAACGCCGTAAGTTAATATTTTCAAAACAGTAAAAGCGTATCTTGCAACTGCGCAGCATAAAAAGAACAGTGCAGGTAGAGCGGATCCGTATCACATGAGCGAATTGCATTTTAGCGAACAGCGACATTGGTCACTTCCTACGTATCCGGATTCATACATAACCAGACTGTCGTTAGCAAAATTGTAGGTACTGAAAACAGGGAAATGAACGAGTGTGTGATGGGTTGGTAAGGGAAAGAAACGTGGACAAAAGGCAAACAAGCAATTTAGGAGACGACGACCCACCGAGCTAATGCTCTGTACGAATCTAAACCTCAAATACTACTTTCAGTACAAATACAAGATACCCACAATATTACGCGATAAATAGCCACCAAAATTAACGTACCAATTGGGCAGTGCTGTTCGTAAATCACGTAAATCGCCGAAATCACAGAACGTTCATGAAAGACGAAACGGAACGGCCATCTTGAAAAAATAAAAACAGTGATGGTGATAGCGATGTGTATTCTGTAAAAACTCTGAGGACAAATGCACTCAATGTTTTTTTTTTCCTGATTTTTCTTCAGATTTATGTATGGCAATTGCAAAAACTTTGGAAAACTTACTTACCCTAGCAAGACCTCGTTAAAATAATGGTAAATAATGGTAATAGACGTTTTGAAATACACTTGGCAATGTCCACGTGGAGCGAGTTTTTCTTTTGCATGGGTTGTGGCGATGCAAGAATGCCAACTTCCGATTTAAGGATAGACCTCAAAGCAGCTAAACCTGTGATTAAGGATAGTGGATGGACCTTTAAGCAGCTAGCATCGTTTACCCACCATCTTTCAATCAGAGCTCCGCATTTCGACGTAACCACAAGCAGACGAACCTGCGCTCCACATGAACCTTTTCTCAGTAATTAATTGCAAAAAAAAACACAGACTTGGGAACTTCTTGCTATAAGCCTTTCCTTAAAAGTGTGAATGGTCAAAAGCCAATGCTACGAAAGGCTGAAATACTTCGGACATAGCATGTTAAGGTGGCAAGAAAAATTAAACAGGGATATCCATCTTCTTTCCATCAAACTTTTCGGAGCTTCATCTTTTTAATAATTACCTCCTCACATGTTTCACAGTAATCTGTGGCATGGATTTACCACACTCCTTTTGTGAAGTGTAGCAAGAGGTATACACCGTCATCAGAAAAATATACAATTTATTTATGACAGGGAGCCACGAGAGGGGAAGATGGCAAGACCCGATCCACCAAAAAGGAGAGGGCATAAGAGTGAGGTCTTGCAAGGCTTGGTCCGTGATTCAGGACGGTTTGAAACCTATGATGAATGAAGAGAACAAGGGAGTCCATCAGGTCAACAGCAACAATATCTGACCCAAACATGCAAGGCAATGAACAGCAGGGGCGAATTTGTCAGGCTGGTTGGAGTGGGGGTCGGTGGGAGGGGGGGCGGTTTGCAAGATGATATCACGGGCAAAATGTTGCCCAGGTGTGTTTTGTTGACCTAATATTTGTTATGTCACCAAAAACTAATAATTTCTTCCTAAGAAAAGCTGGAGTATGTTGATTTTTCATTAAGAAGTTAACCTCAAGGGGGGGGGGAATGTGACTCCCCCCCACAAAAAAAAATCTGCACATGATGCAGAGCACTTGAGTATACACCAAGAAACTGAGGGAGAGGAGGAGACGAGAGCATGTGGGGACGTCAGAATACAGAGCTCTGGTTGGAATGATTAGAGGGTAGACCTAGCTGCCTTTGTATCCACTGCACTCATCAAAGGCGTTTGAATGTGAAAGCCATACCCTGGACACCAGCGTTCCGCGTTCTAACGTGTTCGAATGAGAGAACAAAACGCTGGATGCCGGCCTTCCATCTTCAAATGTGTTCGACGACTGCAGCAGAGACAGAAGCTATCTTTGTCTCCACTGCACTCGTCGAACGCATTCAAATGCAAAAACCAAAAGCCAGACACCGTCGTTCCGCATGTGCAGAACAGACAAAGGCAGCTAGCTTTAGGTCTACCCACTAATCGTTCCAATCAGAGCTCTGCGTTCTGACGTCCCCGCACTCTTGTCTCCTCCTCTCCCTCAGTTTTTCGGCACAGACTTCTGGGAGTTTAACAATGGCTAGCGAAAAATCCAACAGACAGCACCACATCCACAAAAAAATAGCTTTCTTTGGCATTTCCCAAAGATGTTCTAAATTGCATAGCATTCATAGGATCTCTTCGCACCCTACCCGTCGCCCGGAGTCCACTTCAGGACTCCGGGCAACGTCCACTCGGAGGAGGGACCGTCCCGTGTGATCTGGCTGGTCCCTTGAAAACGGGAAACGTGTAGGGAAGTGTGAGAGTGGGCCAGAAGGGTGGCATACTCTCCCCGACATGATACAGAACGAGCAGGCTCGAAGCCAGGCGACTCCGGCCGGAATGTCTGCAGCTTACACCTTCTCAGGGGAGGGAAACCAGTGGCTCCCGCAAGTCACTCAGTTTTTCTCTAATGATCTTGTCAAGACTTCTTCAATACCCGTATCAAATAAAAGCGGTCATGACCGAAAACGTTACCCGAGAGATGTCCTTTGTAATGGAAGCACCCGACGAAATCGGTGACGAAATGGCGTGTTTTGATGTACGGACCCGAGAGAACGGGTCAAGCGGAGGGCTGAACATGGACGCTGAAGTTCAGGCTCACGAGGTTCAAGAACTGGACGAGTTGATTCGGTCCTACGGTGATGTCTTCGACGATAGGCCAGGTAGAACCACGAGATCCCAAAGAGCGCCGACCCGATTGCGTCGAAAGCGTACAGGGTTCTGTACAGTATCAAGGTGGGGGTACAGGAACAACTGATGGAAATGCTGGAAATGGTGCATCATACGGACATCGACAAGTCCGTGGGCATCCCCGATAGTATGCGTGAAGAAAGACAACAGCATGAGGATCTGTGTCGACTTCAGGAAGCTGAACGCGACAACACAGGATGATGCCTACCCCATGCCTTCACTCCCTGAGATGATTGAGACTGTGGGGAGAGCCAAAATAATCGGCACCCTTGACATGTCCCAAGGCTACTGGCAAATCGGTTTATCAGAGGAAGCTTTTTTTAAGACAGCATTCCGTACGGACACCGGCTTGTACGAATTTACGGTGATGCCGTTCGGACTGAAAGGAGCACTGGCGACATTCCAAAGGTTGGTGGACGACCGGACCTCCTGAAAGAGCACCGAGACTTCGCTCAGGCATACTTAGATGACATAGCGGTGTTCAGCAACACGTGGCAGGTGTTCAGCAACACCTGCTTCATTTGTGCACCATCCTAAAGAAGTTGCGTCAGGAAGGCCTGGCTCTAAAAAATAAACAAGTGCCAGTTTGGGAGGTGGGAAGTGCACTACCTGGGGCACGTGATTAGGGATGGGCAAGCACAACCTGACCCTGAAAAGATTGAGACCATCCAGGCGATCGAGAGGCCCCACACGAAGACAGAAGTCCGTTCCTTCTTGGACCTAGTTAACTTCTACCGGAATTTCATTGAAAACTTCGTGGAGCTGGCCGCACCGCTGACCGACCTCCCACATAAGGCTGAACCTAAGCAAGTAGTGTGGACGCTGTCATGCGAGAGCGCATTCAGCGCACTGAAGGAGAGAATATGCAGCAGTCCAGTGCTGCGGAGCCCAGACCCGAGTCGACCCTATATACTCCAAGTAGACGCTAGCAACAGGGTGATCGGGGCCATTCTAGCTCAAACTAGCGAGGGCGTCAAGCACCCCGTTGCGTACGCCAGCCGTAAGCTACTTCTTTGTGAGAAGAAGTATGCAACAATTGAGAAGTGTCTGGCAATTGTGTGGGCCATGAAACATTTTCATGTGTATGTTGATGGACAAAATGTCACAGTCCAGTCGGACCACAACGCGCTCCGATGGCTAAACAACAGCAGGCAGAACAATGACCGTCTACAAAGTTGGAGCCTGTTGCTGCAGGCCTACCAGATTAAGATAGACTACAAACAGGGTTGCTTGCATTCGAATGCGGACGCCTTGTCGCGCATCTATGGGCACTATGATCAGAATGTAGTGCCCTGCCAAGGCTTGCGATCTGCTTCTCCACTGAACATGTAGTCGCAAAGATTTTTCTTTTATTTTTACAAACCTAAACATTGAGAATGTGAAAAAAAAAAAAAAAAAAAAAAGTTTATTGTATTCAGAGCATTTCACTTGTGCGTGTCTGCTTCGGATGCTTAGTTTTATAAAGCAGTATTACAGGAGGAGTTGCACTGTGCAATGAAAACAATGGGCGTTTCGTGAGCAGAGGCTCGCAAATCTTGTTTTTTTATGTTATCATTTCGGTTAAAGGGGCGTGTTGCGTAATTTTGTATCTTTTTGCCTTCATCGGGGGTTCGAGCATCTTTACTACACCTTGCGTGCCCCCTCCTGGGGTCGATGGGCCCCAAGTGGAGGCGCCAACGTGAACATTATAACCTTACACCTGTTTATATAGAACTCCGCATATAACTTCTTTGCCTACAAAGGTACTTTGTATTATTTTAGCTGCCCTTGACGCACATTGTGCCGCATTATGCCGTTGATGGCATGTCCCATTCCGTGTTGTCGACCTTTCGAGGTTGTACGGGGAATCGGCTATTGTAAACATGAGAGGTATATTAAGGACTTGTAAATGCGTTTGTAGGGGTCTATGATTGGAATGTTTACAGAGTCGGCGGCGGAGGGCCGTTTTGTTTTGGATAGCGCCAACTGAACTCATTTATTATTTTGCTTGTCGGGATATGTGTAGCCCTACCACAGGGACGAGAATGCATGTTAGAGGGAGAGAGTGAAAGAGAGAGACGAGGGTAGCTATGTTGGGAGCGGGAGAGTTGAGAAAAGGGAGTTGACTGAGAGACTGAGAGGAGACACATCGAGAGCGATGCAGCAGGAGTTGAGATAAAAGGCCCATCAAGAGTGATGCGGAAAAAAATCAAGTGGATAAAGTGCAGGGGTGTCACTTAGAGAGTTAGACGGCAGAGGCCATTGAGTTTTGAGAACTAGCGAACTCTAACTATGCTGTAATTTTTGTGTATAACACCTGTATATTAAGCCAAGTTATTCAACCCTAAGTCTATGATCCCGACATCACTAAAACCCTTGACTGGCAATCGGCGACAACGCCGTCAGCACAGACCCGAAGACGAGCGACTTCATGTCACGAGACGAGACGAGATGAATATAAACTTTACAGACCAGATAAAAGTGAGTGACGCATTGGCTAACATTGCGTCTTGGTGTCATGAAAATAACATGAAGATATTAATATTAGCAAAACTCAGTACATGCATATTACAACAAAAAGAACTATCTTAAATTTTAGCTATGAGGTTGCTGGCATAGGATTGACTGAAGTAGACAGTTACAAATATTTGGGAGTGATTTTGTCTTGTGACCTTGGGTGGAAAAGGCATGTACAGTATGTTAAGAAGCGGGCAACTAACAAATTGTGGTACGTGAGGGGAACGCTGGGTAAATCTCCCCCTTCCGTTGAAATTCTTGCTTATAAGACAATTATTAGACCTGTGTTAGAATATGTGTCTGGAGTGTGGAGCCCATGGCAGAGCTCTCTGGTCAGTGAACTCGAAGATATTCAATTGCTAGCAGTGCATATAGTTTTTTCAGATTTCAGACAAACTATGTCTGTGACCGAACGTAAAAGGAGAGCCAATATAAGCCCGCTGTCAAACAGAAGAGAGAGCCAACGTTTGAAGCTGTTCTTTCAGATTTTCAATAGTAGTATAAAAATTGATAGCGTGATTTACCTAAAAACAAAAAGTTTTTACTCGGACCGCTTGCATCACTCACAGACCATAGCCCCTATTAAAGCTTGAATAAATAGCTATAAACAATCTTTTTTTTGTGCATACAATTGATTTTTGGAACAGCCTTCCCGGTGATGTTATCGATATTGATTCACTTTCTTCTTTCGGAAGAGCCGTAGATATTATTTTTCAGTGCTAAGATTGCATTTATTGCTGTTATGACATTATTTTTACTGTCTTTATTTTATTAGTTATTACTGCTGTTACATTTACTGCTACTGTTATTACTAGCCTTACATTTGGTTACTGTATTACTGTTGATATTGATTGATTTTCTTCTTTCGATTAAGTCGTAGATATTTTTCAGTGCTAAGATTGCTTTTTGTTTAGAACTGTTGTGTTTATAATTTGCAGGTATGACACTGTATCACCCCACTCCTGCCTTGGCCCAATATTGGGCCGGCAGTATTGATAAATAAATAAATAAAATAAAAAAGTGTGTGGCAACAAACTGAAAGAAAACTTGAAAATGAAGCACAGGTTGTCGATTGCTTGCTTCACAGAATAAATAGCCCAGCTCGCGTCCGATTTTGCTGCCCGTGGGACGCAGTTTCTTAGCAGAAAATCCCCTTTTTTTCGGTTCTCGTTCCTTATGGCGGAAAAACCCCAGTCGTCTGCTCTTGTTCCTCTCCCGAGTGATGCATGACGGGAGTGCATTCTGGTGCACACTTGATTCTCAAGGTGCAGCGAGTGCATAGACGTGTGGAGTGGCGACGCCGAAATGAACGCGTGGAGTGTCGGCCGAAACAAACATGCTCCATGTTGCAAGTGGGTACGCATGGGCACGAGTGCCCATGCATACATGTAGTCATACACTGTGCACGAGCATGTGGCTTCGACTTTTATCTTGTTTGCGTGCAGAAGTGGCTTCAACGGCATTGCAGAAATTACACTAGCCTTGACAATGAAGTACAAAAAGGTTTACGTTAAGTCTAGACACTGTTGCAAGATCACCGAGCCAGGAAACCTAAACCGAGCCACCACTAAATGTGTTCCGTTTCAAAATGGTGTAATTGGCAAGACTGAACCGCCACCAAATGTGCTCTGCGGTAGAGCACAAAAGTACATCACCAGACATGAGTGTCCAAAATGTACTTACAATGGCTAGCGGCGCCTCATAAAAGTCATGCAATGACCCTCTGCTTGGCCACTTAAGCCACACGCAGTGCCGTGCAGGGTACAGGACGGCATCCATGGTGCAGTGATCCAGGGTCCCGCCCGTAGTGTTCCGCTGCTGCCTTGGACAAGGTGAAAGCCAGCTCACTGATGTCATGGTCCCCGGTACCTGTGGTGTGTAACCATTGTGTTTAAAGGTTATACAGCCACCGACCGATATTGCAGACCCGATGGGGATCGTGCAGAATTCCGAATAATTGAGCAGTATGAAAAAATGATTTTAGCCTAAAAATCACTTTATTATTACGACTTAAAACGCAAAGTTGCTGCAGCAAGTGATCGATGGTTTGCTGTACGGCATGGTACTGTATGGTACTTCGCATTTCAGCGAGTCATTTTGTCACTGTATACAGACGAAAGCATTCAGACAAGTTACGCGCTCACGGCTGCACAATGCTCGCCAACTGTAGGGCCAGTCGGTAGACTTTCCCCTCGGTGAAGGGCAAAGTCCGGTTTGTAAACGCTGTGCCGCTGGAATAAATGCGCAGATTGATCGCTACTTCCTTGGCGATACAATCGCTGCCTTCTCACGTCGACACACGGGAAATACCGCAAACAAAAGCAGACGCCGTCATGACTTTGCAAAGTAAAACCGGAGAGGCCAAGAGCAGAAGAATTGCTTAGAGTGCTGACGTGCTACGAGGCATCAGCAACCAAAACCTGCCATTTAAAAAAAATATATACTAGTTTCTTAGCAGGACGTGACGTCACGACAACTGACAGCAGTGATTGGCAGGCGGTGTGCATTCTTGCCACTGAATTCATAACCTGTCACCGAATGTAGTTTTTAAACATGGCAGATATAATCTGGCCTGTTTTCGTCCACAATGCTGCCGCCTAGTCTGTCGCATAAATTATTTTTGTTGCTAAGGGGCCATTGGGGCTTTACGTAAACATAGGCTGGACGTGCGTGTGGGAAAAATAACACGAATGACGGCCCCCAACATTGGCTGTTCAAACAAACTGCCAGAAAACAAAAAGGCCAATATGTCAACATTTTTGTCCTTTCCCCATTTTTGGTGGCTGTCGTGTCAGATTGAAGTATAAGTAACTAGTAAAATAAAAATAAATAAAAAAGTACATAACAAAAGGTGTAAATAAACTCTGTAGATATAATACCAGTCCCAATGGTTTAACAAAGAGGCTGGCTTTCTCAGAATGCCCCCCTCTCACTCGAGTCCGTATTGAATCTTAATATGAAGTTGCCCCGAAAAAGCTGCAGAAAATGCACATAGTGACAGAGCCCATAAAGACCACACCTGCCTTTCACATGGCCTTTCGAACTAGATGCAGTACAGGACGCAGAACGGTACCCATGGGCTAGCTGCAGCTGTAGCCCAGTGCTTGTAGTATCTCGCAGCTGATGGAAGGGAGGGAGGCCAGCTCCTTCATGCCGTGGTACCGGGAAAAACAATACAGATGAGCCACAGACGTCAAGCGCCTTGAGTATTTCTGTGCATCCACGAAGCCAATCTGGGACAGCAACGACAGAAAACTTCAGTAACACAGTGAACAGAAGAGTAGGCATGCAGGCGAGCTGTGAATTCTGAACACAGCTAAAACCCAAGGCACAAGAAAGCAGAAAGGAAGAGGCCTTTCCACTTCCTTGCATGTCGGGTTTGAGTCTCGCACGGGGTAGCAAAAAAGCAACAATACTGGCTCCCTAGTCTTTTTCTGCGTCAAGAAGCCTTGGAACAAAGAAATCCTACTGGTTATTCATCTTGTTTTCTCTTCTCGGGCGGATTATAGTGCACGGTGCGGAAGCAAACTGCCTCGAAAGGGCTCAACTCACACTTCCAAGAAAATGATTGGCGAGCAACCTCTCCATTGTGTGCTATGTGCACTGTACGTTTTAAGCAGGTCTGTTTTCTGCTAACACAACAGCGGTAGGAATGTTACTTGTGTCGAGCTGGAGAAGCCATAGTGGGGGCTACCCCAGCTACGCCCACGCTGGCTCTAATGGCGGTTATGTGCAACGCAGACAGCTTTCCCCATTTCAACCGAGTGCCTAGGCAGACACAGAAGCAGCCACATAAGACGATCGAGGGAAGACGCAGAGTTGTACAGGCGAAAAGGGAACGACATAGTGTAGCGAGCTTTTTAGTCCAGGCTATTCCTCCGAGAAATGCAGTCGGTGGAAATGTATGTCAGTTGTTCTTGCCATTAATTTAGGTAACGAATGCAAACATTATACTATTTTGCATCTTTTTCTACTGCAATGCTGGTCACCCGCAACGAAAAAACGCCACAAACTGAAAGAAAGTCTGGTTGCAATGTTAACACGGACACCAAGTCCACCAGGAAAAGCCATCTGTGCCATCCACCTGTTCATAAGCGAGCTGGAGTTTATCAAAGCACAACCGAGACTCTCTCGGGAGTATTTGGTTCCTTGTCACTAGTTATTGAATGAAAACACAGTGCAGTGTTGATTACTGTCAGCGCAGCCTTGCCACTAGCACTGCTGTCACTCGGGTGGCACATATTTCGCTGGCACGACATGGCCTGCGAGCCACATATATCCCTAAAAGGAAGCTGCATAGAATGCACTTACCGTGGCTAGCGTCGCCGCCCAGAGAGCTTGCACAAAACCTCCGCATGACACGCAGTGCAGTTCAGAACAGAGCAGCACTGGCTAGCCAGTTGCTGCGAAGGCTTGCAGTGCCTTGCTGCTGCAAGTCACCTCCTTCATGCCTTGTGGTACCCATCAGTTTCAAAACAAACGCTGATGAACCACGACCAGCCATCACCTGTAGCACAAGGGGGAAAAACATATGAATGTGCAGTCTCCTATCTGTTTGCTTTTGTCTAACGTCTCTGAGTTTTCTTTGAGAAGAAAACAGCAATGACACTTCTTTCACAGTAATGTGCAAAAGAAACAAAAACGGCTCGGTTATTATACTGCCTCGTAAGTTGTGTGCAGCAAAGGCACGGGTGCGAGGGCACAGCTCTGCAGAATGTCCTTTTGCGCGGGTACTCGTGCAAAAAAGGCGCTTTTTACTGTCATGTGCTCGGGCCTGCGCCTCTGCTGCACACAACTTATGATACAGAGTGTATGGGACCGTTCGGCTGGGCCAGGGGGCGCGCTGAAGCGATACCAGTGGCGCCGCGCCGTGGCCCGAATTCGCCCTACTTAGCCGTACGCTCGTCCCATCGCGCTGGCAGTTGCAATGGCGGGCACCGCGTTGAAGCTTTCTGTCCGTTAAAAAACTGATCATTTTTTAGGGAGGCGAACCTTCGCAAAGAAAATTGCCTGTGTGTCAGGTCTCCGGGTAGGAGCAAATAATCCAGGCATAGGAATATTTGTCGTTTGCGAAGTGTGTCTCGCAAGTGCAAGAAAGCGTCGACTGTAACATCCGCCTCGAGATAAATACTCTTTTTCTTTATTGTTTCGCTAGCTCTTCAAAGTCGGAACTATTCGGTCAAAGATGAGAATGTAATATTGTTTAAAATGTATTTTCGCGCACAGCTGCGCTGTCGCATACACACCTTGAACTCAGGTCACTTCTCGGAGTTACCGGCTGATGGAAGCATGCCGCGCCTGTTCTAGTTCATCCGAATGAAGTTAATGACGAGGCACGTACAGCCTGATCGCAACACTGGGTCAAGTTCTAATAAAAAACCGAAGCGGTACGTCAATAAGGCCTCGGCTTTTATTTTAAGTGGGTCCAACAAAATATATATATATATATATTACTATACGCCGCAACACCTTGCTGTGTTTGCGCGTATCTGTCGCTACCGTCAAAGCGGTAGAATTGCAATTCATGCACGCGCGTCAGTAACCCACTTTTAATTTTAATAGTGAAGAAAGGGATCTCCAATCGACTTGCATTTGCGTTGTAAAGCGTCCCCTTTTTTAAACTTATGTTATGTGACCTCAAAATGATAATTTTGAACAGTGTTCCGGTGCACAACAAATAAAAAAATTTGCGTCACTATTTGCTTTGTTAGCTGTTTAGGTACAATTAAACTTGATATATCTTGAGTCTGAGTGCCAGGAGAGCATCGTCAATATTCCTTCACTCTCTCTCTCTCTCTGCAAGAAAAAATTACCTAATTTTAAATTTCAGCCCTGAATGTTTAGTTATTGGCCTCTGTGACGTGCACTGTCCTCGTCCTTTTTATGCAGCTTTTAATTTACACATCTAACATTGCCAACACACTCTTATTGGTTGACCGAGGAATGTCCGGGTTTGGTGTTTTAGAGTTTCTTTGAAAGTTATTATGCCTGTTATAGGTGAACTACATCTTTTTAATAATATAAAAAAAGAACTGGAGTACGGCCGACAGTGTAAATCTCTTTTAGACTATGCGCTCAAGTCAGTGCTCAATACGGGCTATGCTTATCTGCCTCATTGGCCCTCATGTCTTTCGCTGCTTACTCGCCTTCTCTTGTATGCATCGGGGAACAAAATTGATAGAAATTACTGTGAGAGTGCAGGCGAGCCGGCGTGTATATTAACAATTTGGATGAATTGCCCGAGACTGCGGCGAAAAATCTAAAAATATTAACCGTGTATGAGAGATGCCTCTTTCTGTCCATAGTTGATGTTTCTAGTTTTCTCGACCCAGTCTCCACTAATGTATCAAAATGAAAAATTGGCTAGTTAGCAAAGTGAGCTGGGTTCTCAAATTTAAACTTGTTTAATGAATAGTAACTGCATAATCGGGTTTATTTTGTAACACCCACGGGGAACCATCCTAGTTGTTATATTAGGAACATCTGACATCGCCAACACGCTCAAATTCGTCGACCCAGGGAGATTCTCGTGTCTAATTTTGTGACGCCCTTAGGAAGTAATTATGCCTTTTGTGGGCTAACTACATCATTTTAATATTATATAGAAAAAATAAAATACAACCATCAATTTCTTTTCAATTATGCGTTCAAGCCAGTACGGAATAGGGGCTACGATTATCTGCTATAATTTTTCCCCAAGTCTGTTACCGCTGACCCGCTTTCTCTTGTTAACATCGGGGAACAAAGTTGGCGGGTAAGCAAAGTGAGCTTGGTTCTCAAATTTAAAGTATTTTATAAAAAAAATGGTAACTGCGTATTCGGGTTTCGTTTGTAGACAGCCATGGGGAACCATCGTAGCTATTACATTAAGCACTTATCGTAGAACGTCAGTGTCGGATTGCGGGCCCCACGGGCGCCAGCTCATACCGCCCCCAAGCAACGCAAAACCCCTGCATGCTCTCGCGTGTGACCTACGAAAATTCCTTATTAATGTGACAAGCAAGCGTAGCTGCATTACTGAATCACGCGACCAGATAGAGAAACAATAATTAAACCTGTCCTCCGCACAGCTGGCGATTCATGCTTCTGGCGATCTTTCTTGAATCACCTCCCAGGAACTAAACAAAACTTTTCGGGAGGTGGATACCTTTCTGTTTAATACGATGCTGTGACATTTGGGTGCCTTTTGCATTCGGTACGTTACTTTAGGAAGCGCGAGGCCAGCACGACAAGCGCACCAGCCTCCCGCGTCGTCTGCTCCTCGTACTTCTAACAAGTATCGGCGCGCCTCGCCAGGGGGAGGAGTGGCGCTGCGTATGCGCAGCGAAACTTCAGCCGCACAGCCCTATAGCACGCCTCCGTGAGCACTCGCGTACGGCGAGAAATCCATGATATCCAGGGTACGATAACAGGAAACCTCGCAAGGGTGCACGAGGCTGCAAGTGCGCCAGAATGTGCAACTGGAGGTGGTGACAGAATGACATAGTTTGAGAACATGAGTTTACTTGGGTCAAAATATAGAAGCGAAAAACGTAACTTCCTTGCCGGCTGATGTTTGGAGCCATCGGAGCACGATCAACTATTTGTTGTGATCGGGGTATTACGATCGGACGCGGGTTGGTAAAGATTTGAAAAACCCGGAAGAATAAAACCTGTTGGGGGCGAAGACAGACAGCGCAGTTCCTTGTTGACATGGGATGTAATATCAAACACATTATTCCGCCGGATCAAACGTTTTTGTTTAATCAGGCTTAGCTCGGAAGTCTGCCGGCAGGTCTGGGATGCGGTTTTTAGAGCTCTTTTGGCGGGCTTTCAGGTTTCTGCGATGCGTGTTTTCATCGTGAGCACAGGCTCAAACAATAGGCAGCGGCGCCAAATGTATTTGAAACGAAGAAGCAGCTCGGACACGTGGAACGAACACATCGAAATCACATCACAGGAAAACGCAAATCACTCACCTTTTGTTCGACGATGGTTCGCAAGACACGATTCAAATCGACGACACTCGATTCGGTCACGATATTCAGGTAAAGGACGCAACAACGTAGGCCTTGCCGTTCCCAATAACTACATAAATACGACGACACGACACGATATCAAACAAAGGAGTCGGAAAAACGCAATCTGAAGCGCAGAAACGCGGTCCCGCGGTTGCAAAAAGCAAGAAAATAAACAAAATAAAAAAAAAATAATACGTCAACAAAGTAAAAATAAGAAAAAGTTTCCTCGCTAAAAACCGTGACGTCAGAGAAAACAAAACAAACAAAAACAAGCAAAACAAAATTTCTTTGTCACGTGACGTTATATTTGTGACGTCACTTCCGGTGACGTCGGGTCACGTGACCTGCCATTATTCCTCCTCCGAATCGCTCGTAGCCTGTCGCGCATGCGCACACGAGTCGAACCTCAATACAAGGTTCGTCGAACTTTCCACTAAAAGTTCGAAAAAGTCGAACCTGGTCGAACTCGAACCGCGACCGGTTCGCGACACCCCTAGCGCTGATCGGCTATTTCAGTCAATACAGTACTAAAATTTAAGTCAGTAACTTCTGCAGTGAATAGAATTAGTTTCTTTCAATTGCAGCTGTTCACAAAATAAAATAACCCTTTGCATAAAAAAGAAATTCTCCAAACCTAGACATGCTTGTATCAAGGTCTGGCCACACTGTCCACAATAAAAAGGTCGAAGGTTCGACGAACCGGTTCGACCCAGTCGAACCCCGAAAGTTCGACCAAAAAATCTGGTTCGACAAAAGTTCGCGACACCCTTAGTTGTGAACTTGATAGTAAGTGCGACAGAGGCTGAAGTATAATCGTTATTATAACGCTAGATATGAACATGTGTGCACGTTTTTTGTTTTAGTGTACAGTTTTGATTTGTGTGTAAAATAAATTCATATTTTCAATAATTAAGACGGCTGCCATGGTAAAGTTTGTGACTCCCTGATATCTTCTTGGATTTACACCACTGCTGCACGCAACTGTCTTATCATACCCATTACATCGCAGTTTGGCGGCGAATATCTCCAAGCCGGTTGCCTTTTTTACTTTCCGTAAATTCCTTTAGCCTTCCATGGTGGTAGCCTTCAAAATTCGAATTGCATAATGGACCTAAAAGTCGCTAATAAAAATTTAATTAGATAGCGAATTTTTATATCTTTTGCAATTCCTGGCGTCCCCCACAGCTAAAAATTGGTTAAAAAAAATTTTTTTTTCAATGATCCTATTAGCAACTTTTTAAATAATTCGCTGAAACACCCGATATACAGAACATAAGGCTGTTTTCTTGCGAAAGGAATATAACGTAGTGCACGCGTCTTGTTTTTTTTTTTTTTTTTTTGGCCTATAAGGAAAGGTTATGGCAATTAAAATCGAGTCCATGATGGGGCAGGCGCGTTATCGGGGTATTCTGTTGTGTTTCACAAGCTTTTTTTACTGGGTGTTTCTCAAGAAGCTCTACAATTTTCCCATTGACATTTCGGCTCTTAAAGGGCCGACACTACCCAAAAAAAAACAATTTCTGCAAAAAAAAAAAAATTGATTTCCAAAAAAATGCTACATCCACCAACATCTAGAGAGTATTCCGAGAAAGTTTCATTAGTTTACACTGCATAGTTAATTTTTTATAAATTATTTTCAGTTCACCGATGCTAAAGAAAAGGTAGGGCTTGGAGCAATTCCGAATGCATTTTTCTTTATTCCTAAAGGCTATCGTTTCCCTATTACACAATAGAGAATTATTCTTAGGTGGTTTTCTGGGACAGAATTTCGTGAGGAACATGTCTGGCTGGTTAGTTTTTCTACTTTAACATTCGTTTATGCTAAAAAATTTACAATCATAAAAAAAACGAAAATGAAAAAAAAATTAATATTCTTAAGGAGTTATATTTATGAAAAACAATGCATTACAGCAAAACAACTAGCTGAGTATGTGCTATGGGTATTCCTATGACTATATTACAGATAAAAGTCACTCTTATTTTATTTTAAAACAATAGTTTTCCTAAGCAAACACACAGACTTCCATATTGTAACATTCGTAACAAGTTTCAAAATTGACATAGGACAATCGAATCTGGCAGGGATGGGCTTGCCACTCAAAAATTTCCACTGCAAATTTGATTGAAATCAAGCAAACGGTACAGAAGTTCGACTTTTTTTTAAAAATTGAGGTAATTAGTCCTAACATTTTATTAATTAAGCTTCATTACAAAATATTCAACTTTCACAAGACGCTTGCTAACAACATACAGTTGGTTACAACATACAGTTGGTTTCATTGGCAAAAACCAATCCATCTTTAAAAGAAAAAAAAAAAATTGGGGCGCATTGTTTGGGATATTTGGTATTTACGTCCGCATCCTCGAAATTCGGTACGGTATCCGCCCCGCAATCCGCGCATTAATTTTGCATAATAAAATCAAGCACGAATATTAATTAAATATATATATATATATATATATATATATATATATATATATATATGGTATTCCACAAGCTGTCTGCTTACTTTTTTACAAATAAACTTTTGCGTGAGAATACAATAAAACTAATTTTATTGTATTCTGTTTTATCATATTTAAATTATAAGCGATCATTCTCCAAGAGACACTTTGCATCACTGGGAAGATGACTTCAATTTATGAGATTGTCTTGGGAGTCCGTGACACTGTCCAGTGTCCAGAAGATGCGCTCTAAAGGAAAGGAATTTTAAATTTTACTTCTTTCTTTGTAAAACTCATTTCATGCAGATGCATACTTTCGAAACTTAAAAATTAACAAAGCACTATGTGTCATTTCGTTTAGGCCAAACGATACAAAAATGGGAGAGGAAAGGCGATCACACTACAGCAAAGTACTCGTACTATAAGGTGGGAGTACACCACAGGGACGATATCACAATAATTCAATAATGTCAACACCTCCTGTCGGTTTAACTTGTAAACATGAAACCTCAACCATATGCTCAGAACCACATACTTAAAAAAAAAGATTGCCAACTGTCGAAAAAAAAAAAACAAAAAAAAACACCAACCAAAACATGCATGCAACATTTTACTCGTCGAGGTTGCTGTGTAGAAGGAACATAATATTGTTAGCATGGGCGTATTCAGACTGGTTCACCTCGCTTAAAATTACGATCCGCTGAATCGTCTCCTGCCGCTGGTGCATTTGATGCTAGTATGGCATGCACGAACTGCGCCACAAGAGTGAGGTGAAGAAACTCGTGCTGGCACCAGTTTCCACACCACTCACCTTTTCACTCTAGAGTCTGCAGTCGCACACGGTTAAGGGCTGCCTCAGCAAAAATGTAGATCCAGACCCGCGATATTCGCATCCGATCCACATTCGCAGCCCGACATCCACATCCGATCCGCAATTCGCCCAATCTGATTAATTATTATCTGCATTCACCAGTTGACTGGGGATATCTGCAGATGATCCGCGGGTAATCCACAGATATGCAGGGCTCTACTTATGTGGTTTTGTAAAACGACTCCCCTCTATCATGCTGTATGCCTTAAAGGTAAAATAAGTTAATAAATATTGAAGTTATCTTCTTTGTGCAAATATACATGCCGATATTTGAGCACATGATTTCTCTTCTGCTTGGCCCAAACACTGGCCTAGAGTTTGTTTTAAACCGTGTAATTATACATTCAAGGGGTGCTGAACCGAAATTTTGAGCTCACGAAACAAGGCTGGTTGGATAGGCGGGACATTGCAAAACCCAAAAATGTTACCCATACAGCGATATCTCTAACGGATTGCTGTATTTTTGGAAAAGAAGTGCGTGATTGAACACAGCGGACGAGACGAGGCAAGTCACGATTTCCATTCCCTCTCCTCCTCGCTACGTCGCGTGGAGCTGATGAACTAAGCGAGGAGGAGAGAAGCGAAGCCGCTTCCCCTTATTCTCAAAATCTCCCGGAAAACAATGACGTCAAAGACCTCACTTGATCGCGCCATTCTTTTCCAAAAGTATGGTCACCCGTTTGAGATATTGATGTACGAATGATGTTGAGTTTGTAGCGTCCCGTTCAACGCTTCTGTGACCTTATTTCGCAAAATCCAAATTTCGGTTCAGTATCCCTTTAAAGGGGTAGGGAAACGAAATTCCAGCACTCATTTTCTAGCTTTAATGTGTTGCATGTTGCAGCATAACCTCAAAAACACCAGTCTTGCGTTGAAAGGCACAAGCAAAATAATTTTAAAGTTAATTAAACAATCTTTCAATGTGCACCTGGTGGATGCATGCGGAGCCTATTTGGGAGGTAATCTAGCAACGTTGAGGAACTTGCTACGTAGTCATGACGTAGCAGATTCCTTCGGAGCAGCGCCGCTCTTTGGAATTTTAACATTTTCCTTTTTAGCTTTCCTCCACAACTCACAAATCGCGCATTGAACTAAACAGTCCAAGAAGACGGAAAGGAGGGACTCCCCTCCTTCTCAGACCCTTGTTTGTGCACCCAGATACAGCCATTCTCCCCCTAGAAGATTAGCCAGTCACTCAAAACTCGGACAAAAGTTGTTTTCTCCAACCTGTTCAGCCCTAAGCTGAGTGTTGTGGAAGCTACGTGTTCTTTAGGCCAGTTACACGCTCCTCACCCCACGTGTACTTTGAACAGCTCGGTTGTAGCCCGTTGACGCTATTGACACCACCACAACACTGACAACGCCACCAACAGCAAAGCTCATAATCACGCCAGCCTTGCTACTTCAAGAACGCGGGAAATTTTTTCTTCTGTTTTTGTTTGCGTCAGATATCCCATGACGCATCGCGCTCTCCGTTCGCTTCTCTTTGAGCGCTTGCTCGAGTGCACCGTTTGTAACGAAAAATATAGCCAATCGTTCAAAATACAAACATGCTATTATCATTTACGGTTATTATCCATCATGCTTGACTCATTTCCGAACGAAATTTGAATATTTAAATTTTTGTTTCCGTACCTCTTTAAAGTAGATAACACCGCACGGAAGCAGCATTTGTATTCATCATAGCTTCCTGATTACAAAAAAAGTCTGTCGGTATGCTTCCTGCACAACCCTTATTATTTTGTTGCCCTGTTTTATCACATTGACATAGAGGAAGCTCATATGTAAATGAAACTTTGTGCATTTGCAGCATAAAATGCTTCCTAAGATTCCATTCTTGGTGCACCACCTGGTTCAGGATTCCCGATACGTTAATCAGAACAATTTTCGTAGGAGACTTCTTCATTCGAATGGCACTTGAAAACAGCTTGAAGTGAGAGCAAAAATAACCAAGGAACTTAAAACTTTTTGACACAGATGTGCGCACAATAAATTTAAAAGGGTTAATCACATTGACAAAGGCATGCATAGAAATTAAACTTAATTGCTCGCACTAACGAAGTGGTGTACCACTAGGCTAATTATTTTTCTCTGTACCTCTCGCACCGGTGCATAAAAGTGTAGAGCGGTGGGCTTCTGGCCCTATCTTAATACGTACCGGAAGTACATCGCCCTACACTTTTTTTGCACGTTGTTGTCCCACAAGTTTCTGCTGCAAGGGGCCATCGACATTGGTACAGTGCTTACTGGACCCAAAGTAATTGTTCTTCGACGCTGTTAAGGGTCTTGGTCGCCACAGTAGACTTTCAAAAAAATTCCTTGCATGCAACACTGCACGCATTGCATTATGGGACCTGGTCGACCATGGAGGGAAGTGGCATGGTTTCGAATGCCCCATTGATGAACTAGTGTGTCCCAGCACCGTATGAAAATAAGGTCGGCACTCATTAGCATTGCACACACTCTTCTTCGCGAGAGCCGCTAACAAAATGCAGGTATCCAGTGGCCGTAAGGGCCTGCCTAGGCTTAGCAAGGAGTATGACCTGTTGCGCGCCCCATATCTTTCTGGCGGCTTGGGTACCGTTCCGGAGTACAGCATGACCCTCTGGGCTCACAAATAGTTTACGAAGCCTAAGACATTGAGGAGCCAAAGGAACAGAACAACCGGCCCAGTGCACTTCTCCCACGTGCCATAGTCATGTGCACAAACTCCGGCATGGAGGAAGCCAGAAAAACATGCCCCAGCATTACATCCACATTGGTAGGCAAGACCTACAGTATTCTAAATTTAAGAAAAGTGCCAAATTTAAAAATGAAAGCACCGCATTTGGTCCTGGCGCAATGTCGTGAAATCAGTTTGGCCAATCAAAACCGTAAGTTAAAGGTCAACCAGTATCCAAGATGCCTTGCGCAGCGTTATGCCGATAGGATCGTTCCGTTTCTGAAAACCGTCTACTGCACTGGAAGCTCGAAAAATATCCATAGCCACTCCGAACTAAAAATTTATTAAGTTTCGTTTTAAAACTGCCCAGAGGTCAATAGAAACTTGAAATTACTGATACGTGATGTATGGGTCTTATTAAGATGCTAAAACATGCACTGTCAATGACAAAATAGCCAGTCACGTTCTCCATTGCATCAGTTACTTCAGGGCCGGTGATGTGAAGTAGTTCCTCCGGGTCCCAGTCAAGTGCCTGAATTAAAAAAAAAAAAAAAAAAAGTATTTCATTTTGCACAAATTTCAACATAAACAACAATTAAGCATTTTGAACATGGTGCAGCATGTTCAAAAAAAAAGAGTTTAAGTTATGAAAATACTTTATCAAATAAAGTTACAGGTCATCAAACTATTGCATGCAGCTTCACTTTTTAAAAAAATTACGAAAGCTTTTCCTCAAGCATGCATAGAAATACTTATTGCATCCCAAAAGAAAATGTGTACTTGAATGAGAGTTGCAGTACTGTCTTAATTTCCCCAAGTTGCATACTTCACCCAAATGAAATTGTCAGAACAGTGAATCTAGTGGAAGATATTCCACTCAATTACAGTCATACATTAAAGGGCCCCTGCAACAAATTTCGAACTTCCGGTGGCTGTCGTCACATGTTTCTAAAATTTGGAAAACAAAACGCAAGTTGTAAAAGTAACACTAGACTTTCTTTGACAAACCTGCGACATAGAAGTGTGTCATGCAGTGGACAAAGAACTCTTAGGATGGAGTGAGGCTGTCGTCTTTGTTAGGTGTCTCACTTTAGTGCCACTGATTTCAAACTTGGCTGGAAACTGAGCTCCCCAGAGTCTGCCAACATTGCGTTCCAGATCGGGTTGGGACCAGTGCTGCAGTCGGTTTGACTAAACAATGTGACCAACAGTAGAAAATTTGGCCATGGCTGGTGGATCTGTTCATAATACTTTCAAGTGGGAAAATGTGTAGAGTGTCTAAAAGCATAACATGGGCAATTTAATTTCAAATCGTGCAAGGAAAAAAGGTCATGTCTTAAAAGCTTTTGAAAAAGATATATATGTTGGGAAAATTCTTTTCCAGGACAAAACTGAAAACCGTTTATGCGGCATATTTGTAGTTCTCAAGTTTTTGGGTTCCAAAGACCAAAGGTGAACTTTGGGATTTTGGCAATCGTCACAGGTTGCATATTTGGGAGCACTGTCATGCTCAGCTACCTTTCGCACAACAAAGAAACTTCTGATGTACATGGTTTTGTAAACAATTGGAGCAAAATGTTCATAGAATTGTGTTCTTAAATTTTGTTTTAGTCCAGAACCTGGTTTTTTATACGATTCTATAGACGTTTGCAAGCAGCCACATTTCGAGAGGTAGGCTGGCCACCGTGGATGGAAAATGCTTTGTTTGAGCGCCAGTCTAAAAACCGTGGGTACGCCTCAGCAACGCTCGACTATCAGACAATCTACCTGCACCAGCACCAAGATGGGCGGCGCCCAGAGGCCGTACTTGCAAACGTCTATACCTGGTTTGAATGATAACTTTTGTTACAATAAATTTTATGACAAATTATATATCAAATGAAAGCTTAAACCAGTGTTAGGTAAAGTACATCTAAAAAGTACTTTAGGTAAAGTACAAAGTAAATGAACGGCTACGTTCTTCAAGTAAAATAGTAACCTACACGGGGTGCAATGTACTTGAGGTAAAGTACTATAAATACAATGTACTTTGAAAGCAAAGTGCAAGTACTTTCTAACAATCTTTCATGATGCCCATTTATTTCTCCATACAGTGTATTTTTTAAAACTGGTGTGCATGACACCAAGGGTCATCGGGGGTGCATGAGTCATCTTTGGAAATGGCGGCAAATATTGGATAAAGTCAAGTGGCCAGAGTAGTTGTTTTATGCTCGCCGACAATCTATTTAACACAATCAACTTATAAGGCACTTATTTGAATTGATCTTATAGCAGCCACTACTTCACTCAGAGAAATGACCCAGATGACATCTCAAAATTCTCACGTGAAAATATGCCATTTTTTTTAAAATTTTGGATGGCACTGGGAAAGCTAAGGACGATGACTGAAAGAGCTTAATTTCACCGAGCTGTTCCTCATCCTCATCAACTGATGAGTCGTCCGCCGAGTAGAATATCCCTCCCAGTATTTCTTCAGAGTTAACAAAGCATCATTTTGTAATACTACAAGTTTAACAACATCAAACTTAGGTAATGCACAGTCTCCTGCAATATGAAAGACCCACTGGGAGCATCTGGCCGAGACTGTCGCTGACGGGGGTGCTGCGCACCTTCCGGGCGATTACATTGCGCCCCGTTGGGAGGACTCGCTCCAAGGAGGTGAGGTGAGGTTGGCTCACTTAAAGCACAATGCACGCGTATCAGATTCTGGTTTTGATCTTGCAGCAAAATGCAGTTAGTCAGTGTCATGCACGTCTATGTCTACTAATGCCACAATTGCCGCCCGAGAGAGACCGGCCTGAGCCAGAGCGATTATGGTCTCTGTTAAGATCCGTGCCATCCTTGTCACAAAAGAATGCGCTCTTCAATGCATTTTATCTTTTAAACATAAGACTCGGGTATAACTGTAATATTTGTTTATTTAACAGAGCCAGTTCCGAGATTTTGCAACTGAAACAACTAATAAAAAAACAGTGATGACTATTTTGAGCCTTCGTGGCCATATCTCCTGGCCTGTTGTTGATGAAGTGCACTCTTCTGTTAAACCGAAACCAAAAACTGTTAGGCACGTTCAGACTCTGTTTGGTGCCGAGTGAGTTCCCACCCCTCAAGGCAGAATGGAATCGTCCGGAGCACATGCAGCGCCCCCGCCCGCCATCGTCTCGGCCACGCGCGCCCAGCGGGTCTTTCATGGTGCAGGAGACTGTACTTTGAAGTCAGGAGACGTGCTTTCCTCAGAAAGTACCAGAAAAAATACTTTAGGTAAAGTACAAGTACATAATCAGAGAATGTATTTAAGTAAAGTACAAGTTTTCTAAACCTGCTTCAAGTGGTACTTGTACAATGTACATAAACTACTACCCACACTGGCTTAAACCTATTCAAGAAATTATTGTATTCAAATAAAGTTACCTTAACGAGAAACGCCCTTGAATACGAGAAAAAACTGTAAAAGTGAAGAGTTTAACTAAAATTTTGTATAAAAAACATTTATTTAAATAAAAGTTTTTTCAAATTGCATAAAACATTTTTAAAAATTCAGACGTAATATATGGTAATAAAACCATATTACCATGAATCATCACCAGCTCGTTTGTTTTTTAAGTATTATTGCAGTAATACTATATGGACTGGACATTAAATTTGTACAATCGAAAAGACAATATATTTCAAGTTTTATTTCAAGATGTGCAATATGGTTCTTGTCATTTGTATGCCTATTAATTCATGGGACCTTGGCTTCAATTTACTACAGAATTAAATAATGTAAAGCTTATGCATATATGCATATTAATAAATTAAGGTTTTCTTAGACATGTCCACTTTATGAAGCAAAAAAAAAATTTTTTTCATTCATCTGATGAAAACTAAAAGCTTATATACTTCTTTCCAAAAGTTTTATGCAGAATAATAAAGTCCTTGGGGGAAACAAAATATGTTCCATGTGCTGACTGCCCTAGACCAAAATTGCAACCTTTTCCAACTGCCACTTCTCTATGCACACTGTGAGAAGGTAGACTTGTGTAAACGTGTCCAATTATAGTTATTCATCTTATATATAAAAAAAAAAAAAATTAACTTGCAAAAATTAGGGAAGTACAGAATGTTTCCCTAAAAATTTTAAAAAGTTTTTTTCCACCACAAGAATAAACTATGCATCGCCGAACACTCATCCTACGCCCAAAGGTAACGCCAGAGGTCCGAACCACATGCCCAAGTTTCAGCATGAACGAATCGATATCTTATTAAAAAGTTAAGTGATTTTCAGAAAATTTTAATGCGAAAATGGGGCTCATTTTTGCCCGTTTTCGGTTTCTGGTGTCGCAGAGCTTTATGTGTATAGGAGCTCTGTCGGCCGCCATTTTTCCGTTGAAACTTTGATATGAAACTTTGATGAAGTAAGATATCAGTTCGTGCTGAAACTTTGGCATGTGGTTCGGATTTCTGGCGCTATTTTTGGGCGGATACTGAGTGTTCGGAGACTCATATTTAATTCTTACAGAGAAAAAAACCTGTAAATGCTTTGGGGGGACACCTTGTACATACAATTACATAATATGCCTGGTAACGTGGTAACACAAATTAACAAGAATATTTTATGTAACCAAAAAGCGCCGTTGAATTGGGTTGCAACGTTACACTTGATGCTTAGCTATTTGTTTAACATAACGTTGAGGAAACCCGTCCTCGCTTTGAGCTTTCGTCCATAAGTGGCATGATCAAATGCTCTTGACCAAACTTGGAGCATTCCATTTCCCTTTCTTCGCGTCGGGATAGTGGGCCAAGGGCACTGTGACAGCATGTGCTGAGAGCCAGGTGCACTTAGTGGCATGGGGAGACTGCTCAAGCATGAAGCCTTCTCACACAACCTTGAGTTGAAAAAAACTTGAAACGACTAGAAGTGCTGATGACTTTGTTAAGCTTTGTTAAACCTGTTGGGGTGTCCTTGATGAGCCCCCCCCCCCCCCCCCCCTCCTCAGTGGAAGCTCCAGTTGTCACCGGCGTTTGACCTGCCTTCCCTTGAAATGTATGTGCAGTAGAGAGGTGGCAGTATTTTCGTGGATAGACTGAGTTTTATTTATGGGTTTCATAACTCGCCAAATTTTATTTCTATTTTGTGTCAATGGCTACCAACGCTTCTTTCTTTTTTGGTGAGGTTGACGATATTCTTGGTTCACAGTCAAAATGCAGTTATGATGATTCATTTTCTTTTAATACCTTAATAAACTGCAAAATAAACAGCAATTTTCTTTGTTTCATTTGAATGCAGAAAGTTTAAGAAATAAACACGAACGCATTGACATGTTACTAGATCAGCTAAACCATAATTTTGTATTTTAGCTTTTACTGAAACTTGGTTTTCAAATGACTACAATGTCGTTCACTTCGCGGGATATGAATGCAGATCAATATCCTGACACAATATGAATTTTCTCTTACAAAAATAAATGAAAACACATTCTTATGAACATTTGGCACTTTAAATAAATGTTCATAAAACCATGTAAAAGAATTTTTCTTTGTGTGAAAGGTACCTAAGCCTGGCAAAGCTCCAAAAGGCAAAGAATTTCACAAGGTTTTGAAACATGACCCCTTTTTCCTGCCCAATTTGAAATCAAGTTGCACACGTTAGCAGGGTCTTCTGATCTTAGTACCACTATTCTTCGGTGGAGAATACTTTTTCATGTCCAAATATAGCTATTCAAATCGAAGAGAACAACAAATAGTGCATTACTTATTTGATCTTAATATTTTTATGCACATTTTTCCGTGCATACTGATACTAATCTGGCCCAAACAACCTAGAAAGTATTTCAAATTTTCTAACAGAACTTCTCAATTCAAACAATAAAAACAATACACCATCATTTGCATCACAGGGCATCTACCACAACTGTGTTCCCAAACTCCCCAACTTTTCCAGCTGTGTTTGACAAGATTGCTCATCTATAATTTTGAGGAAACAAATGCTTGCTATACCATCTATATTGATGACAGAGAGCTTCTACAAGATTTGTATTTGGAGCTTTCGTTGTTACGTCAGTGTTATTCTTGACCAATTCACTGATATACAGGTAGACGAAAAAAAAGTTTTTTTTTTGCCTTTGGAATATTGGTCCAAGGAAGCGTAACATTTTTCACAAATTCTCGACTCCTAGCGTATTTGCCAAATTATTTGATTGTTCTTGGTTTCCCAATTGTTGGACACCCTGGAGTGCGCATTCCAGTGGTTCCTAACACTATCCGCGTGTGTCTAATTTCCACCACCTATACCCGTGCATGTGTGTGCATTCCAACTGAGAAAACACTAACCCTTTTGGCAGGCTCCTGGGGTTAGTGGCACTGGGGGTGAGAGTAATCTTTGTGCGACTAGTTGGTGTGAATCTTGAACGCAGGAAAAGAAAACAAAAGACAAGCTCACACACATAAGATGGCAGATAGCAGAAGACAAAGCGACACCAGAATTACAACAAAAACAAAATTACTTTTTTTTTTTTTTTTGCTCTTTCAGTTTTTTTAGTTGTTGAGAAAAGGACAGCACAGAGACCATAGTTGTTAAGACATGTGAATGAAGATTGCCTTTTTTTGAGAACATCAGCAGAGATAGTACAAGAACTGCACTTTTAACTGAGTAACATGAAATTTTGATTTAGGATATATGTAGTACATCGACTGGTATGAATTTCGAGTTTGTATCTGAAAGTGGAAATCTGTAGTCAATTTCACAACATTACAATAGGATAAAGCAAGCAAATGGCATATCTAAAGAGGTTGTAGATGATGACTGCCATGAGAGGAACACAATTACAATTGCAATGACATAGAAAGAGGTGTTCAGAGCGGGATGCTGACACCTAGACACAAGCGCACATCCCCGAGAGGAGCTTTTTGTAGTATGAGCAGTCACACAGCAACGAAAACCTCCTTGGTACTTTTGAAGAGTCACCAACTATGCTTTTGAAGAAAATTTGTAATGTCAAACTGCACAAACAGTTTGACATTACAAACTTAATTTTAACGAAAACTTACTACTTTTAACACTTACTGCAGGGTAGATTATGTCATCATTTGACACAGACTGACTACCTAGTATGCAAGACAGGACAGTAGAAGGCTATCCATTGCATAGCAAAGTTTCAGTTTTTCTTAAATATTTTTTTATTATTTTCGTGTTTTGTTGTTTATGTTGCAGGGAGGTCCCGGCCAGGCGCTTGTAAGCGCGGGGGTGTTTGCGGTCTCCACCAATTACGCTCTACTGTATTTAGCGGCTCTTAGATGCTCTGTATGGTAAGCTCTCATTTGTCGCGACCTTCGGTATTAGCAGAGACGCCAGGAAATTTCAACTCCAGCTTAATTTAACATATTTTTGTACAAATTATTGATATATCACGCTATTTTACGATCCCCTTTGAATTCAATATATCTGGGTTCGACTGTATAGCCATCTTACTCTTTGTGTTGGACCTGGTATCTTCAAGAAGTTAACACTGAAACTAAAAGGACATACACAATACCGATAGTTAAGACTGTCCGACTTTCGGTGACGCAATTAAGCAGCGACGTATTGGTCACAACAAGGTGCACTATACCGACACTCTCAAGTTATGGCGAGTGACGCATTTTGTTTTTCATTACTACCTGTTCATACTGGGTCACACAGATGTCGTGCAGGTTCACACGAAAACCAAAACAAGCGCCATGCAAGAAAAAATATTAATAAACACACATAAAACGTGACACTCCCCACTGTGCTGATCGAAAAGCGATGTACCTTACTTGACTCGTAAGGCTTCCTGTGGCCTTGCATGGTCTCAGTTACTACTGGCACCCAGATATTAAAAAAAGCGAATGCGAACAATTTTTTTTTAACACTGATGTGACGTTGCATTTCTTAATCGTTCAGACACTCCCTACACTGTGACCACAGTTAACAAAGCTAAAAAAATTAAACTCAAGTCTTTGTATACATGCTACCCCGATCTTTTAAAAAATTTATCAAGCAAAACATTTGTTTTTTTCTAATATCAACTACTTGGAATGAGCACATTCAGATGTTATCTGAATGTGCTCATTCAAAAACTTGTTTTAGATAGTAGTGTTTGCACGATTGTAATGCGCCCTAGATTGTAACACGCGCAGGTATATTTAGCGCTCAAATATTCGGAAAATAACTTGATGCCGATTGTACTGCGCAGGTAAAAAAAAAGGAAGGCTGAACACATACCTCATAAAACAGGTTTTATGAAACGCACAATACAAAAATAAACACCGTGCAGTTGTCGCCGTTGTCAGAGTTTCATGATGGTTCTTCGCTGACCACAAAGGTAATCTGTGCTTTCGTCTGAAGCATTTTAGGTGCCGTACTTCTTGCGCTTGTACGAGTGCACGACCGTCGCCTCTGGAAAGGTCGTCTTCCAAACAACTTTGCAAGCTTGTCGGGTCGCTGGGATTGCAAGGCCATGTGGTGCTGCTCCGTTGTTAACTTTTCCTCCCAGCATGATGGCCTTTCGTCTAAACAATGCCTCCTAATCAAATTTTTCTCTTACTTTTTCCATCTTAAGATGGCAGGCACCAGTCCTAGACGCGAGAGAATACGTGCGATACAAATACCAAAATGGTGAATGTAAACAAATGGTCACGATGGCGATGGGGCTAGCCACCTTAAACCAAGTATTGCGTTTTTCTCTTGAGTTTCGGTTTCTGGTTTCGATTGTAATGCGCTTGTATTTTTTGGCACCTATTTTGGTGAAAAAAATTTTGTGTGTTACAATCGTGCAAACACGGTACTCTTTCTTTCCTACAACCAGCAAAGTTGAACCAAATTGATCATAACACTTCTACTATCCCTACACAGCACGACTCCTCACACAGAACAATACATTTAATTATGCCGATGCATAGTTTACAGTTATGCATGATTAGCGTCCATTTATATTCTTCAATGGACTCGCACCATTCTTCTTAGTCTGGGGAATTTTTCCAAATGAAAACACAACGAAGGTGAATGCTAATAAAGACCCAAAAGGCCATCGAAGATGCCTGCTGCATTTACTACTGCGTAGAAGCCGGCAGGGTTAGAGGTGCAGGCTGTGGCGCCATATGTGCCTGCATACTAGCGAGTCAAAAAAGTAATTGGCACTCCTTGCCGATACCTCATAGAAGTGCGTCCAGACTTCTTTCCCAGAGAGCCGTGGATGGGGCCGAGAATGGCGCTTCCGGGACCTGCATTGAACTGGACTTTAAAAGCGCATCCATGGCCATGGCTCCAATGCGCCAATGCTTCCAAAAACAGGAGCAACACTAAATCTGAGTCATGCGGCGCCTTCCGTCCAGCGAGATTCCGCCAAATTGCGGTCACCTTTACTGAGATTCGAACCCGCCAGCTAGAGATCTTTAGGCCGGCACTTAGCCTTGGGGTTTATCTGGTACAGCCTAAGGTGTGGACACCATTTACAGGCGGTATCGTTACAAGCGGAACTGCACTGCACCGTACCGGGCTTGAGTTCCGGAGTCCTGATGTCGTCGTCGCTTTCGACGTCCATGTATGTTTTCCAGTACTCAGAGGGGATGTTGAGAATGCTTTCCATCACCTAAAGAGCAACACACAAAAAAAAAAGAGTTTGTAGTAGACATTAGATTGGACACGCCTAATACTCACGATTGTGCACGAGCCTGTGAGCATAAATACCGACAAGCGGATGGCTGTGGAACTTCCAACAGAGTATTCTGTGCATGAATATCTTTATAACATCTTCCCAAGGTTCTTATTCAGAAAACATTAAAACATTTGAATGGGAATTGCATTTAGCAAGCATGTCGCTTGAAAAGTGCTAAAATTCCCCTGCCACATCAACATTACACAAAGTATTTTTTCGTTGATGTATTCTTGGTCACTACGTTCTAGATGCTGTCAGATTCATGAACACTGGTCCTGTTGAACACCCAGAAAAATACCCTTATGAACGCCCTCCCCCAAAAGCTGGCACACCTCGTTCTTCTGGCTAATTATTTATAAGCTACAAATTCTGAAACTCTGCCCACCCTTGATTCTTGACGAATCAATAGCGCGATTTACGAAATAGGTACATGTGAAGACCAAGCTTGGAGCAGGTTCCCGCGTGTCTATCATACCATGGAACTCGAGTTTGCCTTGTGTGCGATATCAGTTCCTGCGACACACGAGCTTGTAGCGGGGTCTCGCGTGTTTATCACACTGAAACTCGAATTCGCCTTGTCCGCGATCTATACTATCAGTTCCCGTGCCATGTGGCTGATAGCAAGTACCTTGGTGTTTGTCGGTCATCTTTTATAAACTTTTGCTGTCTTATTCCCAAAGATCTCCCTCCCAAAATTTTTCACTATTTGTCTCTTCAAAATGGGTGGGCACTCATATTGAATATTACAATACACATCCTAATTTCCCGCTTGTTGGCCTTGACCTCCCGGCCGTTATGTGCAAAAACTGCAATCCAACACCCTGTGCAACGCGTTGGGTTGCCCAGCAGTAGTCTGTTTTGCTCCCCTTTTTCACCTCCTTGCGTCGCACCACTTGCCGAAGGGGGCGTGAACTTGGACTAGGCTCAGAAGGTATTGAGGCTTCCACAACTGTCCATTCATCTTTGTCTCTTTCCTCAGAGTGCTCGTCCGTCGGGCTTCTGCCACGTCGAGTACGCTCATTTTACTTTGCGTGGAGTTGGGAGTTCGTCAACGTGCACTGCATTGCCGGGAGGGGTGTGCATGTGGTGAGCGCGTGTCACCACGAGCATTACGTCCCACGATGTAACAACATTGTGCGACTTAATGGTAGAGTAGATTGCTGAGCTAGTTAGTGTAGATTTAGAAACAATGTAAACTATAGTGCAAAAGAGACAGAAACAAGATAGTAGGCAGTACAAAATGGTGTCATGTGATGCAACGGCATCACATGCAGAGAGATCACGGCATCACGTTACAGGGTCACATGACATGGCATCGCACCACAACGTTAAGCGGAGAAATTTCCCGGCCACGACTACCCTACGGGAAACATGTCCGGGGATCTGCAGCAAAATCTCACCAGTAGCGCCAGTTTTTTAAAACAGGGTCGCGCTGCCTCACCCGAGCCTGCTTCTCGGTCTCAAGGTGGACGTTTGGCACGAGGTCGATGTCCGGCATGGAGTACCCGACGACGGTGGGGCCGAACACACGCGCCAGATTCGAGATGGGCATCTTGGTCTCCGGGGTCTCCGACACCAGCTGGAGGTGCAACACGAGGGCGGCCAGGGTGTCCCGGTTGGGTGGCGGGAGCTGGGTCACCGCCTGCCAGGTGGCCCACACGCGGTTGCCCGGATCCATCTCTGCGTAGGGGACGCCCTAGCATGACCGGACGCTCGCCGAGGATGGACGCCACCGTGCTTCGTTTCACCATAGCTTGACAAAAAGCGAAGGCCACAACCCCTTTGAGCCAATAGGAGCGACAGAGGAGAAGCATGTGACAGCCGTCCTCGAGGAACGAACCCTCTTTTGTGTGTCCTAAACGTCACTTCCCTCCACCTAGTTGATTAGCTCGTCCCTCAAAACTCGAGGAAGAGCGGCTTTTCTCTCTCTTCCGCCAGCGGCTTTGATGGCACTGCGCGCAACTAGCGAGAGAGTGCTGTCACGCATTTTTCTCCGACGCTCCGATTGGCTCACTGGGACCGGAGCCTTCGCGAAGTTGTAAAATTGAGCGTAGCTTCAAGTCTCCGACATTTAATGGCGCAAACGCTGAGGTGGCATCGAAATTTAAGGAGAACACTCTAAAGCTTTTCTTCTAAAAATTGTGATCCAGCACAAATGCATGGCTCGCCTACCTTCACAATCTGACTATAAATATGTTCTTTGCTTTGATGTAGCTCAATCAGCTTTGTTAATATGGACAGTTTCATTTGTAAAGATCATGGGTAGAATTGTGACAAATTCAAATACTGAAATAAAAAAATCAACGTGTCTCAGTAAACTGAAAGGACTGCAGAATCGAAAAAGGTATAAATGACAGTTATAGAATTATTTATAAGTTTTTAATTGCTTCAGAAATTTTCAATATTGTTTCTCACAAAAAATACAGAAGGAATCTAAAAAAAAAAGAAAAAAAAAGACTGACGCCATATTTAACATATTTGTACTCATCGCTGAATACCTCACTTATACACAAAAACATGCACAGACTGATTTCACTATGTTTGCAAATCAATGTTTCAAGATAAGAGACAAGAGACAGGAAGGGGGGAGTCTCCTCTTGCTCGGACTGTCGTTTGCGTAACCGGACACAGCCATTCTCCCCCTAGAAGATTAGCCCGTCGCTCAAAATTCAGAAAAAAGTTGCTTTCCCCACCCCATTTACCCCGAAGCTGACAGCGCTGTGGAAGCTACGTGCTCATTGGGCCAGCCACACTTTTGCCACGTGATCACGCTCTCTCGCGCATACCGACCCGCAGAGAATGAGGTCAGGTGATGAAAGGAAGGCGGCCGATCGGTCCGGCAAGCACGTAGCTTCAACCCCAATGTTGGCTTGGGGTGAAGGGAATAAGTGAGGTCCGGCGCCGTGTGATGTGCGTTTGGCCCCAGTGGCGTGCTGTGGGGGCCCGGTGACGCGCTGCGGGGTCTGCGGATGTATCACAGTGAAAAGGCAAAGGGAAGGAGGTACGAAATAGTCCGCTGTGTTTTCAAATTTTCTTACCGAAAGTCAAGCTTTTGACTTTCTACCTTTCTTCTTTTGGCTCACTGAACGATGTGTTATTAGTAAAATCCCAGTATAAAATTTGTTTCATGGGCCCTTTAGGAACATGACACTGTAAAATAATGCAGAAGCACCCACTTCATTCAGGCGCCCACTATTACATGTCCCAAAATTGGGAATTCCGCAAATTGTATGTTAAGTGCCCGATTTAACCGCACAAGCGCCAATGTCCAGATTAATCCAGTTTTCAGTGAAAGCTTCCCCAGTATTTTACGGTAGGTACCTGTAAATCTTCAAAAACATAAAATAAAAAAGTGCGTGGACAGCGAAGCTGTGGTATCACCTGCAATGATTGCCCGCTGCACAATAGGCCCATTTTATGGAAACCCCACCAGGTGATGCTCCACACTTTGACGACCCAGAGAATTTCCGGTTTATTAAAAAAATGAACAAAGGCCACCTTAACACCACTGCTTAAAATGTAGATGAAACATTTAACCACCAATTCCTCAGGTGAATGCCAAAAGAATGAAGGAGCGGGAGATCTGTTAAAATGTTTAGAGTGTTCTTGTAAACCAACTTGCCTCCTCCAAGATGTAAATCTCCAGCTTCATTGTCGGTGTAGCATTTATGCTTTCTAGCAGTTGTGACATAAGCAAGCTCAACAGGCTTGCAAAGATGGTGTGACCGGAAGTCGCTTGGGACGCAAGCAGCAAGTTCATGTTTGTAAACAGCAAACGGGTCTATAACAAATGATTGACGAAAAAAAAGTAAAAGCACTGTACCAAAACCTTTACATATACAGTCTAAGCTTGTTATAACAGACCTTGATTTTGACCAAGATTTTGGTCTGTTGTAGAAGGAGTATGTTGTATGCAGATATGAAGTTGAGTCAATGGTGCATAAAGGAAAACCAACCGAGCCTCACAAATCGGTATGTTATATCCAAATATCTGTTGTAACCAGGTCCGTTATAATGAGCTTAGACTGTATATGAAAGACTGTACGCTGCCATTGCCGCAGCAGTTTCTGCAACTGCGATCTTTACTGAGAAATGCATGCTGGGAGTACTACGTGCTTATCTGTCACGTGGTTTTAAGTCGAATTTGGGGGTTTTATGTGCTAAACCAACGATGAGCATCTGGCACGCCCCAGTGGAGGACTGGGGATTAATTTGGACCACCTGGGGATCTTTCGACGCGCAACCGAAAGCTCGGTTACACGGTGCCTTCTTTGCAATAAGCCTCCGTCAGATTGCCGACACTTCGGCCGGGATTCTAATTCATCACTTGGGGATCTGTAGACTGGCACTTTGCCTCGTAACTACCGAGGAGGCTTATCACATAGTTTTGACACTTGCTTTGTGGTCTTTTTACCGAAACAAGTGTCAAAACCACATGATAAGAGACAAAGCGCTCGCAAACGGTCATAAGGCACACGTATGGGTTTTCTGTCGACTATTTTGTCTTCCAACTACTGTTCTGTCAACGGAAACGAAAAAAACCCTACCAACGAGTCATATACAGCTTTGCTATAAAAATGTGGCATTTTTTGTATTTTCTAGTAGTACTTCCAAGTGCAAGCCATTTAACGTCTGGGCCATCAGTGTTTAACGTGCTACCTTATCATGGCGGCCCAAAACTTGACAAGGTCGTCAAAACAAGAAATGGCCTTGTGGACGCTTGTGTCATTTACGTATTCAAGTCAAACAAACTTGTCAGCAAGAAAGAAAACAACATTGCCTTTCTTGCTGACAAGCGTCTTTTACTGAAATAAATGCCACAAGTGCCCACAATATTTCTTCTTGTTTCGACAAAATTAGGTTTAGGTGGACATTGGCTCATCGAGAAGTTTTGTCCTTCCCTTTTATCTTTTGGTCCAGGAATAGTCGTATCTTCCAACTTTGCCATCCTATCCCCACCACTGGCATTATATTCAGACAGAGTTCTAGCTTTCTGCAATGCGTACCGTAGAATACCGCGCATCCACCCATTCCACATTAAGTGCCCATTACCAAATTTGTAAGATCTGAGAAAATATGCATACATAGTACATTTATATGTAAAACTGATGACCGGACAAGCGCCCATCCCCCATTTTTTTGCGATTATCTCCCAAGTATGAGTGGGCGCTTGCCCGGTATTTTACGGTAGTTTATTTGTGCGGGCCAAAAAAGCTGGGTTTCATTTTCTCTATTGAGCCCCGTGTATACCTTATACCGGTATTATGCGGTGGGGCAATCTCAGATAATTCAGTGACTTCGAATTCCCCGAGATATTACGAGAGAAATGTTTGTGCAATTGTGGACGTGAGGGTGAGGCCAAACAACAGTGGAACAAGACGGGACACTCACCTGCAGCCTTGACAAAGTCCCTCCAGACTGACTTGCAAATGAGGGTTTCGCGGAGGGAACGCAGGAAATCCTTCAGCACACCGCAAATGGCATGGATGTCCGCTTTGGACTGGGGGAAAAAGAAATGCCTATCACTCAAAAGCGGTGCCCTACCGATAGGAGCTCCAAGACGGCTACACAGCCACCACCAAAGCCTTATAAAACAGATAAGCGCACAACCCCAGTCAATAAATTGCAAGTTAGAAAGGCAAGGAGACACGTAAATTTTCAATACCAATGAAAATTTCCAAGGCCAAGGTATGCACAAGCAAAATGACCACCACACATAGGTCTTTGTGTGTGTTGATTGATCTGTTGTCTCTGCACGTTAGTTTTCTTCACACTTCTGTCTGGAGTATACCGTAATTGTGATTTTACAAAAACACTCATTCATTCCCACTATATAGGCAAGGCTTTACTGTTTGCCTAGCTAAACTAAAAGTGGACAAAGTCAACAGTAATTTGTTATTTTCTTACCGTATTTACTCGTATCTAGGCCGCCGATAGTTTTTACAAAAAAAATTAAAATCAGAACTTGGGGGTCGGCCGAGAAACAAGGATGCGGTTCCCGCCTACACCACTTCGCGGCAATGCTACTACCGAAACCGAAACTGCCGTATTTATTCGTCGCCATAGAGTAGCGCTGCTTCATGTTTCAGAAGGTTTTTGGTGCACGAAAAACCACCAAAACAGCACCAAACAGTATCTGCACGACATTAAAGTTGTTTTATGAAACAGTATACTGTCGAGACCGATTATAACGAAGTCGGTTATAACGAAATAGCGGCTACAGCGAAGCAATCACAATGTTTCATTCTCTTTTGCACTTCATTAGCCGAATTCGGTTATAACGAAATAGCGAATATAGCGAAGTGATTTCCGATTCCCGTTCACTTCGTTATAACCGGTCTCGACAGTACAGTGCAATCCACTTATAATGATACCACATATAATGATGTAATACCAGTGGCGTCGCTAGGGTCAGTGGCACCCGGGGCGGTGGCCATACTGCTTTATGGTCAGTGAAATGCAGAGCCAGTGGTTCTTCTAGTGGATCAGCTTGGATCCGCTAGAAGCCGTGGGAACGCATCTCCACCGCTTAAAGGGTAACTGCAAAGAAAAAAAAGTTTTTTTTTAAACAGCCTAATTGGGACAAGCATGTCACAAAACAAATGTTCCGCGAAAAAAATTATTTTTTTTTATCAATATTTACGCCACAGGACGTAATTTAGTAGAGTCAGAACCTCTCCACATTTGAAACTCCCGCTCTTTCGACCTCCGCGGAAGAGGAGTACGCCCCGCCCCTCACTCTCCTTGCGTTGCGGAGTTGAACGGCGCAGCGTCTCGACTTCCGGCAAGATCTGGCAACTACGCCGACTACGCCAGGCCGCGGTATTGTTTTGGTTGTTATGGTTTGACGCGGTTTGCGAGCACATGTAGCGAAGACGTGACCGGAGAAGTGCCCCTGTGATGTTCCCGGATGACGGAAAGTATCGTTCGTAATCGTCGTGCGCGCTTTGAAAGCGAAGGGAGTCACAGAATCCACGAGTGCGCAACCACAAGCCAAGGTTCACGACAGCGCTGCGTTGGTTTCGGCGATCCCGTTCTGTTTGGTGCAACACGGCGACACGGCGATGCGACAGAGCTGAAACGTTCGTGGTGTGTGTAATACGGTGCTAACACGGAGCGCAAATTGGTTGTTGTGGGGTTGACGTTCAACCAGATAAGTCCCGTCGTCGTCAGCTGATCCAGTCAAACTGGTCCGGGAGGGCGCTGGGAACGTTTTTAAAAGTAAATCTGCCTCGTTCTGTTTCAAAATGTGGAAGTTTCCCGACGCATACCGTGAGTATAAAGCTGCGGGCGTTTTCAACAAAATTACGTCGTTTTAATTGAACACTGGACTCCGAATTGTTGTCCTAAATCTGCCGTTTTTATGCTTCGTGTTGGACTGCGTTTGCACAGCGACGTGTTGCATCGTGCGGTGTGAATAAATTTGGGCACGATTTCGTACCTGCCTACAGATGCATGAACTGAGACCATTTTTACGTAGTGGACATAGTGCTTATTTATTTTCTGTCTAGTCGCGGACGTTAGGTGCACACGGGGCGAATCTCGACGGCCTCCAGAGCGATATGACGAGAACGTAACTAGGCACGTTGGTCGCTACGCGAACGCCCGATTGCCTCCAGCCAAATAGCATTCCTTTCGGGGCGACATGGCTGCTGGAAGGCTCACTGTCGTGATCACGCATCTGACATCTCCGAAAAGTCAGCATTTGCACGCGCAAACAAACAAAAAAAAAAAAAAACACGCTAAGCAAGCAAAGAGGAAGACGAAAGAACCGCGCTATGAAAGCCAAAACCCCGCGTCGCTTCCTATCACTAACACCTGCGACAGCTGCTAAACACACACTACTTCGCTTCAAGAAGTACCTGGGTCAGCACGAAACGACGAAACACTGATCACTTAGGCGAAACGATTAGTCGAGGTAGGCGAGACAAGCGGGAGCAGACACTTCGGCGGCCATGAAAGAATGGCGAAGCTTCTGTTTGTATGAATACAAACGGAAGTGCCCGTCTTGTAAACCTTTTGTAAAGAATAATAACTCTCATCACATGGGTTATTCTTTAAACGTAAAAATATGCCGCTCAAAAGGAAATTGCAACATATAACAAAGGTTTAACAACCAAGATCTAAGCTGTCAATCAAACTCTTAGCCAATGAGAACCTTTTGGGATTGACGTCACATAATCACAACTTCGTGGCGCGCGATTTAAAACGGACGAAATAGCCGCAAACTAAAATGAGTCTCACGCAATAAATATTGCTGTGAAAAATGTTTTTTCTCGCGGAAAAATTGTTTTTTGACATGCTTGTCCCAATTAGGATATTTAAAAAAAAACTTTTTTTTCTTTGCTGTTACCCTTTAAGGGGGGACACTACCCAGAGAAAAAAAAAATTCTGCAAAAAACATTGATTTTGAAAAATTACATATTTACATCCATCTACATCCAGAGAGTATTCCCAGAAATTTTCACTGAAGGTATGGTTTGGAGCACTTCGAACACATTTTTCTCCGTTCAATTTTTTGGTATAAATTCCATTTTAGTCAATCTATCGTTTGATAATGGCAATACAGGGAAGGCTTGTTCTTCACTTTCCTGACTGAAATTTAATAAGGAATGCGCCTATGCAGTTTGTCACTTTATGGATGTCTTTTATAAAAATGTTGACATTTTGTCGGAGGCACGGAGGACCAAAAAGTTGACCGATTTTGCAGAAGAGAAAATTGATAGAAATCAATTACTTTTTACAGGAAACTTTCCATAGGCACACCTCCTGGGCATTCTGCTACATATCTAGAGAATAAAAATCTTGAATATTGTGATAGTTTTTCGACGATAGATTAACTAAACAATGTAGGGGTGTTGCTGATAGAAGCTGCCTTAATTTCCTTCCCACTTAACCGACAGACCTGAAACCACCAGCCTACCCTGTAAGTTTCATTAATCTTAAGCTAAGGGTTCAAAAGTTGACCCTCCCAGGGGGTGTACCCCCTTAAGTCAACAGTCCATGTCAGAAAGAGAATGTGTGGTATAGAACAAGGTTATATACGAATTTGAGAATCTGACCGCAGCACCCTCTCGTCTATAAACGTTGAGCCAATGCACGCAAAGTTTAACGCGATTATACAGCGCCCTCTCCTGTATAGACGTTGAGCGGCTACATGCATTGTTTCATCCATGACAGAAACCCCAGCTCTTGAGTTACTACCACATCTCAGAGCCCCCTACTCCTCCCGCAGTCGTGGCCGAGTGTTTAAGGCGATGGACTAGAAATCCATTGGGGTCTCCCCGCACAGGTTCGAATCCTGTCGACTGCGCAAACATTTTTTTCTTTTTATATGAGCATGGACGGACGGACGGACGGACAAGGCTAGACCCTAAGGAGCTTCGCCCCTAAAAGCAGTAATGCCATCTTTTGGCAGAGCCTCAAACTAATCCCTGAGCGAGCCTCGTTCATCCAAAACGGTCAAGTGCGTGAATCAGGGAAAGCAGACAAGCTATACTCATGCTCAACGGTTTGCGGACGGTTCCACATTGACGAGCTACGCTCTTCCAGAATAATTAAGGGATTAAGTATGGTTAAAGGGCTAAGGGACTATCTCCACGCTCGAAGAGGCGAGGGCCATTCTCACCAGGTTTGGGACCCCCTTGCCGCGCAGGAACTGCTCCCTGATCTCCCGCACCTCGCGCTCCGAGCCGGAGACGCGGTAGAGGCCCACTTCCGAGAGCCCCCGGCGCTCCACTTCCTGAATGCAGTGCACCACGACAGCCGGAACCATGGGTGCAGTGGGGGGCACATGGTCTGCAACGACAGTTCCCTTCCACGTGTGAGTTCCACCCTGGGTGGGCGTCTGGGACACCTGGACGCACGGGAGGGGAACCTGGGGAAAGGAGAGACGTCCTTCGTGAGATCAAGCGGGTGCAGCGGTTAACAGTACACCAAAACTGCTTTGTTCAGATTATCGCTTTCATCTAAGTTCAACATGATCCCAGTAAAAATGCATGCATTTTGAACTGGATTATTCCAAGTGTATCGGTGGCCGACCATGCTCATTACCAAAGGCCGAGGTGCCGAAAACACGGGAGCCTAGACGAAGACGTGCGGGAGACCCTTGCATTCCCTTTCCTTCCATCGAAGCAAACTGGGTATTGGTAAATAGAAAACAAAGCAAGCAAGTGACCGAGGCATGGAAGGTGGACCACCGCTTCCGATGACAAGCAGCATCCACGCTCAGACGCTATGCACGGTGCCCGTGGCCTGACCTTTGTCGGAATTGGGTAAAGGAAGCGAAGGAGCCGAGAAAACATCCCTCCGGAAGCCCCCAATATGGGCACGCCTGCACCATACATGCAGTACACGTGCGTCGAATGGGAGTGTTTACCGCAAGTCGCTCCAATCTGCGAGGTTGAGAAAAGGGTTCGGCCCAAGTCTGAAATCGCCAAAGAATTCAACATTCCGGCAATGACTGTTCAACACTGTCTATTATCTTGCACAACAAGCGAGACATACTGGACGGGTTCGAGAACTGCCAACTGCTTTGACCACATTGGATTTGCTTGCGTGTGCGTGCTTGCCCAGCCACCATGTGATCTCCAGAGCTGCAACAATCTCCACAGGAGTGCGTGCAAACACGTTGGTGAAGCCACTGAGGATAACTTCGATTCGTCTGCATTTGTCGATGCAGACATTCTTATTGTTGCTCCTACCACGAATCCTGTGATCGTAGACTGTGTGTGGCATAGGTAAAGACAAAAAAACGTCGGAGAGGCATTTATAGAAATACAGACTGCAAAGAAGCAAAACATCCTACGGCTGCTTCGGAACGAAGTGGAGTGCAGCGGCAGTGACAGTGCTATTGCGATGTCCCAAGAAACTTGAGGAGGACTGATGTCCGTAAAAAAATATCTGCAAACTCTACTTAATTATTTCTCTTTACACCCAAGTAAAGGTGCCACGAGTTGTTCTTCACCAAGGTTTGTTTGATTAAATATATGTTTTGGGTCTTCCGCAGTGTTCCCATCCACCTTTAAAGGGACACTGACAGGGTACTTATGCATGCCAATGTTTTCATGACCTATGTAGCCTAACTACACAGAACACAATTGAGGATCGAAATTCATAGTCTTTCCACCTAAAAACCACAGGTCAAGAGTTGGCCGGTTTCAGGCGCGTTCACTCTCTTTTCCACGGACGGTCCCATGTCGTTCAAACTGATGCATGCCAAATAGTACATTCAAAGTCGTGGTTTGTCTAAGGCACATATTCAATATTAAAAATAGGAAAGAATAGGAACCCTAGTTTTTGTGACATCCAAAAAGCTGCAAATACGTTGATCGAAAAAAATAGTTGCACAGATCGCACAAAGTGTCATTCTCAATGTCATTCTCAATATGGTGACGTCATGCGCGATGGCAGCGCACGACGAATCAACATTGCGACGAACGTGGGGCCGCTACTTTGGAACTGTGGTACCGGCCCATCGATCTTCAAGTACAGAAGAGCGAGGGGAAGGGATACATGTGCAAAAAAATGTACGACGAACGGTTCAAGCAACGTCTTCATTGTCGTTATCTGTTTTGCACGCCCAAGAAGTGGAGGAACGGGAAAAAAACTGAGTCGGGAGCGATAGCCATGTGACTTCCGGCAACTTTCTCCTCTGAGCTTTCGTGCACATGTTTCGGTTTCCGTTTCAAGCAGTTGCGTTTTTTTACTTTATTAAAAATATATGTGACTCGGTAGCAAAATATTCATTTGGTAATCTTCCGACACCATACTAAATCGCCTGGCAAAAAAAAAAAGAAAACTATTTGGGGGGGGGGGGTGTTAGTGTCCCTTTAACGCTGCTGTTGCTGTTTTCCTGGCCCTCCTGCTTTTAGCGAATTAGAGTAAACTTTCGTTAATTCGACCTCGGTTAATTCGACTTTTCGTTTAATTTGATCCTGTTCAAAAGTCCCGGCGAGCGCCCATACATTTCTATGGGAGGGAAAGTTCGAAAGTTTGAACTCGGGACGACTCCGCATCGGATAATTCGTCCCGAGCAAATGCGCGCGGGCTCATATTGAACAGGCACCACGGCACAAAAACCACCAACATACGGCGAAACACGGGTCCTTTGCTGCAAAACCGAACGTGCGCAAATATCTGCCTGCTCCGCTACGCCGTTGAGATAGACCGTAGCGAATGACACGAGCCAGCGCAACCAATCTGGCGTGGAGTAGCGCGGAGACAGTGCGCGCTCTCAAAACGCTTTTTTGTAGCATCGTGAGCGGTCCATCTTGCGCGCCGAAAAGCGCGGGTTCTCTTTTCCTTTTTTTTTTTTGTCATTTTTCTTTGTCGCCGACGGTCTGGCTGCTCGGCGCCAGAGTAAAACTTACTTTGTTTGTTTTCTTTTTTTTTTTTGTACGCAATTTTTTGAGGACGTGACGCTTAGTTACACTGCTCTCCGGAGCATGCTTCTGGACACACGTTTTAAGTGCAGACCATCCGTGAGTACTTTTGAACAATAGAAGAAAGTTTAATTTTAACCGTTTTTCTGTCCTTTTTTTTTAATTTGATCATTTGGATAATTCGACCAAATTTCAAGGTCCCGTCGAGGTCGAATTAACGAAAGTTTACTCTACAGCTTATATTGAATTTTTTTTGCCGTCCTGTTGATCTCGTTATAACGAGGGACTACGGTAGATAGACACATTTGCAGCTAGCCATCCTTGAGCCTTGCTGAAGCTAAAGGAGTAAGTACCCTATTCTCCAAGTGCGAGAACGAGCACAGTGACCGAAAAGATTTGGATGCTCCGAAAACTGTTTGTGAAAAAAACTTTCAGCCTTTCCAGTCTGGGGAAGAAGGAAGAGCAATGAAGCTGTAACTTCTGTTCTCGGCGGTGGTTTTCCAGGCGAGCAATCTGCTCTTCTTTTGGAATGGAATCTGAAGCGCTCGACGCAGTGGAACGTTATGCAATAGTGGCCTTGCAGCAGTTACAGAACCATTCACGCTGCTGCGCACATTGCCACTCGTTCCATTCTTACTTTTCTGCCTCCGAAGAAACGTTGCCGCCATCTATGAGCGACAGCAGCAACCAGTTGTCTGGCTGCCGATTCAGGAAAGGTTGCCACGATCTACGAGCGACGGCAACAAGCAGACAACTGGCAAACACAACACTCTGGACAGCTGCCACCATCTATGAGCGACGGCGGCAACGAGAGTGTTATGTCGACCACGGGTGTCGACATTTCTTTGGTACTGGACATGATCCTGGGGAAACTAGCCCTTAACAGGTTCGCTGTAAAACCAAAATCATGCCAACATAGTACGAGCTACACATTCGTTTTGCCCGAACCGAAGTCATACGGACAACAATGACGTAGAAACCCCCCGCACCGAAGGCTGATTCTCACATTTTTGTCCACCGCGTTTCCAGAAACCAAAACGACTGCAACGACCAGGACAATTGAGACTTGCGATTGCTTCACGAAGCTACTTTTTGGATTGCTCACCATGCCATGCGCGGTGAATGCTTCACAAGACGGCTCCGTCGCCGTTCCGAACGAAACTAGTGCAGCTGTCCGAATCAGGCTTAACGGCGACAAAGCTGCAGATTGTGGGAACAGCCGCTCACCTGATCCCTGCACTCTGGGTGGCAGGTGGAGCGGCAGCGCACGCACTTGAGGGCCGTCTTGTAGAACCTGATGCGCTTTCCACAGGGTCCGCACGCCTCGGACTTGATCACCGTCTTGGACACAAAGTCATGCACCCGCGACTGCAGCTTGCCCGCCGAGTTGGTGCGCCTAGGAGTGCTCTCCGGACCTCCGAAGCAGCGCTGCTGGCCCACGGGGGTCGTGGCGGGAGTGGTGGGGGTGGCGGGTGTGCCGGCTGCATGCACCGCAAGGGAATTGAGGCGGGAGGGGTACCAACTGCTCCTATACTTTGTTTTGCATCAGGCCCGAGTGTAGCAAATGCTACGATTCAACGGAGCCAATCAAACGGAGCCAAAAGTGCATCATTGTGACGCTTGCCATCTTTGTGCGTTTGCCATCGTCGCCAAAGCAATTGTGCACAGAAAAAGAGCAGAATCACGGTGCATTCACTATGCGCGATTCGTCTAGCAAACGTGGAAAGCCGTGACAATGCAACTTTGGTGCCACTTGATTGATTGCACCAGACGACGGCGTCAGCTGCACTCATAGAGAGGCAAACACGGGCACGGATTGGATGCGAGTGCTGAGTCGGCGTTTGGCCGAGGATTCGCCTTCAGCCAAATGTTAACGCAGCCCTTGTGTCCACTTCGTGCCCAATTTTCGCCTCATTAGGCAACGTTGAAAATTTGGCACTATGGCGGTGTTGGCGGAGTGGGGTAAATTGCAAACGTCAACATTGGTGCTCCTGAAAGAAAGAATGGGAGAGAAAGCAAGAGGAAATCTGAAAAAGAGCACACAACAGTAGAGACACGTTTGTTTTGCCAGGACACATTGAAGTGGTTCTTCATGCAATGCCCGATGCTGCTTTTTTTTTTTTGCAAGAAAAAAGCGGCAAAAGGTTAGGTTCTGATCTCGCGAGCGACATAGCGCTGCTGCTTTAGGTTTATTACAGCCTTGCCAACAATCTGGAACTATCCGAACCACTGACGTCTGCCTCTATGCCCCGCCAATCTGAGGGAGCCGAAATGTATGTGAACACGGCAGATCTATTCCTCTTGATTTATTTAGGAACTCTCCGACGCTTGGAGAGGTTTGTTGGAAACAAGTGCAAGTATATGTGAAGTTGGTTTATTGTGGGCTGTGAAAGCTAAAGCAATCCTGATTAAGACACTGTAAGCGGCAAGTCGGATGAAGACCAAAAGCGTGGAAATCTTCTGAAACAATGTCAGGCCGAAAAAGAAAATATCGGTGCAATAAAAGCTATTATCACGATGGCAAAAAAGACAAAACACATTTGTGCACAAACATACAAGTCAAAAATAGGATTGTCCCCATTCTGCAACAAAACAATTTCGCCACCCAGAAGCCCCTTTCTAGATATCACAAGAGTTGTGATGTATGCAGATTCAATTTGTCGACTCCCCGATGTTCGGAGACTTTTGAGAGCAGCTATAGCGAGTATATTTGTCCTCACTACACGACGTAGTGCCGAATGTATGGCATGCAAAGCCCAAGCTCAATGCCAATAACAAACTATCTCTATTGACCGCACCGCCTTAGACGTGGTGCATATTTTTCATACATATGTACTGTCAGCCGTGAGGCCAGGGCAGGAATGGTACAAACACATTTAATACAAACTACAAACATTTCATGAACACAGAACGGCTTAAATTTTACTCGTGAGCTGCCTGAAAATGCCTGAAACAATGCCTGAAAACAAGCGTTTGAAATTGTCTGCTGACTGCCAATATGCTGATTACCCAGTGGACACTGCAAAATGCAAAAACACAGTGCAGGAACAAAAACATCATGACATTGTGAAGTCACATGAGACACCAAGTCACATGACACGCTACACCGTCACATCACGTAAGTCCAGTCACATGACACCATCGCATCACGTAACATCACGTGACATTGTGTGATATCCTGATGTCACAGTGTCACGTGACGATATCAACGGATGCCCTACAACTACAATGTCCCACGTCATTTTGGGTGGGGGGGAAGAGCTCATAACGGCTATTGATGTAAAAGAAAACAAAAGGAAAACTAAGGCAACAAACTGCAATGCAAAGCAAAGTCACCTCTGGTGAGGGTAGGGGGTGTGACAGCAGCGGGAGTCGCCGAGCGAGGCAGTGGGGGAGCGCTGGGCACCGTTGATGCCGGCGGAGCGAAGAAGCGTGAGGTGGTCACAAACTCCTTGCCGTCCATCATGGTCACCGTCGTGGTGGCTCTCACGTTGGCTCGCTTCGGGTCTACTTCATCACCTTCCTGTGTCCCCTGCAACGTGAAGGGACCCCACACACTCAAAACCAAGATGCATGGCCAACAAGTGCTACACCGCACAAACTTCAAAGCAATCGTTCACAGCATCCACTCCCAATCACAGCGTTAATTGAGGGAAGACACCGACGCTACCTTCTTTAATTCTCGGGGTATGAATCGGCATGCCCCTTACAGGGTCGGAAGATTGTCGTGTTTTGCTATGGTCACAACAACAAAATTATGGTTGTTTCCAACCAGTGGAGTCATAAAAGGGGGGGAGGGGCAGATTGCCTTAGGTGCAGCGCTCCGGGGTGTCGCGGTGGGCGACGAGTAGAGGAATGTTGCGGTGGGTGATGAGCGGGGGGGAGTATTGCAGAGGGCCACGACATGGGGGGGGGGGGGGGGGGAGGGGGGGGGGGCGGGGCGGAGCGGGCCATTGTCTTGGCTGTTGCTGACCTCAGTGACGCCACTGTATCCAACAGCGTCCCTCAGACCAGCATCTTTTAAACATCACAGTCAGACGCTGTTCATGCACCGACCTCAGTTTGAAACTTAATTTTTGTCGGGGCCCCGGAGGACCAACCAGTACCATGAACCACATACAACATTCTTATAACATGTTTGGTTCAATCAGTATCAATATCGTCAACACAAACATTCAAATGTCTACCGTAAAATTCCGAGAGATAGCCCACCTAACATCAAAAGTAAATCGGCTGAAAATATGGAGTGGGCTAACTTTCGGTGTACAATCAAAAAAAGTTCTACAAAATTGCTATTTTTAGGTGTGTCCCTTCCAAGCTTCTTATGGTGGCGAGGGGCAACGAAGCAAAGATGACTGTACTTCCCAGTCAGTAGCGTTTGCTTATATCCCGCCCTAGCGAACTAGCCGCATTTACGCCGAGGCCATCACTGATCCTACCACTACTATTACTAGAGGTGGGCTATCTTTCGGGTGCGGGGCATCTCTCGGTATTTTACGGCAGATCTTCTCTGTCTAATATTTAACCACTTATTGTGTATCCTAAGCCATCGGTGCTCCAGACAGTTCCGAGGTTGGAGCAATTTTTGGAGCAGAAAAAAAATCTTTTCGTAGCACTTGGTATTTGAAAATGTGGTATGTGGAGCAGCCCTGGAGCATCACATACATACAAGTTTGGAGCAGTACCATATATCAGTGATAGCGATGATTTGTGTCTAATCACTACAGTGCAATCCAATTATAACGATACAACATATAACAATGTGCTGCTTATAACGACCAGTTTCTAGAGTTTCTAGACTAGAAACACTCAGTTTCTAGTACAGACACAGCGATAATTGGTTATAATGATTAAATTTTTTTTTTTCATTATCGTTATAAGTGGATTGCACTTACTCCGCGATGCCCACTAAAAGCCCCAACATAGCAGTCATATTGTACTGCAAAATTGCAATGCTACGGCTGTGAAACAGTGGCACAAACTGTCAAATTTGTGTTTTGTTCAGGGACTCAAACCGTAACCGTAACCGAAACCGAAAACCGTTTAGGAACGAAATTTTTTCTGTAACCGTAACCGGAACGAAACCGTTATTTGATATTTATAAAAAACGTAACCGGAACCGGAACCGTAAATTATTCACCGGTAACCGGTTTTAACCAATATTAACCGAAAAATAAACTATTAGTTTTTCTGAAGTATGACCTGGAGGAGGGATCTTAAATTGTTGTGGCCATTTGACAGACTTACTGTCAGCGAGTGGTGCATCTGGTTACATATTTCCATTCAATCTGACTTTAGGATTAAGAATACGCAGATTGAATTAGTGGTCGAGCTTATAATTAAAAAAATTCTATATTTCTAAATCTGCCACACTCCTACATCGCTACATGTATTCAGTACGTGTCGCTTTCAGTGTATTAGCTAATAAGTTCGAATTCTCAGATGTCCATCCAACTCGGTTCTATCAAAACCACCGATGTTCCTGACATGCAGTAGCCAGTATAAAGAAACGAGGTAAATTGGCCATCATGCAGAGATGGCGGAAAAGAAAACCTGGGCCCGTTTGCTCGAAGCGCTAACCGCGGCTAAAGTTAGCAGCAGTACCTAGGAGAGGGAGTTTGAAATCACGTGACTGGGGGCTGGGATGCCGGGAAGCATGGCGGCGCCCCGGTGCGTGAGCGCCGCTCGCTTTGTAACTAATATGTCGTTGTAGCTGCACTATCGGGCGCGTTAGTCAGGAACGAATGGTTCAGGAGGCTTTCGCTTTGCCTTACTTCGCTTAAATCGCAAAGCACGAGCAATGACTTCGCGGCATTTGTTGCATAGTCTTTCGATTCTGGCCTTTCTAAGCCTAAATGAATGCGATAAGTGTCGGCATGGCAACGTCTTTGGAAAGCGGATTGCCTTGACTCAATCGACCGGATATTAATAGTACACAAAAGAAGACCAGCGTCCCGCCCCGACAGACCTTTTTCTAAATTACCCAAGCATCGAGAAGAACGCTGGAAGTGTAATTCTATGGTCCGCGCTCGCTGTCCTTCCTCTTATAAAAGATTCGAAGTAAATAATCATTATAAGACTTGGACGAACGCGCGTGCAAGGCAAAATTTGTTTTAGACATTTTCCTTTAGAACGATAGGCCCGTAGCTCACAAGTTTTGAGCAGCGCTGCAGGCGAGCAAAATAGAATATTTGGCTCGCGTTTCGAACGTGCATCAATACGCTTCCCCACTAGAGTTTTTTCTACTCAGTTCCATTCTAAGTTCCAGCGTAGCAGAGGCTACAAGAGCGAGCTGCGAGCTTTCCGCGTCCATGCCAAGCACGCGCGCTCGTGCAGTGCGAGCATCGTTCAGGATGACGCGCTTTTCCGAGTAGCTTCGGCTTCACTATCACGTAAAGTGAAATATACGTGCTCGCGGAAGCTGTGAAAGAAAGCAAATATGAAAGGAATGTTTAATAGAACGCTGCGGCCGCAAGCAGCATAATTCTGTTCTTTTTTTTTAAACTTTTTTAGACGTTTTGTTACCGCACATCTACAGATGCTGACAGCGGCTTGTATTCGAACGTGGCACGTGCAAAATCGAACGTTACAGCGCCACACGGATGATGCAGCCAGCAAAACTTGGTCGCGTCTTGCGTAAGTCTTCCGGACGCGCTCGCGCCCCCTGCCCAGAGCAACGGGTATATTCCTACTGCATACGCCAGCACGCGCAATGCCTGCAACTACACTCGTAGGATGCACCTCGGTGCTTGGGAAATTTGTGTGCTATCAATACAAGGCCGATTGAGTCAAGGCAATCCACTTTCCAAAGACGTTTCCATGCATGCCGACAATTATCGTGTTCATTTAGGCTTAAGAATGGCCAGAATCGAAATACTATCTAAAAAATGCGGCGAGGTCATTGCTCATGCTTTACGATTTAAGTGAGGTAAGGCAAAGCGAAAGCCTCCTGCACCATTAGTTACTGACTAACGCGCGCGATATTGCAGCTACAACGACTTATTAGTTCCGAAGCGAGCGGCGCTCACTTTGCGGGGCACCGCCATGTTTTCCCGCATCCCTACCGATCCCTGTCACATGATCTCAGAATCCCTCTCCTAGGTACTGCGGCTAACTTTAGCCGCGGTTAGCGCTTCGAGCAAACGGGCCCTAAAGCCCCTGTATCCTGGGAAAAGTGGCGCCTTCATTGTAGTGGAAACGCGCGAGACACGTTCAGCGCGCCACTTCTGGAAAGAACATGGCGTCTGAAATCTAGCTCAGTGCTGCGCTGTGCCGCCATGACCTTCCCAAGGGATGCACGTTGCACGTGCCTCGTGCATCGACGCACTTTGCGCTACTTTTGAAACATGAAGGGGCTTTAATGGGCCCTGCTGTTCATTAATAATGTTTATGTTGTTTATTTAGTGTGAAACGTGTCGCGAGTGACGATTTTGAAACAACACAGAAAGAAAAAAAAAGTCAGGGGTTTGACATTGGCGTTTTGTATTATATATACAATATATATATATATATATATATGCTCGGGCTGAGAGTGGTGGAAGGAGCGAGGAAACGTCAGAAGGGTGTCCGAGTTTTTTTCTTTTCCTTCCCACGCCGAGACCCTTCTTCAAACCGAGTGGCACCCGCCGCCTAAAGCCCCTTCATGTTTCAAAAGTAGCGCAATGTTCGTCGATGCACAAGGCACGTGCAACGTGCAGCCCTTGGGAAGATCATGGCGGCACAGCGCAACACTTAGCTATTTCAGACGGCATGAATTTCCCAGAAGTAGCGCGTCGCACGTGCCTCGAGCATTTAACAACAATGAACGGCGCCACTTTTCCCAGGATAGAGGGGCTTTACCGTCGCCGGCACTGCCACGCCTCTCAGCTTCTCAACATGACAAAAGAAAAAGCCAAGGAGAAGGATGCCTCCTTGTCAAACGCGCCAACGCGCCACCCTCGTCCAACAGACATGGGATGCAAGTTCTGCCTCCTTCGCCTGAACCTTGGGAGCTGCCCTGCTTCCAATCGTCGATGGCCTGGCCAATCTCGCCCCACACGGCCAGCAGTCTCAACAGTCTCTCTCGCAAAACTGTGAACGCGAGCTATTCGAACGTCGGCACGGTGAGCTCGAACATCCACAGACGCGCCGAGAGATCGCTTCCAGCATCGCCGGAGGCCTCCCCCTGCCACCGCCGGAGGTATGGCTTCTACGAGAATCATTTCTACCAGAGCCACCAGCGCAATCCAACTACCTCTGATAGAGCCCCCACCACCCATGCCGGAGCGAGGGTCCGTCATGCCTACGACATTCTGAGCGACCTCGCCCAGGACACCATAGGTTTCTCCACGAGGGATGTCCATGAGATCAGGCATCTCCCCCGCCATCGGTTCTACTGGGATGACATGCTCCCCGAACACCAGCACCTCATTTTCGATAGACTGGAACTCTTCCACGTCGTCGCGAGAGGGAACTGTAGGACGGTAGTCCTATCCCAGACGTCGAGGATTCGAGTCTGAGGTTTTCCGAGAGCTCCCCGACCAGCTACCCAACCAGCCTCGACGCGGACGCCACACGCCTCGTGCTCCCGCGCACACCAGCTGCCGCCCAGACACCAAGTCGAAGAGGCCCCCTAATCGTGAGTCCGGCAGCTACGCTGAGTCTTCGAAACCCACCAGTGCCGTCATCGACGGCACAGTCGTCTCCTCGACGCTCCTGTGCGTTTTTCCTGCCGAGGACATTCTCGCCCATGCTCTTTGCGAGGCTGGCGTCTCGGCCGACCGTGCCCGAGCTTGATCTTGGATCGAAGAAAACGACCCAATGGATCCCGACTCGACAACCACCGCCACCGAGCGAATCCTGGAGTGGCTCAGCAGGACCGACAGTCATTGAGCCCCACGCCGATGACGGCTCCTTCGACACGTACGATGGCAAGGAGGAAAACCACACCAACACAAAGGAACACACTACAGACAAACAAAGCGTCGTCGAAGACTCTCAGTCGGACCTGGGTAGCACTGCCTACAAGTCAAAAGCGACGGGACCTACACCGCCAGTCCACTCGACCCAGCAGGCACCTGAAGTCGACTGGGCAGTGTTTAGTGAGGCAAGTAGTTTTCACGGGCCGCCCGACTACGGCGGACTTTCCACCGCACGAAGGCTTCTTGCCTCACGGCCCGCCCAGCCCAGCTCTCAATTCTATTACTTCATTCCACTTAGCAGTATTTTACTAGTGGATGGCTGTAGTTCTGTTCCTTCCTTCAGTGAAGCGAAGACTCGCCTGCATGTATGAGGTTGAAATCAACTGTAGCGACGATAAAGTGCGAATGGTTCTTCCACCATCAAGTGGGAACTTTCTTAGGGTAATTGTTTATAAATGGTGCCAAACAACAAAGTAGCGGTGTTTATTTTAATTTTTATTATATAGAACGCGATGATCCCCGAGTACTAGAAGTAACATGCATGCTCGGGCATCAAACTAAATAATGTAGGTAGATGTATTGAACAAGAGTTGGAGCTAGGAACGTGTGCAACTTCTGACCAATTAGAAGTATTAAGACGTTTCTAGGTTCCTTGTATTTCACGTTATTGGATATCTGAGACTACTTTAAACAGTTTTTTCTAAAATGGCTGTCTAGCATTTCAATTAGACAAATTATTGGAAAAACCGAAATAAACCGGTTTTTATGAACGTGTAACCGGTAACCGAAACCGTAAAAATTAAAACCTTAAAAAACCGAAACGAAACCGTTATCAACAGGAAGCGGTAACCGTAACCGTAACCGAAACGTTATATTTTTCGGTTTGAGTCCCTGGTTTTGTTTCCATTAAAGCTAGTGGACAAAGGTTAGCAGCCATGAGCGTGGTAACCATCTTTATGAGTAACTCGACGTAGAGTACCAATTTAACCCTCTCTATATAATAAAGAGAAGTAAAGTGGCAGTACACAAAAATTCTCACGAGACAAGAAAATTAAATTTTCTGCACCTCATATTTCCTAAAGACAACAGGCTATGTGACAAACATTTAATTTATGATGGCACTTCTTGACGACCTCTCACTCCTTGAATGTTCAATGTCCAATCTGCTTTTACCCTCTAGTGATTGCGATAAAGCTGCCAGAGAAATATGATTTAGTACACAAAAGCTTATACAATATTGATATTGTGTGTTCCCTAATGCACAGACGTTTTTAACCGCACAAGAAGGCCGATTAATAATTCTCATAATTTGACACGAATATAAGGCAACAACTCTCAACAAAAAGCAATCCTGACTGGGCATGCTAACGAAGCGGGAGCCACGTGCAAGCCCATTTTCGTGCCTGTTAATGCATGCACGCAGAGAAAAAATCGGAGTGCATTTACGCTACTGCGTTATGTGTGTACAGTGACAGCAGCTCGGATAGCACAACAATAGCATAATTCGCGATCATTGTGGCATTGTCCTTTCTGCGCATCCTCCCAAGTACGGATCTGAAGACTTTTACGTCATTTTGCTTCCACTCTTGATCACACTCCCATGCCTGAACCATACTCCTACAACTAGCCTCCTCGGCACGTCCTAACTGAGAGTCGCATTCTTCGGATCGGCTATGCTACGGACCCCAAATATAGCCATACGGCGAGCAAGTTTGTCTGCTCGGACGGTCGTGCGTATGCACTGACACCTCGGGGAGCGTGCTCTGGCTGCGCGTGCATGTTCAAGTCGCTGAAAGTTTTTGCGAAGGACGACCACGCAATTCCACAGGGAGGTCCCCACTAACAGCTGTCGCCGTAACGAAGCACTTGCACTCCTTCATCAGTAGTACACTCCGAAATGCCACCGAAACTGACTGAAAATGCACAGTGCTAGGGCTGTAAGATAAGAAGGTAAAACTGGAGTGAAACAATGTCTCGGAGTTGGAAACCTGAATCGAATTAGATTGTGATGGCAAAACCCTGTTGGGATCCCCAGTTACAAGATGAAACAAATTAGGGAGCTGGGCTAGTTGGTGGAAGTTTAACATAATGTAGGTGTAACAGCGCGAAACAACTGAGACTGAGTGAACCAACACACAACACAGGAGAGCCCTCATCCTGTGTTGTGTGTTCCTTCTCTTAGTCTTCACTGTTACATGCTGTTACACCTACACCATGTTATACCAGATGAAAACAGACAGACCTCCAAAAACTAGTCCGCTTACATACAAATGTTTTGGCACAGTTTAGGGCGATTTTTCCCTTTGGGCATAGCAAGGCAAGGGTGAGTGGAAACTTAAAAAGGGGCACAAATTGCACAGCTGGATCATCCCTGCTAAACAAGATATTGGCTGCAAGTTATTTTGTATTTACATTCTTTACTTGTTATTGAGTTTTACCGCTACTTCCTCCGTTAATTACACAATCTTAGCGGGCTTTATGACCGGGAAATAACATATAACGACATCATCGAGCGGGCATCGACATCTTTAATGCTTTTTCTGCGCATCATAATCTGGGCAATTACAGTAGACTCTCATTAATTTAAACTCCAGGAAGTCACAGATTTTAGTCTGCATTATCATAAATTCATCTAAATATGATACTAGACAACATTATGATGTTACATGGATACCTACACATACAAAGCAGATTTTTGCCAGTTTCCCCTACATAGGCCTAATTATAAGCAAGTACAGCCATGGCACATTGGTGAAAGAACTGTGACGTTAAGTTTATTCATCCGGCAAAAGAGTTGTCGATTGTGGACTGTTTAGTCAGCACATGAGATCCCAAAACAAAATTTTCAATACCAGCCAACGCAAGTAGCTCTTTACGGGATTCTTCCTTTGCAGACAGAAACTTCCGGAGCTGAGAGATGTGCTTAAAGGCCTCTGCGGCTGTGACAGTTGGCAGTGGGTCATCCCTTTCTTCATTGTCATCTTCACTCTTACTGCTGCACTGTGCTGGCATTACTTCCAGTACTATGTCCTCTAATGAGTCATCACGACAAACACGCGCATTGTCGTCAAGACTAGCATATTCTGCCAGCTCGGCGTTCACATTATGTGCTTCAAGGCCAAAAAGCATGATGCCAGTGAGCTGTTCCTCATCCTCGATGTCGTCTTGGTCATCATTGCTAGTCTTGAAGCACATAATGTGAACACCGTTTCCCGCTTATGTCTGCCCGCTTGAGCCCCGTTGAGTGCGCTTCTTTCCGAGCACCGGTGCACTGCGGAGAAGCAACACTCGCGAAAGCGAGCTCCGCAGGTATTGCTTCTCTGCGGTGCACCGGTGCTCGGAAAAAAGCGCACTCAACGGGACCGCGAGAACAAAAAAAGTATGAATTAAAGGGAAGCTACAGAGCTTCTTGAAAAAAATGAGTTAGAAGTGAATTTTTGTGTATTTTTACCCAGTGAGCCCGAATACCCAAACCACTTGCTGCGCAAGTATTGTTAAACGCGAAAAAACGCGAAACACAGCCAGACAGTGTATGTGACGTCATCGACGGATTTTTTGGCTGCCCAAGGCTAGGGAGGTGGGGCCTCAGTTCTATTTTGAAATTCCTCTTATGGCTCTCCAGCGCGTCACATTGAAACAGAATTGTGATATCTGTTATTCTAACGGCCAAGTGAACACAATTCAAGTGTTTTTTCTCAAATGCAAAACCACCCTATTTTCTCTTTAAGCGAAAACGCCGTTCGAATTAAGCGGCTTATGAACACATTAAAAACATAGCAGGACAACCGAAATTTTCAAATCTGTTTGAACTAACCAGAAGTATGAAATATCCGAGTTAGAATTATCGCGAGCCTACTGTACCTGTTCACGAGCACACGAAACAAACAGGGAGGGACGACGATGACAACAACTAAGGGTGACGAACCTGAGACCTGCGCTTGCGTGCGTTGCCTCCATCTTCGAGCTGCCCCTTGCCAGAGCTGCCTTTCTCTCGCAACCTTGAGCTGCGCCGTGCGCCGCCGCCGTCGCTGTGGTCGTCCAAGCTTTCACGAGACACAGACAGGACCGAGCCCACAGACTCGTCGATTGTGTTCAACCTGACACCGCAGCAGCGGCAACAGAAGAAAAGCGCGAGATTACATACGAGATAAACATTGTGCGGAGAGAAGAGAACCTGAACGACAGGGCGGGCTCATAACGAACGTTCAGAGCAGACCTATCGATTGACGCTAGGAAGAGATAGAAACATTAAAAAGCTGCATGAGCACAGCTCAGTTGGGCCCAGAAACAAGACAATACGTAACCTAAGCTGCCATCGACCTTCGATGCTAAGAAGCGCATAAACAAAGCGACGCACTCGTGCTGTGGTGCTTGGAACATGTCTCCGAACTGTGTTTACTGTGCCCTAAAAAGTGGCCCCTTCATTTCCGGAGTTGCAGCAACGGTGGCAGACATCTCTTTTGCTGCAGGGCGCTCTACGGCTCGATAGACCGGGGAGGCTTTGTCGGCCAAAATTTGAGGTGCTGCGATGACGGCAAAGCTCGCTCGTATTTTTCGCCAGATCCATGCCCAACCGCCAAGATTGCGATGTTCGGCGGCACGACGTTCTGGCTTCTACGACGACAATTGTTGCCACGTCGGGACCACTTTTAATGTATGAGTGAAATAGGATGCTAGACACATCGGTCGAAGACTTGTTCCAAGTGCGATACTCCCGCTAATTGGACCTCAGTATAGTTTTAGAAAGAATCGAAATATCCTTCTAAACTCACGCCGATGCACCGATGCATCTTTTTAGAGCGCAGCTCTTAGGCGCCTGTTTCCGGCTTGAGCGCCGTCGAAGTCAACGTAACCAAGGTCACCCCAAGGTCACGTGACCCCACCCAAGGTCATGTGACCCCCGAGATCACGTAACCCCCCTCCCCAAGGTCACGTGACACCTTCCCCCCCTGAGGTCACGTGACCCCCTCCCCCGAGGTCAGGTGACCCCCCCGGAGCATATTAAAGAATGAGGGGAGGAGGAGAAGGAGAAGGACGAGGAGAGGTCTACCTTCCCCTCAGTACCCTTCCCTCCTCCTCCTCAAGACCTGCGCTCCAATTCGGCATTACAGGGAGTTGCAAACGGCTTTCACTTTTTTTCACCGTTTCCCTTCGCATCTTTCTCCACCCTAGGTGCATAGAGGGTGCGGCCGTAAGGACTGACACGTTTGGCACACCTCACAAAATTCGAATTCCAAACATACCGTATTTACTCGTATTTAATCCACAATGAGCATCAATATTTTGACTTTTTTTTTTCCCTCCCGTAACCAACGCGCCTCCAATTTTCGGATCCGAGAGTCTCGAATCGCGTCTAGTTTAGCAAGCCACCAAGCCAGTTTTCTTTTGCCGTTAAGCGGTCAGGCCAAGTCAAGCCAAGCCAGGCCAGGCTGCTCACGTAATGGCCGTAAGTTCGCAGTTGCGGTAGTTATGGAAGTGATCAACCGTGAAACCGAGTGTCGCGCACACTTGACGAAGCTTGGGTCGTGGAATTGCCGAGCGCCAGATATTCTTCACCTATGGGATGCACTGATGTCAACAAACAAGCCGTCGTCTGTGGTCCGCTTTTGGACAGTGAAATCGTGAAAGCCATTAGGCCTAATTTCACATACTCTGGGTAAATCTGTATATTTAATCCGCAACAAGACGGCACAGCGAGGTGCACGCTGCGCTGTAGGCTGAGAGTGAGAGTGTCCGGTAGCCTCTCCGTGAACGAAACTTGAAACTTAATCCAAGCGAGCAGGCTTCGGGGGTCAGCCGTTCGACTTCGTACGAGTTCTTGTCTCCGTGGGCGAAACCTGATCCATGCGAGCAGGCTTCGGCTGTCGGACTTCGTACGAGTTCTTATACATGTAGTCGCGGATTATACCCGAGCGTGCCCGCCGGATACTAGCAATATTTATCGCCTAAGAACGGTTGTGTTGCTTTTCGTGCTGAGTGAGCTTCGTAGAGCGCTTTTCCTTCGGCAAAAAGCACCCCGAAAGTGCCCTAAAAAGGCTTGCAATTTATAAAGCATGGTTATCGTGTCGCGCCCTTGACCAGCCAGCCAGGGTGCGCCTCCATCAGTGGAGACGTGCCACAGTACCTTGCCGTGTCATATTGGCACCTAAGATGACATTTGCACGAAGTGCGTAAATGCAAAAATTTTACCCCGTGAAATGAACTACCGTAAATGAATTAAAATTTGGCAATCATGAGCAGAGGGTAAAACTAGTGAAAGCGACGTCATCTACGGAGTCTGATGACCTTTGCTTGAAACTAAGCTGGTTTGAAGATGCCGACAACGACGTTCCGATACCATTGACAGATAACGGGCGACAGAGGCTCCCAGCATGCCCTGCGGCAATCCCTGCACGTTTTTCCAGAATAAAAGCAGTTTATGTTTACTTTAGCACAATTAGAGTGCAATAATCAAATTCACGGGACAAGAAAATACAAGTCTTTTCCAAACTCTCTTTTCTTTAAGTGCTTTAGAGGCCGACCAACAGCATTGTCCTCTACTGGGCAAAAAACCGGATTCCAGTTTCCTTCTCTCCATTCCCTCTTGCACCCTTCTCTGCCCCTCTCCCCACAAGAGCGAGTCTCTGAGCTACTCGCTGCAGAAAGAAGGCTGGTCCCCTTCTTTTTCGAATGGAAAGGAAGAATTGAGGGAGAGTTTCCTCCTTTCTGGCTGCTCATTCGGAGTTGAGTAGACACATGATTCGACGGAACTAATTGAGCAATGCCAAAAACGCAACATTGCTATGATCATCATCTTTCCTAGGTGTGCCATTACTGGCTAAAATGATCGAGCACAGGGGAATGCGCCCCGACTTCAGACTTTTAGTACGCATGTTTGTAGGTTTTCTTGCCTTTGACTGCTCTCTGACTTATGCTGAGTTGAAGTATAGCAATACTGGCAAGCTCCTGGAATTGTCCCGTCCCTTATGCCCTGCTTGAGAGCGTAACTTGACATAGCCTTCCTTGCAACTGGCTGTGCCAAAAGGGGCGTTACCTGTTGTGGCCGCTGGCCTGTTGCGCGTTGGACGGCCGCAGGAATGGCAGCTTCTCCATCGTCTCGTCTCTCAGCTCCACGTCGTTCATGATGAACTCTCGGATGAGCTCGATCTGCTTCAACTGTAAGCGAAAAAGGCTAGGCCTAAACTACCGGTGCTGCTGCAAGGTGAACAAGAATCAAATCTGGGCCTGGTGTCTTCATCGCACTCATTTCTAAGCAACACGCTCAAAAGCATAGTAACAACCGAGATTGATTAAGAAACAGCAAAACACAGAATGGAAAGATAAAAGAATGTTCAGCCTTTCCACTCTCGTGAAGAAGGAAGACCAGCGGAGCTGTAGTCGATACACTGTCGCAATGCACACGCGTCCGTTTCTCGCTTCTTCTTGTCCGACACGCCGCCGATCGTAAATACGTCGTCTCCAACAAAAGAGATTCAGTCGCACACAGTGCACGTGACGCCAAACGGGTAAAGCGCGAAACACATGTACAGTGATGTGATTGGCCTAAGCCGTTTTGGAGCACCTTTTGGAGCAGCCAAAACGGTGTTTTGGAGCAACAAAAGTGGCCTTTGGAGCAGGTAAAACAGTGTTTTGGAGCAACAAAAGTTGCTTTTGGAGCACCAGAACAGTGTTTCGGAGCAGCAAAAGTGGATTTTGGAGCAGATATTCTTAGAAAAATAAAAATATTTGTTTTAAGTGCTGGACAAAGAAAGGGCACTTCACTCGCCGCAATAAACAAATTATGGTCAAGTTCAACCACCTGGGTGTCTTTCAACATGTAACTGAAATGCCAATGACATGACACATTTTGCAATGCTTCAGTTAAATTATACATATATATGTACCGTTATTGATAAATAAGAACCAAACTGCACATATTAAAATTTAATTGAAAATGACCACGTTATTAGTAAATAAGCTAGTCTATTAGTAAATATGCTAGTAGGTTGACTACCGTAGTTATATAATATAATAAATGGAAGCAGTCTCCGACTGATGAAACACGTAACTGCTGCAGTGCAATGCGAAATTGTACACAAGACAAGGGAGCTTTTCTTTTTTCTTTTCAAAACTTTTTAGTACAAGGCTGCTGCAAGCCTCGCTTTGCCTTTGACTAGTAATGAATTCCCACTTTCAATGTCTCCAAAGAGACATTGAGACATCCCACAAGTGAACAGTGCTGAGGCCGTTGCCGAGCGATTCCGAAAAACCGCTTGCCACCGTTTAACTGGTTCCCGACGTGCCAGATTTTCGTCAAAAGTAAGCAAATGTAAAACAATGGGTTGCAAGTGTCCCGGCTGGTGCCTCTGTCGTGCAGTCATGTTCGCATGCACATGAGGTTAACTTCAGCAGGCTTGCATTTGCACGTGCTTCGTCGCGCGAGCGGAGATGGCTGCTCGATCGAAACAGACACCATGCCACGCCGCTCCGTCGCCAACTGGTTCCCAAAATTGTATGCAAAATGTGATTGTCCAGCATACGACAAAAAACAGTCCAGCGGCAAGTGCTTGCCAGGCCGGCAGGCGAGGTACAAGCTAAACACACAGAGAAAAAGAACCTGAGCGAGTCAGGTCAAAACAATACATTGCGAGTCAGGGTCAAAAATGTACTTAGAGCGCTTTGTACAACGACTGAAGCACTGACGCGTCAACACACGCCCAGGTCTATCGTTGAAATTGTTTTTAAAAAGACGTGAGACGAGACCACGGTGTAGACGAGACACATGAACGACAAGCGCGTGAAACGAGAGGTGGCGGGAAAAACTATACTGGATGGACGATTGATACAGGGTACTTTTTGTTGGGCGGCCGCTTGTGCTACCTAGCTCATGCATGCTAAGTTACGGTACTCAGTTTAGTTTCGGTTTTGAAAGACGACCAAAATTGATCTTTTGGCGCAGGCTTGGCGCAGTTTACCCATATTTTGGCAAAATGTAGCAGGATGTAGCAGGGTTCGCCCCTTGGCGCAGTTTGGCGCAGCAATCACATCACTGCACGTACGACGAAACCGTCCATTTTGACGTCCGATCAGGCAATACGACGGTCGGAGGCAAGAGTTTTCAACGCTCTACGGTGCTACGAAAAGCCTCGCCCCCGAAGGTCATTCCGGCAGTTCGCACGTCAGATCGGCCGGTTTTCTCGTACATGTGTTTCGCGCTTAATCCACAAACTACCTTCAGAACCTCGCCGTCGCACCCGGGAACTGTTCAGCCGGCGCGGAGTGCTGTCGTCGCCGGGCCTCGCGCTTGCGCTTCGCCTCCGTAACATGATTGTCGTGCGTGGTATTGGCCTGCCGGTGCCCCTTACATCGCTGGTTCTGCTCTTGGCGGAGGCTTTCCAGGCAAGCGATGTGCTCTTCTTTGGCAAGGGAATCTGAAGCGCTTGATGCAGTGGAAGTCAACGCGACAGCGGCTTGGCGGGGATTGCAAACCCATTCGCGCTGCTGCGTACGTCGCCGCTCCTTCTGCAGCCAGTCTTCTTTCCCCGAAAGGGCGCGCGGTTGACCCATCCTAAGTTCAAACCGAAACTGATAAGAGCGTAGGAAGCAGCGCGCAAAACAGATGAGGACGAAGTAACACACGTGACGAGCGCTGCGCTCGTTACTGGTGCTTCTTCTTTGTAGTCGTCCATTTTTCGCGCCGTTTCCTATGATGAGTTCCCACCAACGCGCCCAACTATCCATTCTTCTACGATAGCTGGAAAGGTTGGCACCATCTACGAGCGACGGCGGTAACCAGACTGGTTGTGTGCTTGCCGCCGTCGCTTATAGATGGCGGTAGCTGTCTAGGTAGGTTTGTGTTTACAGGCGTTTGATACCGAACACAATCCTGGGGAACCTAGCCCTTAACAGCTCCGCTGAAAAGGGGGGTAATGCCAACATCTTAGTAGACCGATTTCACCAGACGTTAGGTGGCATAGTTAAACTGGCTGGTGAGATCAGTCTGTAGACTACTCTGCAATTAAGATAATGTCTTAATTGCCCACAAAAATAAACTATGCATTGCCGAACGCTCGGTCTCCCCCAAATGTAATGCTAGCAGTCTGGATTAGATGCCAAGATTTCAGCGACTGCTGTTTTCTGATTCAAAACGTTTTTTAGAAATTTTTATTGAGAAAATTGGGGCCATTCTTGGTAGAGGGCACCACTCATACCCTGTACCCTTTGGCTACGAGGCCGCCTTTCTTTATTTGAAATTTCCAAAATCCCTTCCAACTTTTGAATTTCATAACGGCAAGCTCTGAAACTTTGTTGTCTGGTCGAGACAGCTAGAGATTCACTTGGGTGGAGACAGAGCATTCAGCAACCCATAGCTTTTTTTTGCAGGGAAAAAAACAATATTGTAATTTCTACTTTTACAGATGCCCAGTAGTTTTTGGTAAACATTTCGGTGGTTCCAACTTTGATTTTGTGTGCTCTATTTTGTGAGGAAATGCACCACTTCTAGTAAAATTGACAACTTTCTCAGTGAAGTCATTGGTCTAAGCCATTTTGGAGCTCCTCACAAAGCAGCCAAAAAACCACCTTGGAGCAGCAAAAAGAATGTTTAGAGCATAAGCACACACTTCCTTTTGATTCATATCGCTGTGATCCTTCTGTTGAGATTCATATGCTATACTATCAAAATAAAAGGCAATGTCTACTTTGCCTTCCCACTTCTATGTAATTGTTAGCATCATACCTGCCAAGTTCGAGAAACCAAATCGAGCAAAATTTCTGAACAAGGGGTTGGGGTCCGGTGTTGCAAAAATAAATATTGACAACAAATTTACATAAAGACAACTTTATTACATTTATATTGAACTGCTCAAACTAAAGAGACACAGATTGACTTCGCTATTATTGTAGCCGTCTGTTGCGACAGCAAAAACACCTTTTAAGGTGCAAGAGGGTGGGGAGGCGGGGTAACTTGCATTTTCCAGGATATTTTTCTGTCAATCGTACAACCGTACAAACTGGTCAAAATTCGGGAGTCTTCCGGGCAATACTGGAGACTTGGCAGGTATGTAGCATCAATTGCACGGCAGGTTTGCTTCCCCCTCGAACACTGAACTAGCCTTTTAGTTGTAGATTCCACTGACATAATGTTACGATAGAATATCTTTGAGCACCCAAATTTATGTTTTATTGAATCTTTAAAAGTTGAAATAAAACTGTAAATCTTATTTCAGATTAAAAAAAAAAAGAAGAAAAGCTGTTGTTCATTATACTATAAACATTAATGACCTTTTATATCTAGAATGTAATGATAACCAAAATCTGTATGTAAAAGATAAATATGCCTTATTGCTATTGCAACTTCATGCTTGGAGCCTTCAACGAAGCGAGGGAGCGCACCATCAACCGCCAGGGCTTCACCATCCAGAACGTTCATGGAACAGCCTACCGAAGGTCACCTTGGCTCGCTTGCCTACTGGCCTGAACCGCCGCCGAACCTCCAAGACTCGTGCGGCGGATCAGAAGAGCACGTCGTCCTCAACACCATCAAACCACCAAGGCTTTCCCAGCCGCAACGCACGGTGAAGCCTCCGGACACCACCCTTTGCCCAGACACTTCTTACAGCTGGTTGAAGTGTCTTGGCAAACCCCAAACCTTCAAGCTACGGTGCTTGCGATGTTGAGAAGACCGCGTCGTCCCCCTCTTGTATATATCATCTCATAATCATCATCACTAGACGTGGCACCGCGGGCCTCCATGGTACGGGCTGTCGCCTTTCCGCGGTGCCACGGCTCTCCTGAGCCAATAAAGATTACGATTACGATTACGATTACTGCTGAAGTCCTGTGACCACCAGGCGGATGCTAGCTTTAAATATCAGATTTCTAGACTGGAATTGGCTAGCTTCCCATGTTCGGTCTTGGTTTCTGTGGCGGAGATCGCCCTACAAGAAATGAAGGGGTTGAAAAGGAAGGTCGCAACAAGGCAGAAAACAAAAAGACCAGAAGTTATTCCATACATCCAAAAGGTTGCCCACAATCTGAAGAAACTTGCAAGCAAGTATGATGTTCCCGTTGTGTTCTCTGCCACAAAGAAGTTGGCTGGGTAGTGCTCCAGCATTTCTGACGACAAGGCAAAAGCGCCATGTGATAAGAAACAAGTCGCCCCTTACATGAACTGCACAGTGGATGTGGTCTACGAAATCCCACTGAGTTGTGGTAAGGTATACATCAGCAAGGCGGGGCGGTGCATCAATGACCGAGCACGGGAGCATGCATTATCAGTAAAAAATAAATATGGCTCGCATTTGCCTATTAATTGCAACACGTGTAACCGTGTTCCGCGACTTCAGCAGGTAAGGATTCTGGGGAGAAGTCGAGAGACGGTCGTTCGAGAGCTATTGAAAGCACTCTTTATCAAAAAAAAGTGGGACGGCATGTGTCAGCAACACTTCTATTGTACTTCATACTAATGAATTTCAGTTTTTGAATGATAGGGTACAAAATCAATCAACTTTTATGTGGTGCTGCTTTGCCTGTCGTGTGTATATATATGCTTGCTTTTCCTGAGTAAAACTAGTTGAAAGTTAGCGCTTGTCCTGTATGCTTCTTGTCCTTGTCTTTTTTGCGCTATTTTATATGTTTCACTAAGATGAACCAACTAGCCCAACAATGTGCCCTACTCATGCTCTCCGGGACCCCTTGAAGACCGAGCTAGATTGGATGGTCGCCGGCGGCATCATTGAGAAAGTTCAGGAGCCAACCGATTGGGTAAGCCATTTGGCGGTGGCACAAAAGAAGAGTGGCAAGATGTATGACCCCAAGCACGTAAATACTGCCTTGAAAAAGGGAACATTTTCAGTTGCCACGCAGGGAAGATATTGAAGCAGAGCTGGCTGACGCAAAACGTTTCAGCAAGCTAGATGCCAATAGCGGGTTTCACTAAATCCAGCTTGACAACTCTACATCCCAGATCTGCACATTCGCAACACCTTTTGGGTGCTACCGCTATCTAAGGCTTCCTTTCAGTATTGCTTTGGCGCCTGAAGTTTTCCAGAAAGCCACGAGCCAAATCTTTGATGATCTCCCATATGTCCGACTTTACATGATTGACATTCTCGTGTGGAGGTCTTCACACGAAGAACATGATTCACGGCCAAGAGCAGCATTGAGAGCTGCAAAGTTAGGTGGCATCATACTGAACGCTGAAAAATGTAGGTTTGGAGTAAATGAAATACGCTACCTAGGAGACAAGATCAGTTGGAAGGGTGTCAAGCCCAATCCTAAGCTAGTGCAGTGCCTTCCATGAACTGCCACTCCCAACAAACAAGGACGAGGTTCAACGGCTTTTAGGAGCACTTAACTACTTCGGCAAGTTCCTTCCTAATTTATGAGCAAAAACAACCATGCTTCGAGCCTTAGTTAAGGAAATAATCGGTTTTCGAATGGATCATGGACATAAAAGCGCGGGTTGTGCGCGGCGAGACCGAGGTCGTATTGAGTTTGCACAGAACAGGGTCAAGAAATGCACTGGAATCGTCGGCACCTTCTGAAAACGCAAGAGTAGCATACTTCCTCGGACAAGCTTGACTGAAAGGAATCCGATGCCAACGATGAAGGTCTGCCGCCTGCCTCCTGCCACACCACCTTGATTGGCAGCTTAAGACTACAACAGGACCAGCAGTACCACTGGTCTAAACCCTGGATCGCCACCATCATCACCTCTCCCCAGGCGAGCACCCCGACAGGTGCGCCTACCATGCTGCTCGACTTACGAGAATTTCCGGCAAGAGGTGCAACGTTGCAACATCAAACGAACGGAGTGGCTTCTACAAATGCATGTTTTTGCATTATTAATTTTTATTTTTTCAATAAAGAAAGGGGGATGTATTGGCCCTTGGCCAAGCCAATCTGAGCCAACCCTTCGGCCGGGGCATGGCACTGCGACGTGCTTGTTTGTCATTGGTAAACATGCTTTAGCTAACGCACTCACCTTGGCCTCTTTCTCCTCTTCGCTGCGTTCTCTGCGCTGCACTTCTTTCTCCAAAACCTCCCTGAATAAAAAGGGAATAAAAGAAGACACGGGTCCGCATATGTCAATCTTCTGAAAAATTGGGGAGAAGTCCGGGATTGCCACTAAACTGCGAAGGTTCAAAAAACAGCTACTGTTCCTCCCAAAAGGCTCACCAGAGTTCCCAGGTACAACCAGCAAGTTCTTTAAACTATGGTTGCCTGCAAACTTGTATACTTTTACGGTGACTTTATTTCGAAAACTGGCACTTGGAAAATTTACAAAATATCAAGTCCATGATTCTATTAGTCGTACGTCTATCAAAATACCGCTTTTTGGAATATATACAGAATAAACTGGCTATTGGACCCCTTGTATGAATAATATATGTTAGCACAACCAATTTTTTTTTAGTTTCTTTCCTATTCACAATTAAGAGATCACTGCAGAAAATATATAAACAAATGAGGAATGTTTAAGAAAAAATGACATTTTGCACTAGCAATATATCGAGGCCTTTACAGACAGAAGTTCTCCAATACCACAAGGGGAAGTGGCTCGCAACCATACTTGACTGCACTGCACTGAACTGTATGCCATTGAATGAGTCAATCACCTGATTGCTCAAGGCTAAGGCTACCTTCCTTCAACTTGCGCGATAAAATAGCTACTGTCATATCTCTGGCAGCCTAAATTGTCAGCAAGATTACTGCAGAAGGGAGCGATTTCGCAGCTTGAAACATCATTGCTAAAGGATTAACAACCGTGGAAATTAGGAGAGGCAAGCATCTTTCGCCTCAGGGGTTCTCGAGGAACACCTATCTGCCTCTAATGGCAGACAGGGGACCCCTTTGGGTCTTGGCACTGATGCCATAAAGCAGTGCAGAAGCTTGCAGACCTTGCGAATAACAACACTATGAAGTAGAAAGGATGGTCGAGGAAATTTAGGAGAACCCTCGAAGGTATTCTGAAGAATCCTCGAATTCCTAGGAACCCTCTTTAAGCACCCATGTTTTACCTGGTGTAGGCCAGTCTGCGCTCAAGCTCCAGATGAGCGCCCTTGAGAGCTTCCAGCTCTGTTCTGAGCCGAGCATTGTCAAGCTCTGTAGCATGCCACCGCTTGCGGCACTCTTCCTGGTTTTTCACAAAGGCGAGGAACTCTGCGGGCAAAAGGACGGAGGTGGTTTATGACAAACAGGTGACAAGTGAAGCATGAAAACAAGCTAAAGTATGTGCTGTTAAAAAAAAAAAAAAAAAGACTGAGTAGGAGCAGTTCATTAGTTTTTTGTCTCCTAAATTCGGTTTTTGCACTGAAATCAGGAGGAATTCAAAGTAGACCTCTTTTATCTTGGAAAAATGGACAGGAATTGCTGCAAGGCATGAGGCAAACCCCTGAGCCACAGGCCTGTTATCTGTTGAAGCTGTTGCGACGTCATCGTGAACATCTCCGATTCAGCTGAAAGGTGAGCAAGAGCTGTACAATGCTGGCTCTCCTGTGCTCGACAGGCAGCAGGGGGGGAGCAACGGCAAGATTTTCATTTGCAAGCACGTCGCCCCTACTAATAACATTGAAATACATTTGCTGTTTTTGCCGTAGCTCCAACATTTGCAGCATTTTGAGATTTAAAAACTTCTTCACCTTCTTTTCATTATACTAGTGCAGTGCAGGACTAAAAAGATAACATGTATGTGTGACTGATAGACAGTTGATTGTGAGCAAATGTGCCAGATGCAGCTATGCTTCGGAACAAAAAGTTCACTCCCATTTTGAGGTACCCAATGAAGATTATTTATTTGGATCCTTAGCAACTTCTGAAATTCCCCTCAAGGTACAAGCTTTTGCTACAGAGTATCCTCTCAGCCATGCTGCACTGACAGTAGTGCGTCAAATGCCCACTAACTTCATGGATAGGCATTCCTACAACTATTAGATGAGGAAATGCATAGTCCCTTTTGAGTTCATATTAAATTGAAATAAATAAAGCAACTAACGGTAGTACACACACAAAAAAAGTATGAAGCATGCTATTGGCCCTGAACATTCCTATATTTCTTGAATTTCTGTCACTATGGCAGTGACGTGATTGGTCGTAGACATTTTGAAGCAGCTCTTGGAGCAGCCCAAAGTTCATTTTGGAGAAGCAAAAAGAGCTTTTGGAGCATAACTGCACACTTCATTTTAATTTATATCACCGCAGCTGTGAGGAGGAGAGACGTAAAATATAAGGAGAACAAACACTAGCTGTTTAGTTGCGTATAAAAACACCAGACGCGGTAACAAGAAGACAACTGATGAAAGACAACACAAACTGCCGTGAATGATTATTTTAGGTATGAAATACCACTGAACAAATGTTAAAATACAATAATTTTGAGCACCTATATTTATGCGTTCCTCAAGTTCTGGGGGGTTGTAACAAAACTGCAATTCTTAATTCAGAAAAAAAAAGCATAAAAAAAAAAGTAGTTCTAGGTTTCTTTTTTTTTTTTTTCACGGCAATTGAACTCGCGCATTTTCTCGTCTATCGAGAATTAATAAAAAGTAAGGAATAAATATTAGCAATTTTATGCGTTTCAATTATATGTAAACCAAAAAAAAGTGACGCCACATCCGATCCGCTCCCGACATGTTTCTCTTTGTAGCGCCGTGGCAGTTTGCCGATCCCAGCTTCCGCTCAATACTTGGCCCTGGCATTAGCATTTTCCACAGATTCGTGGGTAAATTGAGCGTATAATTGTCTCGTGAACTGTTCCCGAAGAACTTGCTACTCTAGCGGACGGCAATGTTGCGGCAGTGGACATTCATCAGAAGTCGGTTGGTTTCGCAGCTGATGACTCTTGGCCAGCAGGCAACAGTTGGTCCCTTGGCGCAGTGACACACACGCTCCCGTGACGTGGTGTCACATGCCTCGCTCTGATTGGGTCGCGGGGACCGTAGCCTCCCCAGTACGCAAAGTTATTGTGAAACAGATTTACATAAACTTGTTTCACGCCGTAAATATAGCTGCAAAATTTTTTTTTCTTAATTGTAAATTTATTTTATGACATTCTTTTCCCATCTATTCTGTTTAAAAAATTGTAGAGCCCTTCCACTTCACGTGAAGATCAAGGACCAGCGAAGCTGTTTTCTTTACGACAGCTAGGACGACGCCTAGAGGACGACCCTCGAGGACGACCCTCGAGGACGACTTCTGACCCGACGTCTAGGGCGACGTCTAGGGCAACCTCAAGGACGACTTCTAGGATGACGCCTAGAGGTAAACCTCTTGGACGATTTTAGGGACGACCTCGAGGACGTTTAAGACGACCTCAAGGATGACGTCTAGGACGACCTCGAGGACGATGCCTAGAGATGATAACAAGGGATCAGGTCCTCACTATCTAATAATGCCAAGGAAGGCTGACTCATGCAGGTTGTCCCCTCTTTTTGGTTTTATTCCTTTATACTTGACCCCTCTTTTTGTTTTTATTTATTCATACTTGCCACGACCAATGCAGTGATGTGATTGGTACGAGTCATTTTGGAGCAGCTCTTGGAGCAGCCAAAATAACTTTTGGAGCCTCATTCTTATTCGTACCAATGCAGGCATTGTGAAGATTAATGTGTCGGCACGTCTAACTAAAAGGCAGTGTCTACATTGCCTTCTAACTTATGTGCAACCCTTAGCTCGCATCAATTGCACAGCAGGAGTGAGTCCCTTAAACACAAAGCTAGCATTTAGGTGCGTAGAGAAGCACCAGACACGGTGACAAGAGGGTGACTGATGAAGGACAGCAGAAACTGCTGTCCTTCATCAGTCATTTTAGATACTGAATCTCACTGAAATAATACAATAATTTAGATACTGAATCTCACTGAAATAATACAATAATAGAGAGCCCATAAATTACTGGTTCCTTCGAGTTCTAAAGGTTGTAACAAAACAGCAATTTACAATTTACAAAAACGGCATGTAAACAAAAACTTAAAAACAATCTTACCAAACTTATTAAGGGAGTTCCCGAGCTTCCATCCACTGCTCCTGCCAACTTAGTTCTAATTTATTCCTATCTATATAAAAGTGATAGCTAAACAAATTAGTTGGCATAAATAAATAAATAAACATACGAAAGAGTGCATATAAATGGTCTTGCAACACCGAAGTATCCTTGCAGAAGTTCATCATGTCAGAAGTATCCTTGCTAAATCTCGATATGAAAAAAGGTACCGCCAGGATATCGTAATCTGTCATACATACGAGCCAAAGCAGTATTCAGGAATTGTGTCGAGTCTCGCTCTGGAGGAATGCTTTCCCCTTAGCACAGTGGTGCGCTGCGAAGAAGCAAGACACACAAAATCGCAATGCTTACATTGCGGTTTTCGCTTCTCTGCAGTACACTAATGCGCAAGGAGAAGCGCACTCAACGAGACTAAGTAATCCTCCAGCAGAACAGACGACGAACATGGGAATTATTGCGAAACTCCCGAGTACTGTCAGCCTTTCACACGATATGCGATCGAATAGTACTTTATTTCAGACGATAGCCAAAAGTTCTGATAATTCGCATAAGCATATCGTAACGGCCCGGCCGAGCAGTGAGGCCTGAGCTGTAAGTATCAGTATCATTAAAGTGTAATTAAGTTTTGGCACAACGTTGGTGCAAATTTCTCACATTTTGGTCAAATGTAGCAGGATGTAGCAGGGTAAGCACTTTGGCACAGTTTGGCGCAGCAATCACATCACCGCCAATGAGGAGTTTTCTGTCGACATGTGTGGACACATTTTTTACTAGACCCTAGCGTATAACAGCTTCGCTGTAATAAACCTACAAAAGAGTTCATATATACATTCTTGCTCCCAGCGGCGTAGACTTTCCATTTTCCCGGGGGGGAGAGGGGAAGGTGTGCGTTATCTGTTGACAGAACTGGAGATTGAAGCTAACGAAAGCACGCTGGGATTCCATTTCCCATTTCCCTGCTGCTGAGTGCTGTAACGGGGGTTGGGGACCTAGTCAGGTGATTCGTTTTCGCCTTTTGTCCCAACCTCCCTGACAGTTGTGTCAAAAATAAAATAAACAAACAAACAAACAATGAATTTTGTCAATAAAGGCAACATGGGCGTTATTTTGTTTACATGCCGCTACTAGAAGCTCGTTACATGGCATGTAAACAGCATCTCGGTAAGGATGATGGCCCAAGCCTGGGGGGGGGGGAGGGGGCTCTGCCCCCTTGAATGCCCCCCCCCAAAGTCTACGCCTATGCTTGCACCACGTCTCGCTCTGGAGGAATACCTTTCCCCTTAACACGCAGGTGCGCTGCACCGAAGCAAGACATGCAACACCGCGACAACTAGTTTGCAACCGCCACTTCTTCAGCACACCAGTGTGCGGTGAGAAGTGCACTCAACAAAGCTAAACAGACCACAAACACGAGACTTGTTGCGAAACTTCCGAGTACTGTCAGTGCTTGGTACGAAATCAAATCGAATGGTATGTTATTTGAGGCGATTATCGAAAGTCCTGAAGACCCGCACAAGCCTACTTTATTGATCCAACCTGGTAGCAAGACCCGCAGCTGTTATGTATTCCGTATTATTAAAGTGAACTTAAGTTCTGGTGCAATGTTGGCACAAATTCCTCACATTTTGGTGAAATGTAGCACGGTGTAGCAGGGCAAGCCTTTTGGCGCAAATGGCATAGCAATCACATCACTGCTATGGTGACTGAACCCAGGCTAGTACGACTACTAGCCTGGGATCTTTAACGGGCGTCACGCAGTACTGATGCACATCCTGATAGAAACGGAAAAGTTGAAGAAAAGAAAGACAGCGAAGGCCGGTCGAAAGATGATTAAAGCAAAAAAGGACAAAGAAGACAATGGGCGACTTGATGTTTCTATAAAACCCCACACCAACAAATTTGCTTTAAAGGGGTACTCCACCGTTTTTTTCATTGTCTCCGATTTGCTTGAAATTTTGCTAAACTAACCAGCAAACATTGCTAAAACAGTATCCCAAATATTACCCCAAAATATTGTTTTTTCGCGAAGTTATTGAATTTACAGTTTTGGTCTTCACCATGTTTTTCAAACTGAAAGTCTCTACTGGCAACAACAACAAAGTGACGTCAGTGGAAGGCAGGGGTTAACTTTTTGGACTACAGAAGTTGTTCCCAACGGATTTGAAGCAGCTTCTTGGTGTCAAATGAGTGCTTTGGAAGCTCGCTCCCGTATCCGCGCTCCAGCACAGAACAAATGATTGGCATATTCTATTTTTAGACTACTTGCTCGACTGGCAAGCCTGCCTGCCACTGACGTCACGGCACTGAAAAGTGCGCAAATATTTGAATATTGGCTTTTGCACCATTTTCATTTGCCGATTTCACAATACCCATTATGAATTTTGCGACGCTAAATAGCATACCGGAAAGGCTAAAGGCCGGGGAGTCAGAAAATATAGTTAGTTGAGGTAGCTCAAAAAATCGGTGGAGTACCTCTTTAAGCAGCTATTTGCTATTAAGGCTCTGAGCGACTGGCGTCCCAGCAACCGACGCCGCAGTGTCGTGCTCGGAGCGGCTTCGCCTCTTGGTGCCTATAGATTTTGCCACCGCAGAACAAATGTGCCGACAGCCGTCAACCATGTTTATATTTTGATGTTAATGTTTACTTTCTCTTTATTTAAAGGAACCATGAAACGATTTTGAAATCGAATTTCATCCACCGCACGTCGTAAAAGGTGTGAGAAGAAAACCAAGACACGAGCAGAAGAAAAAAAAATGTTTCTGCTATTGAATTTTTAAAAGAAAGGCAGACTCTTTTATACCTTCTTTTCTTCGAAAGCTCTCAGCCTTTTCACTGCGATGCATCCGCAGAGCCAATGCACGTCAGCCGAATCCACGTAGCCTATTGGATAAGAGCCTACCTCACCAGTACTGTGATCATAAACAATAAATAGCCAGCGAATGTTTCTTAAAAGTTTTGTTAAATAATATTCTGATCCACATTTTATTGAATAATTAGCGATGTGATGGAAATCGACGAATTTTATAATGCTCAGAGCTATGCGCCATCTATCGTGTGGTAAACAAAGCAAGAGAAAGATAAGACGGTGCCTGCGCCGTTTTGAGATTCCTGCTCTCTGGTGAAAAACATGTCGTTGATGGTGATCGTTGACGTGGTCGGCGTGGTGGAAGTTCATCATTCCGCGTAGAGCGCTATCTTTGACTGAATTCTCGTCATGTGTCGCAATAACCCAGCACGTCCCAGAAGGGGAGGTCCATCCACTCGAGCGACAATGTTGTGGTGGCACCCTCAAGACAGCAGAAACGCTCGTGCCATTGTCTTTGTTTACTTCTGCTACAGTGGTGCTTTCTTAGCATTCGTGTCCTTGAGCATTGCCCCGATTTTATTTAGCGCATTCCATGCGTGTGCTCATGATCAAGGCATTACTGATGCGTACTGTATTTAAAGGCGTGTATGAAGGAAGCGAATTTTGACGCGTTTTCATCACCCGAGAAAAGTGATTAGTGTTAGCATTCCTGAACGATCGCAACGTCTATGTGATCACAACATCATATTTCTATGTCGCTATATCTCTGCTAAGATTACATTGTCTCTTGAAATCATAGAAATAGCGCGCGGCGAGACTCATACCGTTTGTGAAGTCGTGTTTTAAAACCGTGATCGTCCAACAAGGCGTACTGCATCTTTTCCTTTTCTTCTTTTCATCCACTCTGCCCTGTGAGCCTATCCGGAAAAATAAAGGTTAATAAAGCTTGAGCTAATAGAAAAAACTCTGCGCATTTTCTGCTACGCCAGTGAGTGACAGCGCGTCTCCTTTTTAGCGATACCGCAGAAACGGCTGACGGCGTCGGAGAAGCGGCTGTTGTGCCCACAACCTGCAGCACTTCTTGCAGTGGTTGCAGGAGTGTGTATGCGCGGCGGACAGCGGTTGTTCCATTCGTTCCGGTCACAACAGACGAATAACACGCTCGTTGCAAGTGCTTGAATTACAGCTTGTGCAGTCTGGAGCTTAAAAAGAAACGGCTGCAGTTTCACCGCTTGCCACTCAAGGAACCACATCGAAGCACTTGGTGCAGCTCATCGGTTTGAGGGACCCCAGGTGTAAGGTCATCCGTGTATACTCCGAACATTCCGTACATTAGAGTTGCCACCCCTTGTCGTCCGATTCCGACGAGAAACTGGAGTCTTGGTCGAAAGAGTCGCCGCACTTTCCAACAGGTGTACCGGCGTATGGGACCAGCCCCATGCTGTCGCTGTAGCGCAACGTATCTAATTGAATTTCGCTGAGCTGTGGTGTGTCCATGGCTATCGTGGTAATGAGAGGCACCGATTCAGAAAATATGTCGATGGCATCGGCGCCATTAGCGCAGCAAAACTCTGTGGTAAAACCTACCGGCACACCGGCAGCTCACTGCTAACGCTCCCATTCTCCTACTGCCGAGAAAACTTCCAGTTCCGGTGACAGAGCATGTCAGAACCGTCAAAATTAGGTCGTGGCTTGTTTTGGCAAGCTTCAGACAGGGCAACTTTCTCAGCAATTTTGGGGTTGCTGGCAGGTTCTTCCCTAACTTTCCCTAGATCAACACGAATTGCTGAGATTAGGTCCGGCTCAAAACAAACGAGCGATTCGGAGCAATTCGAAGGCATTTGAAGCGGCAGCAGCCAATCAGGAACAAGTTATTTTCATGCGATACCCCATGCCGGTGACGACAATGAAAAACTTGGTTCTGGCTTGAAATTGATCGTTTCTGTAAATAAACCGTTTCAGAAAGATAAGCTAGTATTCTCAACGCCATCTAAATGTATAGACCAACACGCGGCCCTGGCGTCACGCAGATGCGGCGGCGCTGTCGACGGCACTGCGCATGCGCAGATACTTCACTCCTCCCAAATTTGGTTTTTGCGCACGCGCAGTGCCCACACCTTGTGTGGGCAAATGCGGGCTTGTTTGTAAACAGCGTGTTGGTCTATAAAAACCTGTTCATAGCATGTAACTGTGTCTAAATAGTGCAAGAAAAATAAAATTAAATGATGACGATAGCAAACTGCAGCAATTGGTTGCTGCGTGTGAACGCTGGCAACACGTGTTGCGACGTCAAGTTACTGGGAGAAATTGCCCCATCTGAAGCGGGCCTTTGCAGCGAGTTGGAGGGAGAAAAACTCGTTATCTCAACAATTTTTCATGTAGAAGTTCATAAACCAAAATGAAAACGGATGCCTGTTCAGCATTCAATGAACGTCGAACGTTAAATGCAAAGTTATTTGGCAAAAGTAAAAAGATCATTTCATGGTCCCTTTAAATAAAAGCATTTACGCATTTACTCGGAGTATGTGAAAAGGAGGGGGGGGGGAAGGGTTGCACCCCCCCCCTTTTTTTCTATTCTGCCGTCACTGGTTGACAGGAGTGCACAAATTTGCCACAACTTTTTTTTTTTTTTTTTTATGTAGTAGCTTTTATTTCTTACCTGTCTCGATGTTGCTTTTCTGGACGGACTGTCGGCAATAATCGTCAAATTGGGCGGCAAGGGAAAGCTTGGAGGAAGTTGGAGCCATGACGTAGCTAAACAGCAACAGACAATGACGGTTAAGCGTTAAACAAAAACGCAACATAAACAGCTAAGGAAGGAGGAAGACGACACGTAAAACGGCATACACTACCGTCGAACTACCAACCAGCACTCTCCGTAAAAATGATGAATGCTACAGACAGGATGAAATTACTTGACACAGTTGAAGGGTTCGTAACATTTCGAATCACCGACCAAAGCGGGCCACATCATAGTAGTTTTAAATGGCTTCTTGTACATAACTCACCTGCACCGCTGTCAAGATCGCCGAATGTTTAAAATTGTGTTCCACTGTTGTTAAAGCATTCCCCGGGACAGTTCAATGACAGTTGGCGAATTCGAATTCCAAACTTACCGGCTTTTCACGCTTTCCTCCTTTTGCTTTTATGGCGAGCCGGATGAATGGGTGGATATACACGGCTCTGAGAAATTATTGCCTCCCTTTAAATTGGACGGCTGCCAGCGATACCTAGTCAGTAGTAGACGCACTAGGCGTCGCTGGGGGAATTTTACTAGATTTTTAAAACTATAAAGGCCCGTTCACACTCTTGCGACTGCTTGCGACTAGGGGTGTCGCGAACCGGCCGCGGTTCGAGTTCGACCAGGTTCGACTTTTTCGACCTTTAAAGGGATTGTCCGGTCAAATTTTGTATTCGAGAAAACAATTGAATATCATTGTTATTGCCTCGAGAAGCATCGTACGTGCAATATCCGAATTTTATATGCCCCTCTGCGTGAGTAATTGAATTTATAGTGCTCATATCGCATTCTAGCGTAAACGCTGCTTTCGTTGGCAACATTGAAACTCTGACGTCACAAAACACAAAGCGAGCATTTTTGTCTCGTTGTTTGCCTGCGAGTGAACGCTTCAGCGTGCTTCGTTTTTGTTGTTGTGCTCGACTTGTTTCGTGGTTGGGTGAGATTTTTGTTGCGCGGTTGGGTGCCACAACCACCGGGCAGCATATGCGAGCCAAGACATGACGTTCCACACTTTTCCGCGAGACGTGCAGTGACGAGCAAAGTGGATCGTCGTCGTGCGTAGGGACTGGGTTCCCGTCGAGATCGAGATCCTGTTTATGCAGCATTCATCTCACAGAAGAAAGCTACGAGCTGAGCTCTCAGCGGACAGACTGCTTGTAAGCTGAGGTGTGATGCTGTGCCAACGATATTAAACTACGTCCGCCCACTCCTCGCCCAAATCGGATCAGTCAATTTAGGTCTGTTCGATTCGCCTGAACTGGCTGAACTAGTTCGGTAGTGCAGGAACTGGTGCATTCGATTCAACCGTAAGTTGCACGACCGCTGCACTGGCGCGTCCGATTCATCCCAGTTCTGAACGAGTTCAGACCCAGTTCCTCAAAATCTTGCACCGGCTCCGGACTCGGATCAGCGTCCGTGCAGAAGCAGACGGCAAGAGCAGACGGCGATAGCAGAACTCCTCGTCCGTCTCTGCTCTCGGTGCCATTTTTCGCAGCGCTTGCTCAAATGTCTGCGATGTTTAACAGTAACGCCGATACGGAGGTTGCATTTCCTCTCATTTATGATAATAACGTACCCGCGGTGGACGCGGAATTGAGATCCTAACCGAGGGTAGGAATTTGCCTGATTATGATAATCTAAAAGCGTTTTAGGCACCTGCTCGCGTAGGTTTGGCTCCCTGTGGTGAGTGTTGAAATATTGGCTCACGTAAATTGTTTCTTTCTGATGCTATGTTGGGATCCACAGTGTTGATATTCTTACTTACAGACACGGGAAAGGTATTGCCCTCTTGATAGTCTCCGCCTTCAGTTGCTCTTGGATGCATATTGACGACTCCGATTCATTGCAGAGGTCTGGGATTTAGTGCGTTGGCACTCGCATGTCCCCGTAGCTGAGCATAATACTGCATGCTTTGTCCGTTGGTATCTGTGGACGCCCACTAACGGGCCTGGGAAAAACACCGAGAATCGGCATTTTTTTGCCGATTCTCGCTTCAACTTGACGCCAAAGTTACGGTCGATAATTGTCTTGGCCAAGACGTACGCTGTCGTCAGGCCTTCGCCTTCGAGGTGACCGGTATACCGACCGCGCGCTGCCGCCAGTGACTCCCGACGCAAAATCATCCTGATGCCGCGAACCTATCGTCGAAATGCAAAGATTCCCTTTGAGGGGCATTTCCCGCTACCTTCTTGACTTGTAACCGACTATAGTTCAGAACTTCCTGGCCGAATCGAACAGACCTTGATTATGCAGCGAAACCGAAACCAACAGCTTGGCCATCTCGAAATGATACCAGAGGTTGTATTTAGCACGCGTGCAGCCCGATATCTATTTGACCCGCGTGTGAAAATGGAGCGTAGCTACGATTCACCAAGCTCGTCCAAGTCAAGTGACGAGTCCGACATGCATTTGAACGGTTCGCCGTTTGCCTTCGACACGCGGACGTCGCCACTGACGGAATGACCCGCAGCCTCATCACCGATCCAGTGGATCCGCCGAAAGGTGTACCCAGATGCCGCTTCGTGTACCTAAGCGCCGCTTCAGAGGCGAAATCTGCATCTTTTGCTTTGCAAGCGCCCCTAGTTCGATCGGCGTCCGTCGCAGTTGTGTTTGCGCGAAACGGCAAACGTTTGCTCGAAGCTTATGGCTCTCTGCGAGTAACATCCTGCTAAAAGGCGTGACTTTTTTTTGCACGTGCTTGGTAACTGCATTAAAAGAACCGTATTTCAGTAGGGTAGTGCCTAGGAGACTATATAATTCGAAACAAAATACAAGACATCCATCGACCAACGCTTGTTATCCCGACCATCCGACAAACCTTTGCGTTTTCTGACGTCACGCAGCACCTACGGATGTCAGCCCTTGACACTGGCGAAATTCGGGGTGCAGTTTCGTACATAGGATCATGAAAGGTTCACTTAATAACGGGAGATCATATATCAAAATAAAAATGACGTTTGTCTATATGAAGGCTCCCTCGACGTAACGAGCGCAAGAACTTAAGTACTTCCGGTTTTGACCGGACAATCCCTTTAAGTGGAAAGTTCGACGAACCTTGTATTGAGGTTCGACTCGTGTGCGCATGCGCGACAGGCTGGCCAGTTGGCTTCGGATTGGATGGTAATGGCTAAGAGATTAATTAAGTGCAGTGCTGATTGGCTATTTCAGTTAATACAGTACTAAAATTAAGTTATTAACTTCTTCAGTGATTAGAATTAGTTTCTTTTAATTGCAGCTGTTCACAAAATAAAATAGCCCTTCGCATAAAAAAACAATTCTCCAAACCTAGACATGCTTGTATCAAGGGCTGGCCACACTGTCCACAAAGTCGAACCGGTCGAATCTGGTGAAAAGTTCGAACGTTCGTCGAACCGGTTCGACCCAGTCGAACCCCGAAAGTTCGACCAAAAAAATCTGGTTCGACAAAAGTTCGCGACACCCCTAAAGGCCCGTTCACACTTGCGACTTGGGACAGTCGCTGGAGCGACTAGCGACAAGCGACTGGCGACCACCAGAGTTCACACCTGATTGAGCGACCGACGAGTCGCCAGGCTCGCTGCCAACTAATCAACACCTTTTCGAGCCGGCTGAAAGGTTTTTCTGGTCAAAGGTGCCGGCAGGAAATAACAAGAAAACGTAATGGTGCTTCGGAAACCGTGCGTACCTGCCACGCCGAAAATGTCGCCGATCTCGTTTTAGGCCTGCAGCTTTTTGCCCCGATCCTTGTGGTCGGGGTGCTCTTTGACAGCATTAATAAGAGCTTCCGCGCAGAACTTCATGCCAGTGACCGTCGCCGTGCGCGTGGTGCGCGCGTCGCTATTTCCCGCGGGTAGCAGTGCCGGATGTAAACAAACGCACACATCACTTCCGACGAGACGACGAGACTCTCTGATTGGCTCCGCCGTCCAGCGACTCGGTTTTGCGACTTGAGAAATCGGTCAGGGAGCGACTGCCCAAAATCGGTCGCTACCGACCTGTTTTGGTCGCTCCGCGACTAAAAAACAGTCGCTAGTCGCTGGTCGCTCCAGCGACCGTCGCAAGTGTGAACGGGCCTTAACTGACACACTGTTTCACGCTAGGGGTGTCGCGAACCGGCCGAGGTTCGAGTTCGACCAGGTTCGACTTTTTCGAACTTTTAGTGGAAATTTCGACGAACCTTGTATTGAGGTTCGGCTCGTGTGCGCATGCGCGAGAGGTTGGCCAGTTGGCTTCGGATTGGATGGTAATGGCTAAGAGATGAATTAAGTGCAGCGCTGATCGGCTATTTTAGTCAATACAGTACTAAAATTTAAGTTATCAACTTCTTCAGTGAATAGAATTAGTTTCTTTTAATTGCAGCTGTTCACACAATAAAATAACCCTTTGCATAAAAAAAGAAATTCTCCAAACCTAGACATGCTTCGGTGTTTGTGGAGAATAACATAGAGGACGAAAACAGGACGACACGTGTCGTCCTGTTTTCGTCCTCTATGTTATTCTCCACAAACACCGTAACTTAACCAGCACGCTCCATTTCCACGAGTAGACATGCTTGTATCAAGGTCTGGCCACACTGTCCACAAAGTCGAACCGGTCGATTCTGGTGAAAAGTTCGAAGGTTCGTCGAACCGGTTCGACCCAGTCGAACCCCGAAAGTTCGACCAAAAAATCTGGTCGACAAAAGTTCGCGACACCCCTATTTCACGCGCAGCGCAGCAGCAGAAGCAGCGCGCAGTCATCAATGGCAGTGTTGCCGCACTGCCACTTCGGTTTTTCCACCGGCGGCCATTGCTTGACACCAGGCAACGTTACTAATAGCATCCTCGATCATCCGCACCGGTGCGCACCGGGGCACTGAGGTGCGCCCCTTCATCTTCGATCAAGTGCACCGGTGCGCACCGGACGTCCTCGATCAACGAAGCGCACCCCCCCGGTGCGGCTTTTCGTTGCCCCAACGCGCACCAAGAAAATCGGCGGTGCGCCGGGGGGCAGTCCCATCAGGCCTTGCGGCCAGGAGCGGGAATCGAGAAGATGGCGGGAGTAGCAGACGCGCAGACTATCGAGATGGCGATCTTGCAAAAACGAACACGCCTCGCAGTTGCACTAGATGATTTCCTCGGGTCTTCTGACGGCGAGACGACGAGCTTCTCACCATCGCTGCGATTACTGGCGATTGCTGCGGTGGCAAGGAGCGCCCAAAAAGCACGAACTTCGTGGAAAGCGGCGCGAGGCGTTTCGATGACAGCGAGGTTTTTCGTTTTCTTGAACTAATAATGATGGCCAACATATACATGTGGAATTGTCACCCGCTTCGATCGTGACCCCATCGACAATGACGTCCACGATGTTTATTTCTGTGGGACCGTCAAATCCGCGAGTAAAAAAATAGGAGAAATTGACAGCAGACGGGCACCGTGCGCTGACCTACGCAGGAAAAAACGAACAAAACGCGAAGTGACGCAAGGTGGAGCCAGTGGAGCTCGCGGCGCAGTTTGTCCTAGATGTTGCACCGACATCGCGCTGCACGACCGAGGAGCGCTGTGCACTGTGCTGGTTTCAGGGCGATTCCGGTGCGAGTTGATCGAAGATGCTATTAAACACTCAGTTGGGAAACTCGCCGTCGAAACCTGGGCCGCTGGCGTCCACCGAGACCGAGCTAAATGCGACAACAGCGCCACTCTTTATCATTTGTCTGTACTGTGGTCACCTTGAGCTTTTTGAAAGCCTGTTTTTTGCGTAAAAACAAACGGAAGACTCTTTTTGTATGAAATTTATTGGAGTTTAGTACCAAATGATGGGCGCATGATGTTTTTATCATCTTTAGTTCGCAAGGTTTTACGGAACAATTAATATTGTTTTTATAAAACCATGCCTCAGCGGGCCTTTCAGGTAGCGCGTCCCGACCTAGGTGCATTTTAACTTCAGTAGTTCAACGCGGCGCGTCCCCGTGGAGACGGGGGTTCACCCTGTCAAAGCCAAAAAAATAGAAGTCACGTGCAGTTTCTCGAGTGGCCGCTGCGGGAGAAATGGTGGCGTTGTGTTCGTCATTAGCTCGGTGCTCGGAGACAGATTGGGGCCATATTTTTAGGGCTGTCTCTATGGGAGTTTCCCAACTGAGTGTTTTAGTAACGTTGGCTGTCAGTTTTAATGTTTGTAAGCAAGCTATACGCCTCGCAAGTGGGCTCATTTTCGTCTTCTGCGCATGAGAAAGGAAGTAGCGGTGACGTCAGAACGCCGAGTCCTGATTGGCTGATCGCGACCCCCTATCTGAGCGTCGTCTGCTCCTTTGCAACGTCGTCTGCTCGCAACATCGTCTGCGTCTGTCTTACCTTTCCTGCGACTTTCGGAGCGAACTCGAGACGAAATAACTCGAGCGGTACGTTGTTTTCGTCTAACAACTAGCAGACGCGCATCAAGGAGGGAAGTCAAAGGACTCACTGGCGAGGTGTCCCGGGGCGCCGAGGTTTGTTTGCTTTGTGTCCGCAAGTTCCCTCCCAAATACTTTTTACCTCCATTCGTGTGCGGCGAGACCCCTCACTCTTTAACGGCGCCGGCGGGTTGGCGCAGTTAACGTCGTCTGCTTTACGTCTGCTAGTCAAAGCGATGGCTGCTTTACCTTTTCTGCGTCTCTCGGAGATTCGCCGCTTTTTCACCGGCGAGAGTCACCGTTGCCTCGGGAAACAAGGAGATAACAAGAGGAAGAAATTGACCTCTTAATCTAAAATTGAGGTCAGCGATCAAAGTATAACACGGGAAGGGTTCACAAGGGTCGCGCGGGCATATTCCATTCAGCACGTCAGCCGGTCGTGGGCAGACGGTCGCCGAGTCGCGGAGTGACTGCTAGGCCTAACTGCCCAGCTCGTTTGGTCGCGTTCGGTGGAATCGTCGCCGTTGGAGCTTTTCCCCGGTGTCTGTGGATCCAGCGTTCTTGTTCGTCGTGCTCTGTTTCAAATAATTTTTACTTTTTTTTTGCTGCTTGAAGTCAGGACGCGTGAGAAGCTCACGTAGAAAAATAAACGTCCGTGGGTCGTCGCGACCGCGACGCTGTCGGCCATGCTGACTTGATCGTAAGAAGTGCATAACAGCTTCGGAGCTGTCGTAGGATTTCGCCGTAACCTGCGCAAAACTTACGAAAATTTCGTTTCGTGAATACGAATTTGTTCTGAAGTTTTGTCTTACGCACATTTTTGGCGTAAGATCGTTTCGTGAATCTGGCCTCTGCACTCCCGAAAGTCGCAGGAAAGGTAAGACAGACGCAGACGACGTTGCGAGCAGACGACGTTGCAAAGAAGCAGACGACGCTCAGATAGGGGGGCTCTATCAGCCAATCAGGGCTCGGCGTTCTGACGTCACCGCTACCCCCTGCGCAAGGTGCAGACGAACTTGCCCTCCGCATTTGGCGGGCTTATCGAAAAGCATCCAAAAAGTTTCAGTGCCGAGAACAGCTTAGAAACAGGGGAAAGCGTCACTTTTTCTCGTTCTTCCCATAGAGCTCCACGCATTGGCTGGTGTCAATCAATGGCCGCCGGTGGCGACCACTGATCTCTATTGTAGTAGGCTGGATCGCGGACCGCGGCCTCGGCAGCTGGGGCCGAGTGTCGCCACCGGCGGCCATTGATTGACACCAGCCAATGCATGGGACTCTATGGGAAGAACGAGAAAAAGTGCCATTTCCCCCGTTTCTAAGGGGCGAGCGCCTCTTGTTGTTAGGCTGCGCTTCGCGCGCACACGACGAACGCACGCTCATTTTTTTTTACATGCCAACGGATCATTTTGACACGGGAATGATTTCTTGATGTTCCTAACCACCCAAGGAACAAGCCAAGTGAGTACTCTCACAGAGAGGACGGATTTTTTTCGTGTTTTCGACCCCCTTTTGAGAACGGCAAGCGAGCTGAAAGCTAAGCCTAGGGACGGGCTTGGCGCGGCATTGGCGGCATGGCCTCACCGAGCCCCGCGGCCTCGGCGCCGACCCAAACTGTACTCGTTCAACTTCCCGAAGCCTACCCTGACCAAGGAATCGTACACAACATTCCTGACGCTAACGAAGAAGTATCGGTGATTTTCGCCGAACACCGGTACATGAAACCGGCATTGCAGAGTGAGCCGACGGTTAAACAGAACCGCCGACGTGCAGCGGACACCACACCGGCAGCTGACGACCAAGAAGACACCGCCTCGAAGAGATCGAGACGACCCAGCACGAGCAGCATTTGCACGAATCAGTCTGCATGTTCGGAACTAAGGACCGACAACATCATGGACACCGGCAATTCAAGAGCCGAAGAAGAAACCAACGACGCCGAGCATCCCATAAACTGGCAGACTGTGGTCTACGGTAGGCGCAAGAAACAAGAGGCGAGTAGAAATCTCTCAAGTTTTCTAGAAGCCGCGGCAGCTAACCCTCAACTGAAGCAAAAAAAAGATTCTTTCAACGTTGTATATCGCTCGAAGGAACCTTACGATCTAGCGGGAATACCGGCAGCTGTGGTAGAAAGAAATTTCTACCCGAAGCTAGGCTTAAATCCCAAAACATGCACGCCATCACAAAGACCATCGATTCGCTCCAATAAGGCGGCGAATACAATATCCGTCAAAGTATACGACAGAAAACTTGTGGCACCGCTACTGGCAATAACGTCCATCAGAGCCCCCGACAAGACTGTGGAGGTGGTGGCACACGAAACGATGCTCGAAAATACTTGCCGAGGTGTGGTCCACGAGACCGACCCGACGGAATCACCGCAAGAACTTATTGAAACAATCGTCTGCAGAACACACGAAGTTTTGCACGCAAGACCTCTTGGAAGTCGAGGTTTAGCGCTCGTCACCTTCTCTGGGACAAGGCCACCACGGCAAGTTCTCTATCATGGGATGGTTAAAAGAGTAACTCTTTACATACCGATGACCATGGTGTGCCGAAGATGCCAAGGCCTGGGACACAAAGAAAATGTGTGCACGCGAAAAGCAAGGTGTCAAGACTGCGGGTGCATTACCCTCGAAAGACACGTATGCGAACGCAAGTACTGTGCCAACTGCCGCTCGTCCGCCCACATAGCAACAGATCCCAACTGCCCGGCACGCCTGAAAGCCAACAAGCTACTTCAAGCTAAAGCCATAGGAATGAAAAGCAATGGCAGCCAGGGGACAGGAGTAAAAGGCGGAGCCACAGCTGAGAGTCGACCCCCGGAAGTCACAATAACAGAATACCCTGAACTCCCAAATTCTACTCCAGGCAGAGGAAGAAGCAGGAGCGCGAGCCGCGCATCGCAGCAGCCGTCGGCTCGAGAAACATCAAGAAGCCTCTCGCGCAAACCAAAGAAGGTGTCTCACAATCGGTCGACTTCAGTGCACCGCCGTAGTAGCAGCAGGAGGCCTGGCGACTACGCACATGCCCTACACCACCGAAACAAGAAGGGATACCACAGAGATGAAAACGACGAACTAAAATCATGGCAAGAGGAAATCCGAGCCATTGAAGCAGAGGCCAAATCAGGCAAGTCCATGATTCTTCAACTTGAAGCGGAACTTGCCAAGTACAAAAGGAAAGAAGAAGAAGACAATAAAAAGAGGGAAGCTAGAAAGGCAGTCATAACAAAACGCATTCAGGAAACTATGGAAGCGCGCAAGGCAGCCCGCGAAAAGAAAGAACAAGAACGCGACACCTCCAGGCAGGAGATTGTCTGCAGCGTACCAACAACAGAAGAGGAACCCCAACCTCAACTTACCCCTACACAGAACGCAAGCCCAAGCGATTGGGAAACCGTCCTCCGACAGATACAGCTGATGCAACAGCAGATGCGAGAAACACAGCAGTTTCAACAATTCGTAATGCAGAAGCTAGGGATGAATACGACACTACCCCAACATGCCCACTAAAAGAACAAAAGAAGCACCTCTGAGAGTTCTACAATGGAACTGTCGCAGCCTCTCAAGAAGGAAAGCCGAACTACTTAAGAGAATTGAGGACTACAAGTTCGACATATTACTCTTGCAAGAAACACGCACTGATGAAATTGACCTCTCTGGCTACCACAAGATAGCAAACCCAGCAATAAAACGCGCCGTTCCTGCGGGGCGACGTAACAATGATGGGGAAAAGGAGGTGAAGGCTCAGGTTAATGTGTTTATCAGTCGAAAGTTAGCCTTCATTGTCATAAATACAGACAACTGGTGCACTGACTACCAAGAGGTGGTAGCAGTACGAGTCGCACTCCAGACCACTCAAAGAAGACTAACGATTGCATCTGCATACGCCTGTCCCTCGAAACCATATGATCACTCATGGCTTAATTATCTCAAGGATCAATATCCAGACGACTACCTCATCATGGGAGGGGATCTCAATGCCAGAATCGAGGACTGGGCTAATCTACAGCAAAACCGCAGGACCAAAGAACTTATGGAAGCAATAGAAGCCGGAGGTCTCGAACTCATCAACGATGTTACTAGACCAACGAGACACTCTCTAACTAGCTGTCAGTTAGACACCATAATCGACGTCACCCTGGCCACACCGACAACAGCTCGCAAGATAACCTGGGATATGACGCAGGACGCTTGGGGCAGCGACCACTTCCCCATCATTATGGACGTCGCCATTGGAGGCAATAATCTTAAGCAAAAAAGGCCAACGAGAACAATAATCTGGGACAAATATAGGCAAAACCTCAAAGAACAAGGAGATGTCTTGGAACCATGTCAAATCACCGCACTACTCGCAACAGCTACAAAGATTGCCACAGAAGTAAGGCAAGTCTATGAAGACACGCCAGAACCAGACTACCATCTCCTCGCATTATGGGACAAAAGGACCAGAGCCTTAGAAAAGTACCGACAAGGGAAAGAGAAAAAACACCTAGACAAGGTCAACCGTTTAACGGAAGAAGCAAGCAAATACGCAAACAAATTATCCATCGACAGATGGCTAGGGTATTGCGAGTCCTTCGACGAGAAAACCAACCTTAGAGACGTGTGGAAGACATTCAACTCCATGTCAGGAAAAAAGAAAGGAGTCAGCCCTGTCCCGGTCATCGCACTCCTCTCCAATGAAAAAACTGAAGAAATTCTCAACAAATTGGGAGACATCTTCTTTCCACAACCCCCAACGAAACCGGAGGAAATCATTTACCACCCAACCCATTCGGGACCTGCACACAAGCCGGAAGACTTCCCCCTCACAGAGTGGGAACTCGGAGCGGCGATACAACAGTGCAGAAGCAAGAGTGCACCTGGAGAAGACGGAATTACAGTGCCCATGCTCAGAAACGCACCCCTGGCCACCCGTCTTGTTATCCTCAAATGGTTTAACGACATCTGGGAAAGCGGGCAACTTCCCGAAGAATGGAAGGTGTCCCTGGTCACACCAATACCAAAACCAGGGAAGCCAGCAACTGACCCCAAAAACGTCCGACCTATTTCCTTGACCTCAATCATGGGAAAACTTATGGAAAGAATGGTACTCGCACGGATTCAGCACAACGCTGAAACCCTCGGCATCTTTCATCCAACGCAAACCGGATTTAGACCGAACTTGTGCATACAGGACAGTCTGCAGATGATATACACAGACGTCGTGGACATGCACCCAGGAAAAAAACAAATGCGAGTGATTGTATCTATCGATATAAAGAAGGCTTTCGATTCTGTCCCCCATCAATCAGTCATTGGCAAGATGGAGCAGCAAGACCTCACGGGTAAACAACTAGACTTTGTGAAATCATTTCTCTCGGGACGGGTCTACAAAATCCGAGCTGGATATGACAAAGAGTGTGGAGAAGGAACCCTTCAAGAAAATAACATTGGAGTTCCTCAGGGCGCAGTGTTGTCACCTACACTTTTCAACATCGTTATGGCACCACTCCTCTGGAAACTTTATAAAATACCCAACCTCAGGGCGACGATTTACGCAGATGATATCACGATCTGGACGCATCAAGGGCCTCCTGAAGCCCAAGTTGTCGCCTTGCAGAAGGGACTCGACACCATTGAAGAATATCTTGCTGATGTGGGAATGTTCCCGTCGCCAGAAAAAACTAAATATACCATCTACGGCCGCAATCAAGACAACAAAAAGCTAGGTCTTACCTTTGCGGGAGACCCAGTCCAAAAAGCAGACTCCGTTAAAATCCTTGGAATTAACTTTGGGTACAAGCCAAGAATAAGCAAAGCTTGGCTGGCCGAGATCTCCAAGAAATGGAAACAAGGTATCAATCTCGTCCGAAGAATATCCACGAAAATGGGAGGAGCTGGGGAAAAAACAGCCAAAAAACTCGTGACTGCAGTGCTAGTATCCAAAATAGCCTATGCGGCGAGATTCTACCGGCTCACGAAAACCCATCTTTCCAGATTTAAAAGCATGATCAACGGAGCAAGAAAAGCCATCCTTGGGCTCCCACGCCACACTTCGGCAGAGGAAGTAAGCAAGTGCATCTTCCTCCCAGAACTCACAGACCTTATGAACCAACAGAAGGAGGCTCAGCTATCCCGTCTACAACATACAACCGAGGGAAGAAAAATTGCTAAGTACATGGGAATCGAGATACAAGAAGAGGCCCCCATATCGCCGAGCAAAGCACCGTGGGAACTCATTGACGTAACTCATGGGTGCAAACCTCTCCCAAGAAACATGGACGCTGCGCGACACAAGAAAAGACGAGAACACTACGCTCGCATGCACAAGAAGGAGCTGGCTAAGCTTGTTGAGGACGAAAAAAACATGATCGTTTATGTGGACGCCAGCATCTCCTCTATGGGTTGGGCAACAGCAGCCACATACATCCAAGGGAATGCGACCTGGACAGAGACTCAAGGTAACCCTCGAGGCCACCACACGCCGGGCTTCGCCGAACGGGAGGCGGTGTTGCAAGCCATCCGAGGGGCAGTACCCCATCTACAAGACGAACAACAGCTAATCGTCTATACCGACTCGCAAGACACCATCAGAGAACTCAAGAAATACAGGTCCTCTTCTAGCCCCACCATTGACGCTATCTTCGCCTTCGCAATCTCACTATACAGATCCAAGAAAATTCAAATTAATGTCAAGTGGACTCCCGGGCACGAAGGCATTTCGGGCAACGAGCTAGCCCATGAGGCTGCACAGCAGGCGATGAGGAATCTCACACAGCCGTCCCTGTTGTCTCAGTCCTCCACGGCAGGCTCAACACCACAGCAACAAGACTCTGAGCTTCCCCCATACGATCCAAGGGAGGAACTCAGGTTAGCCCAGAAGACACGAAAACATCTTCTGGCAAGATCATGGACCCCAGAACAACATCCTCTCCCTAGGGAAGAATTCAAGAGAAAAGAATCGGTGATCCTCCGCCGCATACGCACAGGAGGAGCAGTCACACCCAGGTTCAGATACCAAATGGACCTGGCAAGACTTAAGAAACAACAACCCTACGCTGTCCCTCCCGACCCCAGATGCCAGCGGTGTCAAGCCGAGGAATCCATTCCCAGACTTAAACACATACTCTGGGAATGTGTGGCCCTCTCCACCCTCAGAACACTCATCTTCAGTAAGATGGCGAATGACGAAAGACCTTCAAAACTGCAGGACTGGACGCACCCAGCGGGCGACACCTCACGCAAGACCTGAGGCCAGATTCACGAAGAGCTTCTTAGTTTACGACAACTTAGCTAAGAAGTTCGTAAGTTAAGAACATCGTAAGAAGAGGAGAAATCGGTATTCACGAACGCGTTCTTAAGTGAGAGGAGGAAAGCGACGTTGTCGTACGGAGAAACTAAAACTTACCGGTGCTGTTGCTATGGCGACGGCGTCTTCGGCAGCACGAACAGCCAATCGGAGAGCTCGGCATTTGTTCGGAGCCGTTCGGAGCCGTTCGGAGCACGTGGATTTTTCATAACAAACACAGGCGGCCTTTCTGCCACCGCTGGTCTGGGGTTCGTATCCGTGCAGTGATATGTCGACGTTAACACGATTTAAACTCGCCCGAATGTCGAGGCCGAGATGCGTAACCACCCCCATTGACTGCTACGAACTCGATCGCTACCAAGTCCACACAACTGTCATCGTTGGTAAAAGACGGCCCGCAGTCGTTTGCAAAGCGACGTAGATGGGAACAAATTGCCGCGGCGTTTTTTGCGGCCTTGGAGATGCAGGAGCGAGCCGACGTTAAAAAAGATACGTTTGAACTACGACAGTGTAAGAGAGAGCCACGTAAATGCTTGTTTACACTACGGAGCGGACGCGCGCGTTTGACCGAAGTGCTGGATTTGCGCTGTTGGACCGCGGATTGATAAGCGCTTTGGGACCGATCCTTTACAATTGCAACTCGATGCTGACGTGACACCCGGCGAAGAAAGGTTGGACCGGCATTGCGACCCACGAACTGTTACAGCGATCGACAGTGAGGTGCAGTCGTGTCAGAATAAAATGGAATACTATCAACAAAGTGTACATACCATGTTGCGAAGGTAATCCATACGGCGTTTATTTGAGCTTGATATCACACAAAACAGATAGAATCGATGAGAGCCCCTTTTCGACGACAGCGTTCGTCACCGTTGCCTCGGAGAACAAGGAGATGACAAGAGGAAGAGATTGACCTCTTAATCTAGAATTGAGGTCAGCGATGAAACTATAATACGGGAAGGGTTCACAAGGGTCGCGCGGGCATATTCCATTCAGCACGCCAGCCGGTCGTGGGCAGATGGTCTTCGCCAAGGACCGTCAGATCATCGCTGCGCCGAGTCGGAGTGCCTGCTAGGCCTATCGGCCGATCGGTCGGAGTCCGTACTCGTGGCCCTTGGAGTTTTTCCCGGGTGTCTGTGGATCCAGCGTTCTTGTTCGTTCGTCGTGGTCTGTTTCAAGTACTTTTTACTTGTTTCTTGCTGCTTGAAGTCGGGACGCGTGAGAAGCGCACGTAGAAAAATAAACATCCGTTGGTTGTCGCGATTAACTGAGCGACGCTGTCGGCCATGCTGATTTGGTCGTAAGAAGTGCGTAAGACAGCTTCGGAGCTGTCGTAGGATTTCGTCGTAACCTGCGCAAAACTTACGAAAATTTCGTTTCGTGAATACGGATTTGTTCTTAAGTTTTGTCTTACGCACATTTTTGGCGTAAGATCGTTTCGTGAATCTGGCCTCTGAAACCAGATTCATAAAAAACCTCTTACCTACGACAACTTAGCTACGAAGTTCGTAAAGTTACGATCATCGTAAGATGAGGCGAGAACGGTATTCACAAACGCGTTCTTAAGTGAGAGGAGGAAAGTTACGACCTCTTTCGGAGAAACGATGACTTCCGGTGCTGTTGCTATGGCAACGGCGTTTTCGGCAAAACGGACAACCAATTAGAAAGCTAGGCATAGTTCGGAGCACGTGGATTTTTAATAACAAACACAGGCTAACCACTCGTTGATAGACAGCTCTGTGTATGTCCTGTCCTATCTGTGTGTAGATGTGTAGTGTTCAAGCTGATTCTCATAAACACGGGCGACCTTTCCACCACCGCTTGTCTGGGGTTCGTGTCCGTGCAGTGGTATATCGACGCTAACACGATTTAAACGCTTCGTTGACTGCTACAAACTCGATCGCTACGAAGTCAACACAACTGTCATCGTTGGTAAAAGCCCCGTGCCAGTCGTTTGCAAAGCGACGTAGAAGGAAACAAACCGCCGCGGCGTTTCTCGCGGCCTCGGAAATGCAGGAGTGAGCCGACGTTAAAAAAGATACGTTTGAACTACGAGAGTGTCAGCAAGAGTCACGCAAATACCTGTTCACACTCGGAGCGGACGCGTGCGTTTGATCGAAGTGCTGGATTCAGACTGCGCTTCGGTAAGTGCTTCGGGACCGATCTTCTACGATTGCAACTCGATACTGACGTGACACTCGGCAAAGAAAGGTTGGACCGGCATCACGTAGCTCCCACAAACTGATACAGCTCGACAGTTAAAAATGGCATACTAATAACAAAATGTACATACCGTGTTGCGAAGGTAATCCATACGGCGTTTATTTGAGCTCTATATCACACAAAACAAGGAGATAGAATCGAGGAGTCCCTTTTCGACGACAGCGTTCGTCACCGCTGCCTCGGAAAACAAGGTGATCGAGATGATAAGGGGAATCGGTTGATCTCTGAAATTTAGTTCAGTTATCAAACTATTCACACGGGGAGGGTCCACAAGGGTCGCGCGGGCATATTCCATTCAGCAAGCCAGCCGGTCGTGGGCAGACGGTCTTGGCCAAGGACCGTCTGAGTAATGCTGCGCTGGAACGGGTCGGAGTGCCTGCTAGGCCTATATATTCTGCCGAGCTCGCTTGGTCGGTGGGATCGTCGCCTTTGTTGCCTTTTCCGGGTGTCTGTGGATCCAGCGTTCATGTTCGTCGTGGTCGGTTTCAAGTACTTCATTTTTTTCTTGCTGCTTGAAGTCGGGACGCGCAAGAAGAGCAGGTAGAACAATAAATGTCCGTTGGGTCGTCGCAACTAAGCGACGTTGTCGGCCATGTTCATTTGATCGTAGAAAGTGCGTAAGACAGCTTCGGAGCTGTCGTAGGATTTTGTCGTAACCTGCGCAAAAGTTACGACAATTTCGTTTCGAGAATACGGATTTTCTCTCAAATTTGTCGTACGCATTTTTTTCGTCGTAAGTTCGCTTTGAGAATCCGGCCTCAGGATCCTCAGATCTCTCTTAGAATATATTTCTGAGGGAGACCTGGGAAACTCCATCTAACACCTTTAACCGAGGAGACGATGCCAAGCCTTGAGGCCACCGCGTCATGAAAACTTCGAGTCTCCAGAGATATATATTTTTTTTTTTTTTCTCTTTAAATAAACGTATTCACCACCACCCCGTTTCTAAGCTGTTGCCGGCACTAAAACTTTGTGGATGCTTTTCGATAAGCCCGTCAAATAGCTTGCTTGCAAACATTAAAACTGATAGCCCTCGCAGATCTCATAAATAAATATTTTGTGGTCGAGAGTGACTCCTCTGTAGTGCAGCTCAATGAGGCGAGAGTTACCTAGAATTACCGCGGAGTCGGTGGCGGTTTCGTTGAGTTGGGTTTAGCAGACGACAAGCTTGAAGGCTTTGCTACGCGGAATTCGCTCACTCCCGGAAAGCCGCTGTCGAGATGGAACTTCTTTGTCATTCATCAACTTCTGGGCTTCCTGAGGACGGTCTCATTGACGGCTACTTCCTTTGTTTACTCCACTACGATCGCAAGCCTGCCGGCTCAGCCGTAGGTGCTCCGGTACGTTTGATTTTTTTGGTCGGCGACCGAACGTTTGACAAATACTGATTCGATCTCAAAACATCTGACATAAGGTCCGCAGCACACCATAAAATACTCGCCTCCGAGCACAGCGTACATGCTTCAATATTCTTCCTTTTGTGCGTTTCTCCCATAGACTTGCGTGTATTCCCTGGTGTCAAGCAATGGCTGCCGGTGGCGACACCGACGGGCTCCCGATCCGCGATCCAGCCTACTACAATAGAGATCAGTGGTGGCGACACTCGGCCCCAGCTGCCGAGGCCGCCGAGGCCGCGATCCACGATCCAGCCTACTACAATAGAGATCAGTGCTTGCGTTACAGCGACCAAGCGGGGAAGCGGGGACAGAGCCTGAGCGGGGATGCGCGATCCAGCAATTCTTATAAAAATCAGTGATCATTTGGTGATCATAAAAAAAACATCACGTGCACCCTATTTCAACCTCATATCTCTGTGTGATCAGTGATTTTAACCATGATGTGTTTCTATATTTAACCTTCATGCTCTTTTTGGAACTGTCTCTGGTTTGGGGATTATTTTCGGCTTGGTTGGCCGTGGTTGGCCAATACACAGCCCAAAAGTAATCCAATCCGATCCAGTAAGTCAGTCCGCTGCTGGCTGCTTTTTGGTGGGGTTGTGCGTGTGGCATCGGCAAGATGATTTCACATAGCCTTCGGCAATGTGTTTTCTCTACACCAAAGTCACTTCCCTCCATTTCTGCTAGATGCTTTTCTAAAGAAATGGCACAAAAGTAAGGGAGCGTTGGCCTCTCTCTCTTTAGAGCAAACTCGCGTTTTCCCTCAAGACTGTTTAAAAGAAAATGCTCCTATTTCACCTTGAAAGAGTGACCGAACTTTGCATGTCGGCTGCTTTTGCAGAGCACCAGGGAAGCTTCTGGACGTTCTAGGCTACCGTATACACTTTGAAACAGTCGGAAACGGACCCAAGGTACTCGTTTTACTGCCGGGAGCCATCGGTAAGAACTCGGAGACTATCAAATGGCGAGTAGGAAGGAGCATTTTCCCAGAGTCGAAAATTTATGTCGAAATACTCAATTACGGACGACTGGTACGATCCAGTTCGTTTCGTGGAAGCACGCAACCTAGGCGCACATCTGAAATTGAATAATAATTACCATATGCGTGAGCTTCAGTAAAGAAAAGGGGGAAAACAATTGTTACGGGGAAAACGGAACTGTTAAACGAACATGGTCTGTGATGTAAGAACTGCAAATACAGTGCTAGCAGTTGAAGCAAAAACTTGTTCTTAGAAAATAGTTACACAATTTATATGTAATCCCATGCCGGTGTGTGTGTGTTGGAAAAATAAAGCGGTCAGTCAGCTATCAAAAGATGAACCATTTACAAACCAACTTCTCCTTTTTGTATGCAACCATTTCGAGGTGTGAACACATCCTCTTGTAGATAGCTTTCATCACAAATAATTGCTTCGCAAACATTTGGTACAATTGCAAAGCTAATTAGCAATTGCAGCAAATTGCTACTAATTATTGTCACTGACACCAATTATCTCCAGAATGAGCTGTCGTTACAGTGATTTCAGGGACAATGTCAGCTTTAGTTGACACACTTTCTGCAGTACGAGTTGTCTAAACGGTATTTTTGTGCTGCTGTTGCTCGGAGTTTAAACAATCATTTCTCCCTTTTGTTAGGATCTACACGGACAGACTTTAGTCCCCAGCTAGAGAAATTGGACAGGAAGCAGTTCACACTAGTGGCCTGGGATCCACCAGGCTATGGATTCAGCCGGCCGCCGGAAAGGACTTTTCCTGTGGACTTCTACCACCGAGATGCCAGGGTGGTGGCACAGCTCATGAAGGCAGGTACCCCACCTTGTAGCTTATGCCAGTGAGACTTGTGAGTCTTTGGATCCCCCCCCCCCCCCCCCTCCCGCTCTCTGAAAATCCAGTCAACCCTATGTTGTGCACATGTATTCCCCCCCCGCCTTCCTCCACCACCACCACCCCTGTTCTCGAAGTCGTGGACATCCAGGTGCCTCTAGTTACTTTTTTTCAGTAACTTGTAACTGTGACTCATTACTGCTTAATGAAAATAACTTGTAACTGTAATAGCATTATCATTTTTTGGAAGTAACTGTAAAGAGTAAGGTTGTTACAGTTACTTCTCAGATTTATGTGCAAAAAGATTGTAGACAAGACCACCAAATCGTTTCGCAACTCATGAGAGAGTCCAAAGTCCTTATACAAAAAGGGCACAGCAAAAACTGCTGCAAAAACCGTCTAAAGCATGCAAAAAAAAAAAAAAAAGACCGCATCATTACGCGGTGAATGATGTTGATTGGGGTGAAGCTCTGGTGGTGCTGATACTCTGAGCTGCAGCATGCCGAGCTTTTCGTTCGTTTTCATCCATGTCAAAAAGGGAATGTGTGGTATGGAACGTGGTTATATACGCATTTGAGCATTTGACCACAGCGCCCTCTCGTCTATAAGCGTTGAGCCAATGCATGCAAAGTTTAACGCGATTATATACGCATTTGACCGAAGCGCCCTCTCCTGTATACACGTTGAGCGGCTACATGGGACGTTTCATCCATGACATCCCCAGCTCTTGAGTTATTACCACATCTCAGAGCCCCCTACTCGTCCAGCAGTCGTGGCCGAGTGGTTAAGGCGATGAACTAGAAATCCATTGGGGTCTCCCCGCACAGGGCGGAATCCTGTCGACTGCGCAAACATTTTTTCTTTTTTCAAGAAGACAGATGGGATGGCAATCGATGTGAGCCCGGACGCCGGTCAAGGAGACCCTAAGGAGCTTCGCCCCTAAAACAATAAGAAGCAATTAGGTTTTGGGTGACCCTGCTTGGCCAAGGTGGATTTGCCAACTGGGAGCATGGGGACGTTTGCGATTGTACCCGCTTTGTATGGTACATCTCCCAGAGCGCACGCAGATGTAACGAAGAGCGGCATCCATCCCTAAAGCGTTCATTTTTTTCTTCCGGCGAATGGAGCAATTGGTGGAGGGCAACTTTTGATGATTGTCGCCCCAAACGTCCGCAGGCTTAGGCACAACCGATTTTCCGAATTTCGTCTTTTTGCCACCAAGCATACATTTCCTTCCTTTCTAATTTGAATCGTCCAACTCCCAGATGCACTCTTCCGTGTTCTCGACTTCAGGCTCATTTGCTCTCCCTTCCCTTTTTTTGCAACCCAATAGCCGGCCTTGCCTCCCGTCACCCGCTTGTTGTCCCCCATTGCTCCGCTTCTTGGGTCAGGTTACTTTAGAAAGAGTCTTCACTTGAAACCTCTGTGTCGTTCTGCTTGTTTGTGTGTTTTCTTGAAATCGAAAGAGTGCCCTTAGCCAGGACCGGGGGCATTTGGCATCATTATATCTATAAATATTCACGTCATGGGCTTTCCCATTACGTGAATATCTATAGATATAATTTACCTCACCCCAACTAGAAGGTCTCTTCTAGTTGGGGTGGTGATGTGGTGGAGCACAAACATGTCCGATCTGGTTAGGAAGTGGTGGAGGAAAGATCGCAACAGCCATTTGAAATTCTACATGCCGTAGTCGTTTCTACTTCGATCTGTGCTTCTTTTGGACCGCTGCCGTGTTCGGCGGGTTTGACGGAGGAATGTTGCCTCAACATTGCTCTCAAAGTTTTCAAGAAAAGCTTTGTGTTTTATGGAAAAGGGTATCCACGCAGTAGAAAACGATTCAACCATAGAGTGGATTGAAGTGACATAAGAAAACATCTACAAAGCTGATTGCAAGGTATAACTTATATTATCATTGACTTTACATTTGCACCATTTTTATTGCTTCCGTCCCATTTCACCCCACCAAAGAAATCTGAAATTAGAATTGAGTGATTGTAAACTCGCACCGTTATTGGATACACCCGAGATCTTGACGCATGCTGTTGTGTTCCTGTATACCTTCTGGTGACGGCGCTTATTTTAAAGTTCTTCATGGATCATCACCAGGTATCTGCAAGCTCTAGTGGGAAAGTGCCCACTCAAAGTTTGGAGATAATCGCGAAAAAATGGGGGATGGCCGCTTGTTTGGTCATCAATTTTACATATAAATTTACTCTGCATATTTTTTCAGATCTTACAAATTTGGAATTGGGGCTTTGTGTGGAATGGGCGGATGTATTATATTCCACAGTAGTGGATTTACCCAATTACTGTTAAATTATGATCCTGTTCAGGGAGCTACTTGTGGTAAAAATTGAAATAGGAAGAACCAAGCAGGTTAATATTGATTATTGGGAAAGATATTACTTTCTCGAAAAATCCGATTCACTACCGTGAGCAACACAATGTCTTACGAAAAATCCATGCTAATTTAAAGGCATGTTAAGGACGTTTCCTTTTGAATGTCTTCTAATATTTTTTTGTAAATTAACGAGGAAGTAACAGCATTACTTTAGCGAAGTAACTGTAACAAGTTACTCTTTCAATTTTGTAACTGTAGCAGGCTTCCATTTTTTCTCTGAGTAACTGTAACTTTAACTCCATTACATTTTAGCAGTAATGTGCCCATAACTGGTTTTAGGCAGAGTCAACTTTCCAAGGGAGGGCAGAGGGGGCCAGTCAGGATGGTGACGAGCAATGATGATGTTCGCCCGATGCAAGTTTCCCGGGAAGTTGATAATAAAAAAAATACTAACAGTTGTTCGCTCCTGCTGGACACATAACGACATGGTTGGTTTACGATAACCAGTGTGGCTACGTTTATTTTCAAAACAAAACGACAACAAGTCAGCAATAATTTACAGAACTCCCAAAATTAAAACCTATACTTTAGTTCCCAGTCTCAAGAGCCGAATCTGCCTGATCTCATACGCCGAATCTCTGAGAATCCTCTCGGCAGCCCTTTTCTGGACTCCTAGGGGCCTCTTTTCCCTCCAGAGACAAGCCAATCACTTCAAATTTGCCCATTGTCACGTGGTACACTCTTAACCAATGATCAGCGAGCTGTCAACGTGACCCCCCTCCGACACTTCAATGGTCAAACCCAAATTCTCTGTAGAGTAACCACATGCTTTCTCAGCCGTCTGGCTGGCGCCACCAAGTTAAGTTATTGCGTCGACTAAATGCGAAGTTTTCTACACTAAGCGGCGAAATACGCCGGACGCAAGCACACCCGCTTAAAAGCCACAAGTGCGGACAGAAGCCCAAGACAGGGGTGTTCCGGCGCCCCAACTGAAACCTAATCCGTTTGTTAACGACCGGGGTCTGACTCTTCTCTACCGAGCCCTGCGGCTGCTCGAAGCCCCCCGCGCTTGAGGGAACAAGACGACTCCCCGTTCACGCTCTCACCCCCTGCCGCGGGTCTGCGAGCAAACGCCCAAAAATGTGGACACAAACACAGGCAGATAAAAAAACGATGCCGACGCAATTGTAGAAAGATAGGCTTTTCTAAAACAAATCTTACTTATTTCTAACAAAATCCTTCGTTACTTAACAGGCAGGCTAATACTCTTTTACGAATATGAAGTCCACTTGCGACTTAATGGCACTGTGTGCCTGGAAACCTCTCAAAGGGACACCAACAGGGTATTTATGCTCATCAAGGTTTTTATTTCTACATGACAAATGAGAGCCCAACCACCCAGAACACAATTTGCTGTTTGAAATTCGTTTTCTTTCCTCCCGAAAACCGCCGATTGAGAACTGGCCGGTTTGAGTCGCGCTCACTCTCTTCTCTGTGGTCATGTGCCATTTTCTGTAGTTTGGACACAACCACCAATGATAATCACTGCCGTGGGTCATCAAAGACACACGCTCAAAGCTAATAGACAAAAAATATTATACCAATTTTTTGTAGTTTGTAAAAACACTGCAAATACGTTGATTGAAAAAAAAAAAAAAAAAAGAAAAGTTGCACAGTCACGTGACTTCTGGTAACTATCTCCTCTATACTATTTCTTCTTCCTCCCCAGTCGAGTTTTGGTTTCGGTTTTGAGCAGTTGTGTTTTTTTACTTTATTAAAAATGTATGTGACACTGTAGCAAAATATTGATGGGGTAGTCTTCTGACAGCATAAAGGATTGCCTGGCAAAAGATAAAAACATTTCCTGGGAGAGTGTCAGTGTCCCTTTAAAATCGCTTACGACGCCAACTCCAGCTATTGGGTGGCTGTGGAACACTTTGCAATGCTATAAATGAACATTTCTCATAAGTAGCACGTAAAATACCTGGAAGCGCCACTTTTACTGAAACTGGGCTGCTCGAGACAAGGGCACTTGTCCGGCAAGGTCGGGCACTTGGTGTATGATCTGCAAAATTCCCAAGTTTGGGGAATGTTAATGGTGGGTGCTTGAACAAAGTGGGCACTTCTGCGGTATTTTACGGTATGTACATTTGACCTCGCAGATACCGGAAAACCTTCGCTCTACTAGTGAAATGCAGTTCTAGCATCACCTTGTACCTTGTGCCAGCATACCAGTGTGTTCTCTCGTAAGAGAGTTTAAGAGCAGGGGTGACCAACCTGTTGCTCTTTGTGGGTCCAGGTGTGGTTTATGGCTCTCTGGCAAGCATGCCCCCCTTCCCCTCCTGTGTCCCTAAGGCGACAAGAGTTCTAGAGTTGAAGAAAAAAAGCTCACAGTCTTGGCAGCCTTGTGCTACGCATGTACTATCGCAGACAATATGAGCTGAAACAGCGCTTCGGCCGGCGCACGGTACTACCTGCGCCGCCTGTCGCCTTGCTTCACACACGCTGAGGCCGAGATAAATTACCTCTTGCGGTCACTGCGCCACTGCGCTCTTCTGGCCATTTGTTAGCGAGACCGTGTGTGCGACAGCGGGCGTGTGCGCGATAGGGCGGAAAGGGGGGAAGGACAGAAGGTTACAGTTGTCCCTATTTTGCAATTGTTTTATTGCATTCTATCGCATAGAATTACGTAGAAAAAACGCTTCCTGGTGAAGAAAAAATCTTGAGGTATCTTAAATTGCAACTGCGATTATCGTTTTTGAAGGGCACATCAAAAGACATTGTAGGTTGTTTTTGTTTTATTAAGTGCATGCAGAAAGTAGGACATCGTAAAATATAGGCCAAAATCTGTATACCAGATTTAGGCCGGCTCCAAGGTGTTTACTTTTTTTTTTCTTTTTCATTAAGTACAGTTGTCTAAAAAAAAAAAAAAACGGTAACCACACATGTTACTGCGAAGGTTTTGTAACCTTGATGGGTATAAAAAGCTTCAAAAATATGAATTCTTTATTACTGGGCCCACGTGTTTGTTTTAAACAAACAAGTTGCTGACAACACACCGGTGTTTTATTTATGAATTCCTAGTCTTAATAAAGTGTGACAAACAGTCATATATTTGCCAGGTGAAGGAGCTTGAAACATCATCGAAAGAATATTCGCAGAGGTCAATGTCAGACACGAGAGATTAGTAGTCGGCCAAGGAAGTTCAACTGGATTATGCAAGAAGATTAGGATCATAGATGCCCGACACAAAGGTATGCACTGGTTAACGGTGTCAAACAGTGTGTCGCAACCATATTAGCAAGCTTTGTTCCAATCACCAGAAGTCCGGTTCAGGGGTCCTGAGGCGCAGTAAAACTTACGAAAGAAGTTAATACCGCATCATTTTCCCCTAGCCCGTGACCACGGCTGTCATCCTCTGTGAATCATAGAGCGCGGCCACGAAGTCTGGCTCGGCCCAAAGCCTCCCCATTCACGTCTCACCGCTTCCCACATTTCGTCGGTAGTGGTGCTGTAGAGGGGACGCAGTGACAGGGCTACCTTGATGCGCCTCTAAACATGTTTGATGATATTCAGATCGGCGCCTTTCGGGGGCCAAGGTAGCTCCGTCAGGCAGCACTACTCGAGAAGATACGAGCGTGACAATGCATTTTTCACTTCGGTGCTTTCTTGAAATGCACTGAAATGCATGTTAGCTGGAAACATGAACATTGGGCTGCACGGCACACGCATCATGATGATGGTTTTGTCAACCAATATTTTCGCTAGCAGATGGCCGGAAGGGCGCAGTGGCGCAGGGAGTGGAAGTGATAATTTATCTCGGCCTCAGGGTGCCCCGTTTTTGTGGAGCGATTCGACAGGCGGCGCAGGTAGTATCGTGCACAGGCCGGAGTGCTGTTTCAGCTCATATTGTCCGCGATAGTACATGCAGTTGGACTGATTTATGATACATAGATGTGTCCCGTGACCATGGAGGTAGGAAGCTTTCAGGGGTGGAAGCGCTGCGCCAATTGCGCCACCCTGCGCCAATTCACTTCCCTGCGCCAGCCTGCTCCAAAACGCCAATTTCAACTTTTTTTTTTTTTTTTTAGTGTTTTCTCTAAATTTAGCGAAAAACGGTTGGACACGTGCCTCCATGTGGTGGGTACTTTTGCTTAGGTGTCACTGCGGGTGACTCGTACCAACTCGACTGGGGCTCCAAACCATGTCTAACCTCAGGGCGAGGCGCCGATTTTAGTTGATCGAGAGTGCGATGTCGTTTTTTACTACAAAGAGCTTGATATACAAACACATCGGTTTGGTTTCGGGCATAGTTTGGTTGGCGCGGTTGGAGCGCGCATGCAGTTGCCCGTGGTCCCGATTTGCCGTGATCGTGGGAGTTGGTGCCTCGGCACCGGTGGGCTACCTTGGCCATTAACATGAGCAGAAGTAAGTGGTCTTTACTAGCTTTACCTGTTATTTGGTAGCCTACCATATTTGGACGCTTAGCCGTGAAGAATCGCGAGCACAGGCACATCCGTTTTCGAGCTCAATTTTTCTTATCAAAACGAAACCAAAACCATCATTGTGTGCGCGAATGTGCACGCTGTCGTGCGGTGTCTCCCGCCGTCAGACCACTAGCGAAAACAATACCCGCGATCTTAAGCGAGTTGGTTAATTGGCAGTGCTACACACTTTTTTGTTTCTTTCCTTTAGCGTGGAGGAGTGGGGGTGACATCAGAAATGCCGTACAACACTCCCGCGCTGCCGATTCCTGTCAAGAACGTACCTTAACTTGCTATAGCCACCCTACTCGTATAAGTTTCGGGTATAGGTGTATCTGGTTGGGGGGGGGGGGTTGGGTTGGGTAGGGTAGGGTAGAGAGAAGTTGGTGGGCTTTTTGTCACGTAAGAAGGCAGCCTGCCCCGCAGGGATCAGCGCCTGATCAGCTACATTTCATTTTCAGTCTCGTTCAAACTGTCTTCTCTTAAAGCACTTCTACTGAGTGCACAAGAACTCATAAGCAAGGGTGAGGCAGTTAAGGACATGGACAATGTGGGGAGTGGACACCTCCTGCTAAGAGATGTGAACTCTAAACTGCCCAGAGTACTCGAGCGCATAAAAGAAATTGACTCTGCTCTTCAAACTGTGAAAAAAAAGGTGAACTTCAGTTGTTCCTAAATTACACAGATTCAGCTTAGTCACAACCCCTTTTTTTTGAACATGGAGCCTGTGGGCTCTTCTAGTCAGTGTTTATGCTGCATATGTATTAGTGGCTGTGATATCTTTAAGACAATATATTTTTCCATCCAAAGTAATATAGATATAGCTTTGTATGTTAACTTGGGTGTAGGGATTACTGTATTTTATGAACAGGGATTAAGAACATTTGTATTTAATGAAAACAGGTCAGCAAGGACTGCTTTATTCTGAGACATGTTGTGGTACCTTAATTTTTTTATGGAGACACGCAATACACAGCATTTTATGGAGTACATAAGGTTGCGTTGCTCTTCTAGTCGATGCTTAAAGCTGCATATGTACGAGTGACTGTGGTAGTCTAAAGATAAAAAATACACATTTTATTTTGCATCTGAATTTTTGTCAAATGTCAGTAGCCTTGTATTTTGTTACTAAACTTGATATAGGGCTTTTTAAATAGTGATTGAACATGTGTATTCTTTATTAAACAAAAACTGTAGTCAGCGAAGGTAGTTTATCTGACACCTTGCAGTGGTTTAGTTTTATGGATACATGTTTACAATTGGTCTATTAAGTAGACGGTTTTGTACTGGCGTGGCTCAAGCTAGGCTTTTATTGTCGGGGCCTCCCATATAAAGTCTATCATGACTCTGCCTGCTGCCGGAATGGTTCTCAAAGCCTTTCCTTTGCATAAATTGCCAATATTCCATATTTCAATGCAATAGAAATAGAAATGTGTGTATGTATGTTGCTTGAAAATTATTCTGGGATGTGCATGCATATATTTTTGCTACATTTTCACATTTAGAAACAACAAATCACTTTTAGACATTTGTTTGACCTCCGTGACCTGCTGCAAAACCTACTTCGACGGCTACAAAACTTATTTTTGCTGCTCCCGAGCTGCTCTAAAGCGAGCGTTTTACTGCTCCAAAACTGCTCCAAAGTGGGACTTTTGCTGCTCCCAGCCCTGATACAAAAGGCTCTAGCCCGCTTCCACCCCTGAGCTTTTGTAGTCAACATGACTCCACCAGCGGTGAAGCCAGAAGTGTGGAGGGACACGCCCCCAACGATGACTGAAACCAAGAGACGCCATTGGACAAAAAGGAGAGCTGACCCAGCAGCTGTTTTGGTCACCCTCGGGGGTACCCAACGGTGACCGAGGCTCTTTTGCTCATAATGTTTGGTGCACCGTGCGTTAAACTATTTGTCCGATGTTTAATGAAGTTGACGTTGCTCTCTTTATTGAAACTGTGGGAATCACTACTCCGTTTTCACTGAAGAGGTAACATCGGGAGGGCAGTCTTGGGAGGCTGCCTAGCATATTGTTTAGCGTTGTTCTTTCTTTCTGAATTCAGCCTTACTTCACCACCTTTTCTCCTTGACTGTGACTCTTTAACATTAGTCGCCACTGTGTTCCCACACGCTTTGTTCTGATGCTAAAGATGTTAAAATGTTTAAAGAATGCTAAAAAAGTAAAAATAAAAGACATTCACACACAACAGCTTCACATTTATTTGCACCGTCAACTCTTTTTATGTATGTTTCCAGGTCTCGCATTTATCGTTATGGGGGCGCAGTTTCACCTTTCGTTGCTGGTTTTTGCTCACATCCGGTATTTCTGGTATTCCCCCACAGCAACTGGGCCACAAGAAATACAACGTGCTGGGTTGGAGTGACGGAGCCAACACAGGAATGATCCTTGCAGCCACGTACCCCGAGCGCATTGAAAAGCTCGTCGCTTTTGGAGGGAATTCTTACATTGAAGACATCGATGTGCAGTTATTGGAAGGTAAGGTCGTTTTGAATTTCCTACTGTATATTAGGGTGTCCTCGACTGACATGGTTCAAAAGTCTGTTGCTGTTGAGCGTGGATTATAACTGCCGTAAAATACCCCGAAGTGCCCACTTTGTTCAAGCTCCCACTACTAACATTTCTCAAACTTTGAAATTCTGCAACTTATACATTAATTGCCCGATTTAACTGAACAAGTGCCCGTGTCTAGGTAAACGCAGTTTTCAATGAAAGTGTGGTGGGCGGCTCCCAGTGTCTTACGGTAGGGTTTCATGTATTCGGGGTTTAATCTTCAACTTTGAGGGTGTTTTTTAGAGGTTTTTGTACTTTCTCACGGGTTAGGTGTTTTCTGGTGTCAATTATGCCATTTTGTTAGGGGGCTCAGTAGTCTGTTCAGTTTTTTTTTCCAGAATGTTTTGGCCAAATATTTTTTCACAAAATAAAGCACACAACAACTGGTGGCAACCACCTAAGCCAAGACTCCAGCCAAGGTGTAACGTTTTTAAACTTTGGCTACAGTTTGTGAGCTCTGCTTGAACTAGGTCAAGGTCGAGCAGACTGTACAATCACCGACACGCTCTCTCTCACACAGCCACCAGGAATGTGGAGCAGTGGAGCAAACGTATGCGGGAGCCAATGGAGGCCCTCTACGGACCCGAGCGCTTTCAAAAACTCTGGTGGGACTACTGCGACTTCTACAAGCGTCTGCTGCACAACCAGGGTGGAGACGTGTGCAGAGCCGAGCTAGCTAAAATTCGCTGCCCAACCCTCATCGTGCATGGAGGAAAAGACCCCCTTGTGACGCCGGAACATCCTGCCTACTTGCTCCGCCACATTGCCCTATCCAAGTGAGCCCCCTTCTCTGCGTTTAGACAGCAGGGTGTCTACCAAGCTGGAAAACCAGGAATTGTCAGGGAATTTTAAAGCATCTGGAAAAGTCAAGGAATCGCTGGGAAAATCGTCAGGAGATTGGTTTATTCAGGGAAAGTGACCGACGTGGGTGGCGCAGTAACTCGCTGCGGAAGGGGAGGGTGTGGTGTGGATGGCCGTCACGCTTAGTAACAGTTGTCCGAAGCATCGCCAGGCAACATAAGTCACCACCTGATTCACCAGATCAAAGAGGTACAGCCCAAAGAGCCGCTGCAAGCCCATCCTCAACATTTATTTATTTTCTAGTAGTCGGGAAGGTTAATCGAAATATTCAAAGAAAAATTGGAAAAATTAGGAGATCTAAGATAAGCAGTTTGGTAGACACACTGGACAATCTGCCAATATCTTAGATGAATGGGCTAGAGCACTGCACGGGCCGGAATTTCTAGGCCCGGCCCGACCCGGCCCGGTAGAGACACGGCCCGGACCCGGCCCGAGCCCGACAGAATTTTTAATTTCTTGGCCTGGCCCGACCCGGCCCGGAAGAGACACGGCCCGGGCCCGGCCCGAGCCCGACAAAATTTTTAATTTCTAGGCCCCGCCCGACTTGGCCCGATGGCTGTAGCCCGAAACAACCCATTCCCGTTTGAACCCGTCCCGTTTCGACCCGTTACCGAAACGAGCTCCCCATTTGAACCCGTCCTGTTTCGACCCATTCTTTAAACGCCCTTCCCATATGAACCCGTCCCGTTTCGACCAGTTCCCTAAACGCCCTTCTCGCTTGAATTTGTCCTGTTTCGACCCATTCCCTAAACGCCCTTCTTATTTGAACCAGTTTCCGAAACACCTTTTGCGTTTGAACGCGTCCCGTTTCAACCTACTTTTATAAGGCCCTGCACCATCGCAACCTCTTCGCAAAAAGTCTCCATCGTTCTAAGCCTGGTCTGCGCACCTTTTCTGTTTAAGAATATGTTCTGAAGTAGCTTTACATGTCAACGTGTTCTTAAAATATACAACCCTTTCAGGCAAGCTTAAGTTTAATATATTCCTACTTAACCCCTTAAAACGTTTTTTTCAAGATGGTTCCCAAAACGTGCAAGCGCGGAACGGACTATGTACACTGCGCGACACTGATACCGCGAACACGACGTTGGCTATTTTTTCGAATTTTACTTCGAAATGGTGTTAGTAGGCACCAAAGTATACCGCTTAGGTCTGTGGCCCAGATGAACACTTCTAAAGACACTAATAATTATGAAAACAGCGTTTTCATTCTATGAGATAAACATAAAAACACGACGATCACTTGTTCGCGCTAATATAGTGTCGCGCTCTGTGCAATAAGGGAGTCTTAGAATAACGTACTCAAGCACTTTGGGCAAGCTAAAGTTAGCATCGCCATAGCTTTTACATCGCAACGCTATTTTTACGGTACCCAAAGCGCTTGCGTACGTTTTTTTAAATCTTCCTAATAGTGAACTAGATATTTTTGAAAGCGATGAATCAGACGGGTTGACAAGCATATGACAGGGACTTTATTTTGTTTACAATTTATAACACTGAACCCTCGCTCACACGGAAAAAGCTTGAAGGCTTTCTAGCTTCAAGACGTATTTTAGTTATTATTTTTAACGACGCTGTAGTGAATTTGCACTTCGCTTTTTTTTTTTTGTATTCAATGAGCCTAAAAGGTTAATGAGCAAACTTCTTGCTATCAACAACAATTTATGATTTACGGCACAAGATTGCCCAGGCACGGCCCGGGCCGGTCCGGGCCGGCGCGGCCCGAGAACCTTTTTGTTCAAGCCCGAGCCCGGCCCGGGCCCGAGAAAATACGTGCAACCCGGCCCGAGCCCGGCCCGCGGGCCGGGCCGGGCTCGGGCTTTCGGGCTGGCCCGGGCCCGTGCAGTGCTCTAGAATGGGCACCCTCAGTTGCTGTTGAACCAGCAGCAGTTAGCGAATTCCCTTGAGAGTGGACCATACTGCCAAGAAGTAAGTAGAACTGCAAGCCTCCAACTGAACTCAGCTAGCAACTGATGAAAGTGCGTGTCTGCTTGGGGTACGACTGGATTTCTAATCCTTGAAGGATGCTGAATGCGGTCACAAGCAGAGCTAGATAGACATGTCAGAAATGCCGAGCTCAGAATGTCGTGTAGGGTTTCGCCCCCTCTATGTCAACACGGTTTTAATGCCGTCGATTCCATTTTTTGTTTTCATGTCTCTGGAAATACAAATTATGTTCCTTCCTCTCTGCTTGCCTAATTGATCTTGGTACGTTCACATTTCCACCTCTTGCACCCCAGTGCAAAAAATAAATCTTTCAGATGACCCATCTTGCACTTCACTGGGTTGTCTTTAATTATATTCTAGTCGCTTTAGAATTATTGCTGAGCCTTTTGATAACAGCATGGACATAAATAAAGTAATAATAGGCCAGACCTGATATCAAGCATCGTTGGTGGGCCCTTGTTCTAGAAAAGGCTGAGTATTTCAATGCGTGTACTCTGGAGGCTAAACAAGTGTTAGCATAGATTGTACTAGTTGGATTATTTAGAGCAACGATTTTGCAGCTATTTCTTGTTTTTCGTGGAACCAAATAAAATAAATTCATGGCTTTCGTTTGTTTCGTTTGCAGGTTGTGCGTTATACCAGAAGGAAAACACAATCTCCACCTGAAGTTTCCGGACGACTTCAACAAGCTCGTGACAGACTTCATCCTTGGCTGATGTGTGCATTTCGTTGTGAGGCTTGTGCAGTTCTATTAAGAATTATATGATAAACTGTTTTAGGATCAATAAAAGTGGATAAGGTTGGGGTGTATATGACACCTATTGCTGCTGTGCCTTTTGAGAACTCTGTGAGAAAATATATGGCATCATTGCGCCAACTTTTTTTTTAACAGAGATCCTTTGCATATGCGTCAGCAGTTGCGGATTAAATAAAATAATTATGTTTTCCCAATGTTCCTTTGGTATTCTTAATGTAAAAAAAATAAATTCCAGTGGAGCTTACTAATATTTAGCCATGTTGTCATCCAAATAAGTTTTGCATTTTCGCTCTAACATAGGCAGCGGGAAACAGAAATTCAGTGTATCTGTTGTCATTTAGTAGGCTGCTCAGTTTTTAGAGGGTATTGCAACATAAAAACACACTGCTAAATAAATTACTTCCACACGAAGAAAAATAGCAGTATGGTAAATATTTGTTGTAGATTTGGTTTCCAACCTTATTGATTTTAGTATTCCTTTGTTAACATTAACCACTTTCTCAATGGATGCAGGCACCATTTGTTTGCAGTGTAATGCATCATGTTTTCTATGCCGGAGTGCAAATAAAAAACACTTTTGGGTGAGGAAAGAATGTTTAGGGAACAAGCTTGCATATGTTTGTTTTCTTTTATCACAGTCAAGGTGCTTAAAGAGTCTAACAACAAAGACAAAAAAGAATATTTTTGAAATTGTAAAAGCCTGGGTTCTTGATAGAGTTTATGAACAAAATACAATAGGAAACTAATATTGTTCCATTATCCTTTGCTTTGCAAAGTCTGTTGACTGAATTACTTCTGTTGAGGTGACAGCAACCTGACGGAATATGTTTTGGGGAGAAGGCACCATGTTACCGAGGTTTTGGTTGCATATCAAAAGATCCCTGGGTGGTCATAATTAATCCTGAGCCCTTCACTGGGGCACGCCAGGTCCCCTTTGCTGGTTTGGCACGTAGAACACACAGATTTTATTTGACAAAGTTAAATCTTTATCTACCTGCATTAATGAATTGTGAAAGACGTGTTTTTTTTTTAACAAATGTACAATGTAATCCACTGGCCTTAGTACAAATTATATGACACCTAGTATTCCAGGGTACGCTTTGATGTTTACAGCCAAGCATGTTCTGGAAAAAATTGATTGCATACAAGTATTTGGTTTATACTTTTTGCAGGTTAAGAAAAAAGCAGAACAAGCTCCTCCCTCAAAGCCCTCCATTCCTTACACTTTAGCAGAGTGAACACTGGAGAGGAGGTCAATGGACTCGCCACTTCTCCAGCGTTTGCTCTGCTAAAGTGGAAAAAGTGAAGGGCCTCGAGGTTCTTCATCCTGGCTAGATACCACAAGGGTAGTTCATGTCCCGATTCAGCGAAAGCCGTACACCATATTTTCAGAATCCGGACCTGACAAGTTGACTTGTTCACTTTGTTCACTAACTCGCCAGAACCTTCAGTCTGGATGGTTCTGTCAGTAAACAGAGCAATTCCAGATGCCGCCGCTGACCTGGTATCCTGAAACGGCTTGGAAAACTGCTGGCTTCGGGCCAGAGCTCTTAGGAAGAGCCGCCTCTCTGGGTCTTTGTGCAATTTTCATCACCTATCTCCAAGTTGAGTGCCCTTGGCACTGCCCCTGGAATCAACCGGTGGGTCACCCCCGTCTTTGCCATCACAATCTTTCCACTGGTTCTGAAGAATTTGGTCCTTAAAAGCCATTGGAGTGGCAGGTTAAATTTCAATGGAAGCAAGAGTATACGTTTTTTTTTTTTTTACCCACGTGCTTTCTGCGCTTGAGGTTGTGCCTGCGATTATTCTTTTTGTTACTGCATCGATGACTGTAGTGCAGGCAACTGCAGGGTGCATAGGGGAAAAATTAACTATTGTGTTCTTTTACCGCTAAAGTTAAAGGAAGCATCGCCCAACGTTCAGTTTCTGCCCAAATGTATTGCTAACAGCCCGGACAAGGTGCCAATGTTTCAGAACTTGCCTTACCTAATTCAAATGCTATAAGCGGTTTTAGTAATTTTTCAAGGAGTCAATGGGGATCAACCACCATTTTCTCGCTGAAAATGTTCTAAGATCGCTTATAACTCAGATAACGGCAAAACTTAACATTGTCAGGTAGATCGAACCGCGGAGATTGAATGTTCGGCGATGCGAAGTTTATTTTTGAAGTAAGAAAAACACTAAAGCCTTGTTTTCTTTCTTTCTCTCCGTGAGGCTTCGCAGTCATGTTGGGGACATTTGAAGAGGAGTTCCTTATTGTGTCCCCTATTGTATTTGCGCTGGTGTTTCACAAGCTGGTGCGCTCCCGGGGTAGCGTGCCCACAGGTATTCAGGGACGTGTTTGCTATGCCAAAGCGTTCGCCGTTTAACACCCTGCTTCACGTTTCACCAAAACGCGAGGAATTTGCACCAACATTGCACCAAAAGTTAATTTCACTTTCTCAGTAGTACCTAACAGCTCGGGCATTCTGCCGAATTATCACGGTAGGCGTGTGCGAATTTCCAAAACATTTGATTATCACTTCGAATGAAGCACTGTTTAAATTAATCTTCGCACAAAAAAAAAAAAAAAAAAAAAAAAAAAGACTGAACTTGCATGATATCAGTGATGAGATAGTGGCCCAGAACCGCACGTGACAGTATAGCGCGATATAACAGACACGCCAGCGCGCTGTCCGGTTGTTGTACGCCGCGGCCATGTGCGGTTCCACTCCTGGTTTGGTATCGGTATAACCCGTGCCGAATGCAGCAACTTGGACCGTTCCGCAATATTATATTTATCATTATTCCTGGTCTGTTCGGGCGGGTTGGTTCGTTCCGTTGAGTGCGCTTCTCGGCGCCTGGTAATGCATAGTGGAGAAGCGACACTTGTGGGGTAGACGTCGCGATCCTGCGTGCCTCACTTTTCCGCAGCTCAGCCGCGTGCTAAATAAAACAACAACAAAAAAAAAAAAAACAAAAAAAAAAACACTATTTTAGAACGAGGTTGTTCACGCTCTCCGTCACTCGGATGTTTTGGCAGTAGAAACATCACGAACAGATTAAGACCTCCAAATGGTTAAAACAATCTTGCCAACATTATTGAACATCTTTATGGGCTCCAATTTGGATATAAAATCTTGCAACATATGTGAGTTTAAGGGCAATTTCCTTTCAAATTAAGCGATTGTTACTGCTGTTCATGAGCTAGCTGATTATTGCTTCCGTTTGTTTTCTTCTGCTTGTGTTTTGTTGTTAAGTACTTTGTGTTATATAAATTCTTGTGAATGATTTCGCCAATGCTGAAGCTGCTTGTACAGCTTTTGTCCTCAGCTTCCACCACACTTGTATGATAAATAAAGCAATTATTATTATTAAAAAAAAAGAAAGAAAGAAAGGAAAACGGAACTTGGTGAATGCCGAGGTGGCAGGTCACCCAGTGAAATTATCGAAATAGAACACCAGCTATCTTTTTCTTCACCTCAAGGACCATAATAAAAACAAAAAGTTGGGCTCCACGCGGATCATATCTAAATTTGCCCTTTAGTTGAGGAATTAAGATATACCTGTACGCACATTTTGTTATTTGTTCGTTTATAAATACCCGCACACCCTTCAAACGCAACCTACTCATTTTTTTCCAACTTTTTTTTATAAGCATTATGTGCAGGGATGAGCCATGCGCAAAACCTGTTTTCGCCAGAGTTGAGCGGGGCAGAATGCAGTTGTCTGAATTCCGACTGCTGTGTCATATGTTGACGACATGCAGGTGATTTTCAATTGGACCGTGCAAGCTAAGGCAGGTATTTCATAATGAGTAGACTTTAGGTAATTATTTCACTAATTATCACTGCACACTCGTAACCTGACGTCTACCATGATCGATAACGTTATCCCGAAAAAAATAATTTTCTTATTTCAACTGCTCTTTTTCTTTTACAGCCGCAACTGTTTGTGGCTCGTTCCCCTGTTTTTCGACGGCGTCGGCGTAAACGCCGTCAGTTTCCCCACTAAATTTAGCGTAAAAATTGACGTTACGTGACCTGTGCACCATTTCAGTTTTCTCCGCTAAATTTGGCGAGAAAACACATCACGACCTTAAAATATTTCATTCATGAGCAACGTGTCGACGCTAAATCAACGAAACGTCCTTTCAAAATCATATCCCAGTATGACGCACCATCGGCGCCATGTTAATCGATCGTCATTGTCATTTCGTCGAATAAGCAGCACAGCTGTCGCTGTGTAAACGCCTTACGTCGTGTGATCGTCCCGCAATTTTCTTAATAAATTATTCTCATTTGTTGGTGACACACCCTGCGTGTGTGTGAGCTTGGAGGACACACAGAGAAAGAGAGAGAGAAAGATAAAGAGAGAGATAAATTCATTGGAAATGTGAAGATGGTATTCCGCGCGAATTCGTAGAATAGCAACAGCTCTGCATTGTCTTCTGTCATTCGCACACGCTGTAGCGTGAATAGGCTTTGGCAGCATTAGACTCTGTGCGTCATATATTTTCTGCTACATTGTCAAGGCTAGAGCAGCTTCTACTGTGCAGCAATCGCGCACTGCTGCGAGGACGCGTGATTTTGTGTTTTGCCTTCAGAGCACCGTGGAAGCCTTCAGAGTCTAAAGCAAATTAGTTAACACCGAGTATACACCTCTTCAATGTTTACAAAATCACAGGTCAGCGTGGGAACATCACAGCCCAGCACGCGCAAAGTCACCGCTTCGGAAAGCGAGCGAAGCACGCTCCATGCGCACGAGCTTTGGAAATGGCACCGACTGGAAGCCCGTTTCTGGAATGGTCTATAGACAATTGCGAGCATGGCACCCTGACTGGTCCCCCATTTCGTGCAAGCACTTGCAGCTTGCGCGTGAACGCGGTTTTGGGAAACTTGTAATTGCACGGGCTTGTCCGCACGAGCAGTGACATACAGCTGCGGCCAGTCGCCTTGCTCGCTTTTCTGCACAAGCGTAGCCATCTTTAATGTCGTAACTTCTGGTAAAACATCGTTTTGATTTCTCCACACCGCTGGAAGGTGTTTATGAAAAATGCGTGATTGTCATTGCCTCACCTATATATCTTTTTATATTCCAGGTTAAAATGTTTTATTATTTTTTCGTCCCGCATACCAGATACGGAACCCACGTGACTGAGAGCGACAGGAAACAGAACACGTCTGTAGACCTTTGCAAAAATCGCCTTCTGCACGCTGCCATCTTTGTCTGCTGGGCTGTGGACCGCCTTCTGAGCATGCAGTGTAGCTATGTTGTGCTGTATATCAGACCCTGCGCATACGTCCACAGCTCAGTGACTGAGCATTTTTCACTCGGGTGATAACCGATGCAAAGATATATAGGAGGCACTGCACTGGACGCCATGTTTGAGTGCACTGTTCAATGGGCATGCTCAGAACCATTTCGAACTTATACACGTTTGCAAGTCCGGTCTCAGGGCGCCGCCATCTTCCTCAGTGGGGTGCGCTCTCGGGAGCGGCCATAATCCGATTACGACGCCTTAGCAAGGCTTCGTAATCGGATTATGACTGGTCCAAGCGCACCCCAGACAGGCAAGATGGCAGCGCCCTGAAGCCGGACTTGCAAACGTGTATAGGCTCCTTGCACTGGCGTCACATCGCATACTTTTGAGCACCATGTAAAAGGAGGAAAGGAAAGCTGCTTTTGTAAAAATTTTGAGTGACAGGTTAATCTTCAATCTTCTGGGAGGAGAACAGCAAAGTCTGTGCTTATCCGGGAGGCAAAAAGGAGGATCCTGATAATAGGGGAGCTCCTTCTTCGCCTTTTCTCTAGAGGTCATCGGAAATGACGTCATGTGCAAGCCACGAGGGCATCGGAAATTACGTCATGTGCAAGCCACGTATAGGCTCCTTGCACATGACGTCATTTCCGATACCCTCCAGAGAAGAGGGGGAGAAGGAGCTCCCCTCTTATCAGGACCCTCCTTTGTGCCTTCCGGATTTGCACAGGCGTCGCTATTCTCCTCCCAGAAGATTATAGAAGATTAACCCGTCACTCAAAATTCTTACAAAAGCAGCTTCCGTCTACTCCTTTTACTTGGTGTGCAAATGTGTGCGATGTGACGTCAATGCAAGGAGCCTATTCGCGACTCCAGCGACCTATAGGGGGCGCCCCCACCAGACAAACATGGCGGCTGAGTCTAGGTCGCGGCGGCTCGGCCGGGCCGCCTGAACAGGTGGCGCGTTCAATTTAACAGATTTTCTTTTGTTTAATGCCCAATTTTATAGGTATTTGAACTGAGACGGTTAAGTGTAGCCGGTGCAGATAAACTTGCAAAGCATAGTTTTGTTTTGCCGGTGTTTTTTTGTTATTTTCGTGTCAAACATTCGTTTCGGAGATTTCGTTCAAAACCGAAACTATGGGCTCCGGAGGGACGGTAATATACTAATCAGTTTTGATCATCTAAGGAAAGCGGCGATGACTACAGAATTGTTCCACAGAGATTAACTTTTCAGCTAACTCGCATGCCTCGACCATGCGACTTATCTGTCCGCGAAATCGAGCTTTTGTGCGTATCCGCGTTTACGAAACAGCTCCAGTCGTCTGCTCGGCCAACAACACAGGCTGCAGGAAAATTACGAAAATTAAGCAACCGCCTCTTGAGCCAAGGACCGTGTTAACCCGACGGCGCCCCACTAAGCAGCTGATACTCGTATTTCAATTCAGGTTTTAGTAGCAATCGAGAAGTCATTTTGACGAGCGGGTTATGTATTATATTACGTACTATGGGGGGGGGGGGGGGGGGGTCCCACTAAAGCGATATTAGTATACCCTTCGGGTTGAAATATGAGCTTAGTTGACTAGCTATTAGGTGAGCTGCTGAATAAAAGTATATTCGACAGACGGAGACATACTACTTAAACTTAGCCAAATGGTTCTATAGCCGGCAGCACGGGGACAAACTGAAGAGAGTCTTCACTGAAGATCCGCCCAGAACCTCTCTGCATTGAAAGGAGAAAATTAGTATTTTTTTTTGTGGCCGGTCAACCTGACCAATGTAAACGTATATTGCTGCTGGCTTCGACGTCCTCGTAATATAAATATTGGAGGCGCGATAGGTCAAAATGCCGTGACAGCAACTAACGTTGCGAGACATGTCTCCCACCTTTTGAAAACAGATAATTTCCCTCATTCATCATTTGCAGTGAGCAAGTTTTCCTGAATCAAGTAATTTCGAAATCAGACCAACTCCTTCAGTGTGGTCCAGAGGCTTTTTCGGCGAAAAGCAGCCAAGATGAATAGCCAACGCACCGACCGGCGTGGGTGGCTCAAACTTGAAGCTAACCGAACACAACCAAACTCAAGAAAAGCAGCTATCGAACCTTCCCATTCACTTGACTGCAACATTGACGTTCCCTCCAGTATCAGTTACCAAGTGTCGCTTTGAATGTGATTCGAGACAGACAAGAAATCACAAAGTTTTCCGTGATTCTTCCCCATCCAAGAAATCGAAAGCACGCGACCGTGTGCTGTGGAGTAAACGGGCTTTCAAACACGTAATAGAAGAAAAAATCTACTGAGGCTTCACCACACTAATGATCACTCACAAACTTAAGAAATATTCGGACCTTCGTCAAATTACATCGTTCGCCACCGCGCCGACAACACGTCTCCGCGAAAGCCACCAGAGACGCGTAGGGGCGCGGAGCGACCTGGACCGGCTGGTTCCCGGTTTTCCCGCTTGGCGGCGTCCGTTTTGCTGGAGTCGCGAATACGTGGCTTGCACATGACGTCATTTCCGATGACCTCCAGAGAAAAGGGAAAGAAGGAGCCCCCCCTATTATCAGGATCACCTTTTGTGCCTCCCGGATTTGCACAGGCGTCGCTATTCTCCTCCCAGAAGATTATAGATTAACCTGTCACTCAAAATTCTTAAAAAAGCAGCTTCTCTCTCTTCCTTTTACTTGGTGTTCAAAAGTATGCGATGTGACGTCAATGCAAGGGAGCGCCGTCATCTTGAGTTGTCCTCACTTCCAGTATGGGCGACGACAAAATAGTAAAACGTTTCAACCTGTAACTAGTAAAAAAATAGAGGGGAGCCAAAACGAGAATGTGTGACGGTTAGGCTTATATCCTAAATGTCTTTTATTGGCGTGGTGACGGTTAAGTAATGTTTTCGCCCATACTGGAAGTGACGACAATTCAAGATGGCGGCGCCCTTGTGGAAAAGGTCTATAGGTTTCCAAGACCAGAAGTCTTGATGGTGTGGAATGCACGCTGCAGTAGCACCGTGAAAGCTCGCTGTCAGCAGATGCTGAGCAGATAATCGGTTGCGACCTCCAGCGAATATCCACTATTGGCGACGTGTGCGACCGAAAGCGTCGCTGTGGTCGGCCTTCCACGATTGGCCGAACGCTGACTATGACGTCAGAAAAAGGTTTATCGTCGACGGATATAAGAGGAATGAAAGAACTTTAATTTTGACGGTGTTGGCAGTGTTTCTTTGAGAGCGCAATGATTTCAAGCTTCCACCATGATATTTACAAACACCATCGAACTTGTTGTTTGCAAGGTAATGACGTCACAAGGGGGAACCGTAGGAGGGCGCCACTAAAACATCTCGCCGCTAATAGTTGGTTTAGCAAGCAGCATCATTTGTATTCGGTCCAGTTTCGTCTTTTGAAAAAGGACCAGCAACGGACTGGTTGACTGTGACATTTTCCGATGTTGACGTCCACGGCCCGAGTAGAACAAAAGGAAGTAGATAGAAAACAAATAGTAGGGGGAAAGAGGCAGCTAATGAGAGTGAGAAAGAGGTGTATTCTAAACTCGATCCCAATAATAACGTCGTATTGACGAAGCGCGCAAGGCATCCTGCAGACCCGCTGTGCAAGCCCTATTGATCAAGCCCATTCGCGCGCCATGCGGAGTATAGCTTTTGTGGCCCAAACTTTCGGGACGGCAACTAATTCCGCGCGAATGCTAACCACCGGGCTGACAATGGGCGCTTTCCAGGCCGACCGACGTAATGACGACGGCGGCGCGCACGTCGAATGAAAACCTACGAGCGACCTGATTGCAAAACGCCGCGTTCGTAGGCGAACAATTGGACGGGTTTCGGGCTCCCAGGTGGCTTCGCGTAGTTGATTGACCGTGGCCGTACGGGTTCCGCCCGTCCGCTTCAATTACGATTGCGGCCCGCGCTGCTAATGGCGTTCGTCGGCGTTGCTGCAGGTGGCGACGGCGGCAGTGCGTCCCGCGTCAGCTGCCGCTGAAGCAGAGCGCGTTCGTGTCGCCTGTTCGCTTTGGCTCTTGTGTGGTCGCAGTACACACGCGTTACGAGGAGCAGGCTGTTCACAAACACGTCTGCGTTTGCACCAACGAGCTTGAGCGATTGTTTGAATTGACCAGGCATTGGCACTGCACGTACGGTGCTCGCAATGCGTCTCTGACTGGGGTGTTTAGCGTCCTATTCCGCCCATGGAAAAGAAGAATAAGTCTGTTCTGTTTTCACTGCTATTGTGGGCGTCTCGCTATATTTTGATTTTAATCAAGTTTCTCACTGCTCGGGCCAGGGAAAAACCATACGATCTTCTAATTTGACGCATCGCTCACCGACCATGGCCGCGGAGGGCCTTCCTTCCGGCCAAGCTGCCACGCCAACCGAAATGGAACAGGATTCAACGGGTATGTCGAGCTCCTCAAGCACCATATCCTACTACGAAAGTATCTCTGATGATCAAGATATGAATTCAGAGCCATATCAAATGGTCCTGGGCCGAAAGAGACGCAAACCATCTACTAGCTCAGACTGCAGCAGTAAGACAGTCAAAACCATGACCCAGGCTCATCCCCGCCTTACAGTGATAATCAAGCCCAAAGATCCAGTAAGCATGATTGCAACAATTAACCCGATGAAGATTACAGAGAAACTTGAAATGACTGCTCCAGATGGGGTCATCTTGGTTAGGCCCAATCGAAGACTCAACGTGCTGGCGATTGACACAAGAAACACTGAAGCCACGAAAGCGCTTCTTGGACTCACCTCATTAGGTGGAATACCTGTCATCGCTTATGAACCACTTCCACGGGAATTGGCGGCCGGAGTGATCTACCAGGTACCAGCAGACATTACCGAAGCCGAGCTACAATCGGCAGTCCGTGCCACTGCACCCGTCATCTCCATTTCTCGACTGGGTAAATCTGAGTCTGTCAAAGTCGTCTTCAGCACGGACACACTACCAGAATATGTCACCGTGGGATACACAAGGTTCAAGTTGCAGCCGTACATAGAGAAACCGCGTCAGTGCTGGAAATGCGGTCGTTTTGGACATGTCCAAACCGCCTGCACAAACGACGTGCGCTGCACTCGCTGTGGAGGAGCACACGACCGTATGAAGTGTGAAGCGGCTGACCTGCTCTGCACAAATTGCGGTAAAGCACATGACTCGACATCGCATCTGTGCCCTGTGTACCAAAGGGAAAAGAAAATATATCAGTACAAGAGCGAAGCTAAAGTTGGGTACACAACAGCAAAAGCGGCCCTACTGTCATCGAAGGAGAAAGTGTCCCAAGGTCGCTCTAAAACAGATGGTACAAAAACGAAACAAGACCTGGGAGCTCACCAACTTCTACAGGAGGGAATTCAAGATCCACAAACCTCCTCGTCAACACAGCTGTCAAACGCTAGACAAATCCAAACACATGTGAAGCCAAGAGACGCCCAAGTATCCACCTTGGAGTTGAAGAATGAAAACGAATTTCCGAGACTCCCCAATTCAGCTTCGAAATCTGATGTAGAAGTCAAAGAAAACAGGCAACCCAGGCAGGACAAATCCAAGGCACCAGCCAAAGATCAACCGTCTGTTACAGGGGACAAGCTTCAAACAATCGTCAATGTCATCCGTAGTATCCTTTGTACATGGGAGTCTCCCCTATCCCAAGCACTACTAACTGTGATCGATGCAATACTTCCACTTATCAAGCTATGGTGTCGTTAGAGAAGCTTCGTGGTGAAGCCACCGTCCTTCAATGGAACGCGAGAGGTCTTCGAAACCGACTAGCGGACTTTCGTCAATTTGTGTTTAAATATCAATTTCTCGTTATTGCGATTTCAGAGTCGCGAGTGTCTCACAACACCAGGTTATCAGGATATGAACTGTATCATTCTCACGGAGGAAATGAACTCAGCAGAGTTTTACTCGGCGTTCGGAAGGATCTGACATTTGTTCAACATAACATCCCGCCACACCCTACAAATGAGTATATCGCAGCAACTATTAGAAAAGCAGAAGTTTCCTTCACAGTTATTGCTGGCTACATACCCCCTCGAGCACCCTTCGACGTTCAAAGGCTCGATACTATTCTACAGCAAACCCCATCCCCTCATATTCTGACGGGCGATTTCAACAGTCACCACGCATCATGGGGAAGTAAAAAGAATAACACTCGAGGACACGCATTATTTGACCTCACTCTAAAACATGATCTTGTAGTACTCAACGACGGAAGTCCGACGTATTTTAGAGGGGCATCTATGAGTAGTCCTTTAGATGTTTCGTTCGCATCTTCAACCCTCTCTGGGGAAACAACGTGGTTTGCTGATATTGAAACACACGGTAGCGATCATGTTCCTACATACACTACGATTCAAGGAATGCACTGCACGAAGCGACGTACCACAATGTGTTATACTGACTGGGATCTCTTTAAAACCAAAATGGAATCCGCATGTATCGCGGTAACCGAGCCAAAAGGTCTTGCAGAGGCTGTAACCTCTTCAACTTCTCAGGCGACAAAAAATGTCAACATGACAAAACCTCATACTGCAGTCGATGGTGAATATGAGCGTCTTCGGGCCATTCGTCGACGAGCAGAACGCCGGGCAAGGAAGACTAAGAATGTTGAGGATGTTCGGGCTTCTAGGCGAGCGCAAAAGCGTGTTCAACGCCACCTGGACAAACTTTCCAAAAGACGCTGGAGGTCACTTAGTTCCAACCTTGACCCGAGAAAACCACTCGATCGAACATGGCAAATAATGCGAAGCCTACGTGCCAGGCCACAGCAAATTCACCCGTTCTGCGCCATCAGTCTGAGTCGCCAAGTAACAGAAACAGTCGTCGCTGAAGAGTTCTGTATCAAGATCACTTCCAGCTCTTCAAGGCCTCATGACAAAGTCAGTGCACAGGAGGGACATGTATCCGTAAGTGTATGCAAGGCTATCGATGCATGTTTTACCTTAAAGGAACTTGATATGGCGCTCGAGATGTCTAACGTTAGGTCATCCCCAGGCACGGATGGTGTACGGTATTCAGCCTTACGCCACTTGGGGGAGGGGGCGAGGACCGCACTGCTACATATTTTTAACTCCTCGTGGGAAACGGGTTCTGTACCGAAGGAATGGAAAATTGCTCGGGTTCTACCAATCTTAAAACCTGGAAAATCTCCTTTAGACATTAACTCTTACCGTCCGATAGCATTAACAAGTTGCATAGGCAAAGTAATGGAGCGAATGCTGCTTACCCGTATGGTATGGGATCTAGAAAATAGAGATTTATATCCTTCGTCCATGAATGGATTTCGACGCGGAAGAAGCAGCATTGACAACGTTATTGACTTAGTAACTAGTATTGAACAAATGAAGGTAGTAAATACAAAAACAACAGCTGTATTTGTGGACATAAAGTCGGCTTTTGATTGCGTAGAACACGACGCTATTCTTCAAGATATGAAGGCCATTGGATTTGGAGGACGTGTATACAAATGGATAGCCAATTACCTAAAAGAAAGAGAAGTCTACATATCGACACAGGACGGCAACACCGGTCTTCATCATATTACTAGGGGAGTACCACAAGGAGGCGTCCTCAGCCCGATGCTTTTTAGCATTTCTCTCATAGGTCTCCTGAAAATTCTCCCAAAAACCGTTCACGTGTCTATATACGCGGATGATATCTGCTTCTGGACTTGCAGTAGATCTCTGTATATCAACAAAGCAAGACTACAAAAAGCCATTAACATTACCGCACGGTACCTACACCTCCGAGGTCTGCACATATCGCCGGAAAAGTCAGCAGCGATGGCATTCACAAAAAAGCACACGGACAAATACCCAATTGAAATAGACGGAAAGGAAATTCCATATGTCACGCAACATACCTTCCTGGGTGTCACTCTCGATAGGCAGCTGACCTGGGGCCCCCATGTAAAACGCCTTAAAAAGAAGCTCTCCTCTTTCATCAATATAATCAGGATGATTAGTGGAACCAAATGGGGATGCTCTGTCTCCGCACTCCTTGCCCTTTATAATGCCTTATTTCTCGGACTTCTGCGCTACAGCCTGCCTGCTATGCATAACATCTCACGTACTCTTCTAAAAGAACTCGAGAGTATTCAAGCACAAGCTCTTCGCACATGTTTAGGGCTTCCTAAAGGCACTTCTAATTTGGGATCTCTTGCGGAAGCACAAGCGATTTCACCAGCCATTTTAAGAACGCAAGAAACGTTAAGAGCCCATCTTCGTCACAAATCTCGTACATACAAGCATCACCTCACAAATATAGTAACAGAGAGACCATCATCTGGCTTTGCACAAGTCATCGCACTCTTGGAGGATTACATCCCAACTTCTTTTGAAGCTGCGGTAATTCCAAGCTATCCACCATGGAGGTACCCTCACTTAGAAATAAGAACAAGTGTTCCGGGAATCGCTTCGAAGAAAACAATGCCCACCCCCGTGATTACGCAGACAGTGCTGGAATACATAAACCGAACGTATGCCTCATTTAGACATGTCTTCACCGACGGATCTACAATGACAGCATCATCGACCCTGGGAGCCTATATTCCGTCTCTGGACGCATGCATACAAGCAAGGTTGAGCCACGTTACGTCGTCAACAGCATCGGAACTCGCAGCAATTCGAGCAGCTGTTGCTCGCGTGGGAGCCGAGAGTCCTAGTTTTTGGGCCATCTTTGTGGACTCTAAAACTGCTCTACTCACCCTCTCTACGATGAAGAAATGTAGCCCGAACTTGCAACTCGCACAGGATATTCTGGAAGCAACTCGCCAAGCTTCATGCAAAGGGCACCAGTTTATTATACAGTGGATTCCTGGTCACTCTGGTATAACCGGAAATGTTATCGCTGACAGAGCCGCTCGAAACGCTCATGAGAGCGATATTACTGTGTCAATCCCGTTTTCTAAATCAGATGCAAATAACTTAATTAGAGATATAGGCCAAGAAATAGCATCTTCCCTTTGGAGAAATCCTCAATATCATTATTCCTATCTTTACAATATCGATCCCAAACTTAGATTTCGGGCACCTCGGGGACTACCAAGGGCAGCCGAGACGGTCCTACATCGCTTGAGACTGAATGTGGCATACACCAACAGCTACCTTTATAAAATCGGTAGAGCTGAGTCTTCTGATTGTGCTTCGTGCGGAGTCACCCATAACATCGAACATGTATTGTGTGAATGCAAGGACTACAGCCGTGAAAGAGAGCTTATGAAGACAGACCTGAGGCTACAAAATGAACAAGACGTAAGCATTCGTACTCTGCTTGGTCCATGGATCTCTGCTGCTGAGGGGTATAAAGCTACGAAAGCTCTGCTGAAATTTCTAGCAGCTACTCGCTTACAGAAGAAACTGTAGGGGAGTAGATGAACAGCAATGGCCGATGACAATTTCCAGTGAAACATTTTCGCTAGCTTTTTTAGATTTTTTTTTTTTTTAGTTTTTAATACTTTGGTTTTGCGTGTTTTCTCCCTCTATCGTTTTTTGTTTACCTTTCTCTCTTCTATCCTTTTCTGTTTACCTTTCTCTCTTCTATCTTTATGATTTTCGCTTCCGTTCATTTCACAATGTAGCAAACCAGCACCAGGCGCTGGTTGACATCATTGTTTAAATAAACGCCTACCTACCCTATTCCGCCCATGCACTGAAAGCGGTCTTGAGGTGGCAGAAAATGTCGTCACGAAATTTGCCTAAGTGTCACGCTGTCGCATGTTGCGATCCTAGCGGTTGGTCTTAAAAGTTCCGGCAAAAAGCACGAGCAAACGCGAGTGTCGCTGTCGTCACGGCGTCTCAACTCCTACCTGCCGAAGCTTCCGCGGACTGTCAAGCTGAAGAGCGACTTGCAGCGGAACAGGCGTCCGCCACATATACAACCGTTGCTGTGACACCGCCAGGATCGCGACCGGCGATAGCGTGCCACTTGTATGAAGTTATCGGACGAAAGTCGAAAGCCACCAGCGGGAGACGCGTTCCAGGCACCATACTGCGCGTGCGCAGAAACCAGATCAGTGTTTTTCGATCACGCAATGCTGTGGTGAAATCGCTGCTGTGAAAACTAAGCGTCGCTCGAAAAAAAAGAAGAAAAATGAGTAGCGTTTGGTGTAAGTAGGATCTTCATTACCCTTTAGTAATTGACGTTTTAGAGTGCAGCTCTTAGGCGCTTGTTTCCACGTATAACGGCGTCGGCGTCGACGTAACCGCGCGCGTTGCATTATGGGACGTCCCAGACCTATACACCAACTCCACTTCCCGCTAAATTTAGCGAAGAAACTGAATTGGTGTGTACGTCTGTGACGTCCCATAATGCGACACCGCGAATTCAGTTTCCCCGCTAAATCTAGCGGTAAAACTGACGTCAGATGACCTCAACACCAATTCACTTTCCCCGCTAAATTTAGCGGGGAATTGAATTGGTGTTGAGGTCACCTGATGTAAGTTTTCCTGCTAAATCTAGCGGAAAAACTGAATTTGTTCATACGTGACGTGACACGAAGTCATGTGACGTCGTTTTCCCTACTAAACTTAGCGGGGAAACTGAATCGGTGTTGAGTTCACGTCGCGTCCATTTATCCGCTGAATTTATCAGGAGAAATGCGGGAGGAGGGGAGGGTACGGAGGCGTAGGAGGGAGGGTATGGAGGAGGAGAAGGAGGGTACGGAGGTGGAGGAGGGGCGTACCCTCCCCTCCTCCTCCTCAAGAGCTGCGCTCTAATTCGGCATTACAGAGATTTGAAAACGTCTTTCATTTCTTAGAATGAGTAAATTTAAAGGCAATGTTTCAATTAAACGGCAGCATATGGACGCTTTTTTTAAGTTTCGATTTTTCATCGAAACGCGGTTCTGCTCCCCATGGCCAAAGCGCGTAGTTAACGTGAGAACCCGCGCATTCTTTGCACGATTGTGGTGAACCCCAAAAGTCAAAGCGTATTCTTGTAATGCTACTCGAACAGCACAGCATTTCATTTCGCCCGCTCGCCCCACGCCTCCTTGTCGAAGGAGGCGAAGCGGTAGTAGCGCGCTTTGGCCAGGAGGTACAGGAGAGCTGGAGCGGCGATCTGTCTTGATGGAAAACCTAAACTTAGAAATGCATTCAAATTTAGTTTTTTTTTTAACGCTTTAAAATGTTGCGCTGCCTTACAATTCTGTAAAGTGCGCTGATATAGTAATTTTCGACGGGTCTCAAAAACTTTCCATTCGAAACCATGCCTTTAAATTTACTGAATAAAAGAGTCGGTTATTCAAAAGTAGTGGACACTTTTCAAAAGTCCATCAGGCAACGTCGGCAGTCGCCATTACTTTGGTATGAAGCGCGTGATTCATCAGATAGTTAGCAGCGGCAGCAGCAACATAACCTCGCGCTAACGCAGCGTCTTTACGTACAGGTTGGCGCATTTTTAACCTTTAAAGGGGTACGGAAACCAAATTCTGGAGCTCATTTCTTTGTTTCAACACGACGCAGGTAGCAGCACAACCACAGAAACATAAATATTGCACTAGAAAACGCAAGAAAACATATTTTAAAGTGAATTAAACGATAATCAAAAACCACCTGGTAGTTGGTTATGAAGCTTCAATGGAATGTCGTGACGACAACATGCCTCTGAAAGCAGCGCCGCAGCGGTATGTCCGCTCACTGGTATAGATTGCCTAGGCCTGAACGCAATACCGAGGCGTCTTGGTGGAAAGAGCCAAAACGAAGTAAGCCACCTTGGTTTCAGCTCTCGCGCGACGTGCAAACGCGTGCTTCGGTTGTTCTCAGGTTTGGTGCGCGTGCTGGCCCCGCGATCTCTACAGCCCTTGGGTACTTCGACAAAGCGAGATTGTAACGCGTTGACGCCTCCAAGTGGCAAAACTCGTCACTACGGTACGCTTGGTCGTCCGAGGCATGATGACGTCAAGACGTCTGCCGGATCTCCCGAGATGCATCGCGCTCCTCCATGGCTGATTTTGAAGCGCTCGCCAAAATCGCGGCATTTAGAGCATAAAATATAGCCATCTGCTCAAAATACGATCGTGCGATTATTCATTACAGGCTTAGCTGATCATATTGAACTCATTTCTTGATGTTTTCTCTATATTTCAAGTTTCGATTCCGTATCCCTTTAAGTAAAGATTACTGATCCTGCTGCTGCTGCTGCCGCCACAGACAAATTGTCTATTGAATTGAGGCGCAATGTCCAATGATGAAAGTGGTCCCATTTGTATCGCACATAATTAACCACTTCCGGATAAGGCACAGTCGTATGTTGTTGTGTTTGTGACTTTAGTAATCATTCGGGAACATGCGCAGATGTGTCTGGAAACACATTAAAAACATGCCGAATCTAAAAAAAGAAAAACAAAACGGGGAATTGTCAGACGTGTAAAAAGGGGGAGGCAAGAAGGAACCCCCAAAAACCAGAACAGAAACTGAGCAACGTACAGAATGACGAAAATACGCTCGAAGAAATTAAGAAGGAGCTGTCTGGCCATAATGACACTTCACAACAAGGCCCAACACATGAATGGAAATAAAAACTACAGCTGAAGCTATCAAGCAGTCAGTCCAGGTCATGTCGGACCAGTACAAGCTGCACTCTCAAAAAAAAAAAAAAAAAAAAAAAAATAAAGAGTTGAAAAAAAAAATTGCTCATGGAAGCAGAGATTAGTAAAGATGCCGAAGTAAAGCAGCTAAGACGTGAACCGAACGATCTGGAACAGTACAGCAGGCGACAAAATATTGAAGTGCATTGTCTAGCACTGACCGAAAATGAAAACGAAGATATTGAGATTGTGAAAACGTTTAAATTATTGGGCATACTCTTTTCCGATACTTTATCATGGAATGACCACGTAAACTATATACATCACGAAGTCAGAACGGCCGTATGATTGTACTCTAAATATCGCTCTATTTTCACCCCGTTTATTAAGCAGCTCATCTTCCACGGTCCTGTCCAGTCATATTTTGTGTATTGCCATTTGGTGTGGGGCACCACTACCATACAGAGTATTAATACACTTCTAACCCTAGAGAAAAAAACCTTAAGAGGGGTCGCGAATGAATCGTATTTTTTTTTTAACACAGATACGTTCTTTACACGATTCAAGATTGTTAGAATAACAAACATGTATAACCTCCTAGCTTCATACAAACTTGCAAAAAATATTATTTTTATATATCCAACTTACTTAAGAATACAAACATATATCGCAGGCGTTTAAATGAACAATGGTATACACCCACCCTCCAACCAAACTATGGGCTAGGATCCATCAGGTATACTCTACCATTCTTACTAAACACATTTAATAATGGGAGTCTTTTTTTCTCACAATTTGCCATTTGAAGTATTAATGGATATTCTATCTACTCTGTGAATGTCAATTATTTGCTATTGCTTCTCAGCTGTGCATTGTTAACTGGTGTACCAAATAACAAGAATGATTGATATTTTGTTAATTTTTGTTTTGTTTCGTACTTTGAGCTAAAAGTACGCCTTTTTATATATATATACATATATTTGTTTGTATTGGGGCTGTGTGTCACTCCATGTTTAACTGATGACGAATGCTAACTGCCATGTTGGAGCTGGTGCGTCGTCAAGCTACACTTGTTGCTGCTTTTTGTCCCGGCTGCCATCTTTCTTGTGAAATAAAATAAAATATTGATATTGATTGATTGGATCCGAGTCCTCGCCGAACACTGACGTAGCGCCCGTTTTCAACACGAGCTGTGCCGACCAGAAAGGCGTTGGCGCGAACTTTTTAAAAAAAAGAAGCCTATATAATTGTACCGAGCGTTACTGATTTTCCGAAATAAGCACTTTGACAAAGACCAATATGACACCATTTTATTTTTCTGTGCGACGCGTACTTTTTGCAGGAGCAATTTAGCCAGAGTTCCGTGAAACACTTGGCATATTTATTTATTTACGCGTGTTTATTCTGGCAACTTAGTTCGTGAGGTGTCCTCGGCAAATCGGGGTTGTGGGCATATTTATACAGCGTGTAGTTGGTCTGCCATTTAAAGTTGCGACGAGTCACTCGCTGTAGATGAGCAATTTAGCCAGTGCGGTACAACCATCTTCACGGTAGTGTCTCATGCTAGGGTTGCGCGCGCATGGTGTTCAATGGGCATGAACGTTGTCAGAAGGTGTCCTACGGCAGGCCGTTGCCGTAGTACGAGGTTACTATGATGACGTCATTGGCGTCGTGGGAGCCTTCGAACCGTTTTATCTCGAATGCCGTTCTTTTGAAGTTTCTGAATAAGCAGATTTCTATGTTGCTATGTTTGAAGCGTAAAGCAAGTAATATCAGTTACATTCAACTGAACTCGAATATTACTAATTTTTTTTACCATTATCACGTTTTTTTTAGTGTGTGTTTTTGTTTTTATGAATGAGGTAATATTGTTCTTTTTGTTTTCTTTTTTACTTCGTAACAAAGTACATCTCATTGCAGCAGACTCAAATAGATCTCAAAAGAAAAAAAAATTGGGTTGTGTGTATGTTTATACAGCCTAGAACTTGATACGCCTCAACGGGCGACGAGTCTCCCAGCTGTAGATGAGCGATTTAGCCAGTGCAGTACAACCGCTAACCTGGGGTGTTTAACGTGCGCCACGCAGTAGTGATACACGACCGCACGCCGGTATGATGCTCATCCAGATCGAAACGGGCGGGGGCGGGGATTGAACCCATTATCAGATAGGTCTCAGGAAAGTGACACAGTGTGTGGGGCGTGTCGTCTCAACACTTGAGGTTTTTTTTTTTTTATTTTTTTAAAGAGCTTCCGCCCCCAGTCGCTGAAGGCATTGTGGGAGTATGTGGAATAAGAAAAAAAAAAAAAACGGAATGAATGAAAATAGAGGAAAATATTAAAGCGTTCCTTGAGTCATGACTGATATGGCTAAGGGCTGACTCTCGTTCTCTCCTTCTTCGTCGTCTACGCCTACCTCTGAGGCAAATTCGTCGCTGTGGGCAGGCACACTGCTCACATCATACCCCCCCCCCCCCCCCCCCCCCCCCCCCCAACCACCTTTTTTAATGGTTCACAAATTTCTTTTTGTCAATAATTTAAACGCAGCGTTTGGGCTTGACATGGAAAAGGAGTTTCGCAGAACGGGGTTCGAGAGGACGAAGTTTGAGGGGACGTAGTCCGAGAGAACGGGGTCCGGCGGGGTATCGCGTGGGTCCGTCTTGGGCTCTATTGTTAAATTAGAATCGTAAGGGGTTGCTGGCGGCGGAGAGAGTGGCTGGACTGGGATAGGATCCACATATGATGGGTGATAATCTCTCACATGACTTGCATGAACGACGTGAGTCTGCGGTGTTTGCGGTCAGAGAAGTGTTGATGTGGCGAACGTCATAGGTGACGAGGTTACGTTAATGTGTGATCTGATATAAGCCTTCGAATTTCGGTGTAAGTTTTTCAGATACATAAGGCGTAGGCTGCTGTCGCCTAATCCAAACAATGTCTCCGATTTCGAGCGAGGCATTTCGATGAGCTTTGTCATGCATCGTCTTGCGGGTTTCTTGAGATTGTTCTGAGTTAATGGTGGCTTCACTTCTAATGTTTGAGGATTTGAGAAAATGTTCACTAAGACTGTACGCTTGATTAGGGCGAAATTTGTGCTGCCGGATTTCGGGGAAAATTCAAACAAAAGTTCAAAGGATGAAAATATTCTACACGCATGATGTGTGGTGTTTACTGCAAAAGCAGCTTCGCCTAATTTCTTGACCCAGAGGGACTGGTCGCCATTGCAAATTTTTTGAAGCACAGCCACTAGTGCGCCATTTGCACGTTGACTCATTTCATTACTGGCGGCATGATGGGTTACATAACGATGCGTGTTCACGCCATTAACGAGCATTGAACTGGTGATATTCAAACGTCTTTGCGTGTTCCCAAGGGCAATCGTCTGCTGTTCCAAATTGGTAAAACAGTGAATGAAGGTGCTTCAGTACGTTTTTCGTTGAAGTCGCGGGCACGGCAGCTGGTAAAATATATTTAGTGCTGAAGGCGAAGACATTCAGGATGTCTTTGTTGCTGTCAGTTGGAGGCACCGTAATGTGGTCGCTTTCCGAAATTCAGTCTGGCCACTTTGATCACTATCATCATCTGTGAAACAGCATCTGTGCCATACCAATGGCAGCCTTCTAGTGACTGATGAAGGAAGACGTTGAAGATACTCCTAAGCGGATCTTGCGAGGCCATTCGGACGGTCAGTACGACGCGACGTAGGAATGGAACACAAGAGCTACGCAAGCGTTTAATTCTAATACCTCAGATTCAGTCAATTTGTGGGCGGCACACAATCGGCTTTGAAGCACTTTGGTGTATAGAATTTTCTCGAGGCATCTGAGTGGGTTGGAGTTTTGTTTCGAATGCAGGTTGTTGGTAACCATCGAACTGAAAGTGATCGACAAAGAACTCACACTGGACAGTTCCTCGCTTGCCGTTGACTTGCGAAAGTGACGGTGCCGATACAAGTTTATTTCCGCCATTGATATGGCAAAACCTGAACTGCTTTGCAAACCACCAGATAATAATAATAATAATAATAATAATAATATTTATTTTGGTTCAGGAGAACCGCGGTGCCGCAGAAAGGCAAGTAGCCCATACCGGGAAGGCCTGCGGCGCCGCATCTAAGGACGATGGGATGAGATTGTGTACAGATGACAAAGAGGTGCTGACGATGTTGAAATGGAGCTTGTCGGCGAGGGTGGCGGGATGATGTTACGGGTGATGTAGGTCCACTGTTGTTTAGTGAATTGCTCGCTGGGACGTTTCTCTTTCAACTGGTCTCAAGTATGGCTGAACCCGGGAAAGTGTCCGGGCAAGCCGTCCAGGGTGGTGTTCGGTGGCTTCACCGTGGGTAGGGGAGGACACCGGTTGACGCGCTGCTCCTCAACGTCGCCGGGGGACGAGACCGTGTAAAAGCTTGTTCGTAGCTCTTCCTCCCCGAAACGCCAAGGAGCCGCCGGATCGTACCCTCTTATCGAATTTCTGCGGCTCTGGTCCTCCTGCCTCGCCGAAAGTTGGTCTTGTGAAGCCACCGGTGCGGCGGGTGCACATACCATCGTCAGGCCGAGCAGGACGGCCGCCTCCGGGATGGAACCGGCTCGCGGCGCGCCGGGCTTCTGCTAGGCTTAACGCGGCTGCCACGAAAAATATTCGTAAGTCCAGTGAACTTGCACTCACCAACGCGAAAGCGGTACCGATGAGCTCTAAATCACTTAAGGGAGGCCATGCTGTCGGTGACCGCCGGCAGTGGAGACCTAGGGTCACCAGAGCCGGTAGAAAAAACCGTACCCAACGGAGCTGATAGAATTTGCGTCCGCTCGGGTCGGCCTTCTTTTCTGAAGTCTATTGAACTGAAAGGAATCTCAGCTGCAGGCATAAAATACATGAAGCACATCTCTAGGCATAAAACGCCAGTTGATGTGTAACGGTAGGGCTGTAGGCCGTACGTTTGGCGTCTGACACGAGGTTAATTTGATGTTCAATTCACTCATAAAGGCCAAGGTCTAGAGGATCGCGTGCAAAGAGGTCGATGGGGTCATGCAAGATGCGACTCACATCATGATGTCGCTTGGTGGTCATTTGAGGTTGAGAACCAACAAAGGCCCCTTGAAGTGTAGTTCCACCAAGTTCATTTGGAGCTAATTCAGTTGGTAAGGAGGGCGCCGGTTGTTGACAACAGACAGCGTTGTTCAATTTGCTCAAATAAAGGTGCGTTCTCATCAGGCTCATGCTTCGTCTGCAGAGGCTTAACTGCTGAGCGCGGCAAGTCTAAGTGTGAGAGTGCTGATCTTGTGAGGATTATGGCGTTGGCCATCTTCGGTAAAAGTTCTTCCTTGAAATGCACGACGATGTTGCTGGCTGTTCGGCATATGACAGGTAAGTCTGGAGGTTAGTATACCTGGGCAGCACGAAATCAGTGTTTCTGCAAGGGTTGCAACTGCAACTGTGGCTGACGCAGGTCCAATCGCAATCTGGAGGAGGACCAACCTATATGGCGTAACAGAACTTCCGCCAACGACGAGCAGGGATGGTTTTGTACATGGCAGTAAGGCAAGGTCTTTGTCAAGACTTTCAGCGATTATCGTTACGCTGGAGCCACTGTCAGGAAAGGGTCTGGCTATTCCAAGTCCAGTTATTTGCGCGAAGACAATCGGGCACTTCAACTTGAAACCAAGCTAAACGTCTCCTACTTAGCCGACTATAGAGCTGCTAGCTTCTGTGATGTTTTCGGTCTGGTGTGATTATAGAAGCTGTCGTGGCGCGTGGCAGGTGTTGCTTGTGAGGAGGCTGCGCTTTTTGGAATTGTAGCAGATAGCTTCATTAAGGTCCTGTCCTGGTCGGTACGCTGGAGAACCATATTTTGTCAAAATCATTTTGTATCTGGTCTCTTGCTTTTCGTGTGGTAGATCTGCGATACGCGCGCGGCCAGCTTGCGACGGAACAGAAGTGGTATTAGACTATGTTGTTGAGTTGACTGGTGAAGGCGAGCGGTTTGAACATGAATACATAAGATTAAAAGAATAAAACACAGAGGACAGCACAGGTTTTATTCTTTCAATCTTATGTATGTTGTTGAGTTGCTTGGTGAAAAGCGTTCTAATCTGTGCTGCGGTTTTATAAGAGCCAGCCAGGCAGGTATGTTGCAATGCTCGGTCCACTTCGGATACAATGTCGAAAAATTCGTCTACAATGTGGTGTCGCTGGGCGGCGATTGTTGTAGCGACCTGGCAATCACAAACTCCTTGAACAAAGTATTCGATGCGTTCTTTGTCAATGACGAAGACTGGACAACGGGAAATTATTTTAAGCTTTGCGAAGGCGTATTGTTGTGAGCTCTCGTCGGCTGCCTGCGTGAGAGCAGTGACTTTTTGGTGCCACTGAATGAGCAAAAGTTGTTCGCCGAATTGTTTGTTGAGTCCGGCTTTCCAGGTGCTTCATGTAGTAAGTTGTCGCCCTGTTGATGCATTCCAGTCTGCTGCGACACGACTTAATTTTCCTTTGGCGATGGCAAGAAGACTGGCGTCTTCCCAACGTGCAAGTTGTTGAGCACGCTGGAGCTCTTCTATCCAATGCTTGAAGCTTGCCGTTTACGTTGAAGGTGATAGTGAAGTGGACCGTCCATGCAGTGTTGCATCTTGCACTGGGTTCGCATGACTGACTAGTGTCACCATGACAGCCATGTTCTGGGGGAGGAATGCGGCCATGCGCTGCATGTTCTGCGCGCTCTTTGTGGTGAAGTCTGGCATCGTTAGGAATGACGTTAAGGAGCTTAGGGCTGGTAGACCTGGCAGTTTTGAAGAGGTAGCGGATAGAATCCGGTCAATGAACTTGTCTTTATTGCCGGTTGTGCAGAGCTTTCGGAGTTGAAGTTCAGCTTTGGTGAGTGTAATACTCAAGCTCGCAAGATCCTGAGCAGTGGCAATACTCCAGTTGATAAACGACATTGTTGGTTAACTGAATGTCAATACGTGATGAAAAGGGTTTGTAGGCTTATAACTTGGCTCGGTGTTTGACGGCGTTCTGATAAAAAAGGGGCATGGAAGGCAGAGCTAGGCTTGCTTGGTGATGAATCGACCAGGTTAAAGATCTCGACTTCGCCACACGAGAGACTTTGTGCAGCAAGAAAAATGTTTAATGAATGAAAATGAAAGAAAATACTAAACCGATCGTTTAGTCATGGCTGATGACTGGCTGAGGGCTTGCTCTCGTTATCTCCTTCTTCGTCTACGCCTATTTCTGCGGCAAGTTCGGCACTGGGGTCAGGGCTCTCTACCTCGTTGGGTCAGGCACACTGCTCACAGCATAACTTATTTAGTAAAGCCCAAAAGAAGAGTCATTCCGGAAGATGGAGATGGTTCATCAAGCTTATTTTATGAGATTCGTGGCATAACAGAGGAAGGGTGAGTTTCTTCTTCCCTCCCTAAATAAACGTATAGGGCGGAAGGCGCGCCCATCCGGTTAAGGAAAAACGCTTCTCTTAAACGAGAAATTTTTTTTTCTCATCAAATTGTATTATTATACATACTTTGCTTACTAGGTAGCGTAAGCCGCCGCCCATTTCAATGGGCGTTTGCTGAGCTATTTTATCCACCCATCGATTTTTATAACTTTTCAGATTCGCCGACAGATGCCGCCACCAGCAGCAACGCCACGATCGCAAAGCCGTTTCATCCGCCCGCTCCACCGCCGTGCCGTGTGATCCCACCACCACGCCCCCGCGTCTTCCCAAACGACAAAAAAAAAAAAAAAAAAAAAAATGAAGAGGGATCGGAGTCAAAACAGCAACGCGGGAACGAAACCCTCGGTCTTTTGAGGGGTTCGCTCTCCGTCGACGCCGGGAGACGCTCGCCGGCTCCCGACCAGTTCGGTCACGTCAAGTTGACGGGTCCCACGCCGTAGTTATCGGTCCGTTTTGCGCCCGGTTCTGCTCGCCCTATCAACGACAACAGCCGAGCTTCCTGCTTCTTCTCTCAGACTCCGTCGCCGTCTTCTTGACTATCTGGAAAAACTTTTTTTTCTTTTTTCCTTCGAGAGGAAAGTTTGTGCTGCCCGGTGTCAAGTTGGCGCGGTCGCGACAGTGACGCTTCGGTGTGCGAGGACCCGCGAACTTGGGGCAGCAGAGGTCGGATGGGAGGTGCTGGTCATCTGATCGTCTGAAGAAGTCCAGTGAACTTTTCGTGGCACGGTGTCGCTAGTGTTTGTTTATTTTATATTGTTTTCCTACTCGAGTGTCTTGCCGTGTTCTTTTTTTTTCTCTCTCTCTCTCTCCGCCGTGATTGTGGCTGTTTGCAAGCACAGACAACAACGCATGGCTGTGTGGTGGCCTCTGTATCGAGTCGTCCCCTTCTTCTTGATCCTCTGGGTTGCTGGAGGTAAGTGTTCTCAACTTTCGTCACCGCGATGTGTGTCATCTGGCACGCACCCATGGCCCTCCCTCACCGAAAACTGCAGTCTTCGGGAGTGTAAAAACATGCCTCAAGTCCGTTTTACGCTTATTAACGTACCTCCACATGAGTCTGAAGTATGTATATGCATATATAAATCTCGAAAAACTGTAAACAAGATTTTTGTTTTTATGTTGTCGAAAAGGCATTTGACATTTTAAAATACAAAGATAACCGAAACATTCGCAATGTTCTCTTCTACATCACTCGACGAGCGATTCTAAAACCGCCACCCGACCGTATAGCGACAGAGTCAAGTGATTGTTGTAGAGCGTTATCCGGTAGCAGTGTTGCCAGATGGTCCCATCAAAAAACCGCCAAACTACTGGGAGGTATAGCCCAAATGTAGCCAAAGCCGTAAAACAAATATAGCCCAAAATAGCCAAGACTAAAAACAATGACTTTTAAGCCTTATATTGACAATTTCTCACTCATACAATACACGTTACAACCTCTGTTTCACCCTCAGATGCACGGCCTTTGGTGTACATTATGTTACTTATGAATTTTTCAAGAAAAGCTTCGAAAGAATGAAAATCTGTACAAAACTGGACCTTCCTTCGTAGGTTTTCAGAAGTACAAAACAGAGACAGCTTTATTGTGAAGCCCGGGAGATATGATCATACAGTAAAAAAACAAAATACAGAAGCCGAATAGTCAGAACACTGGGTATTTCAAACCAGAACCCCAATATCTCAGGTCCTTACCAATATCCCACCCGTCTCTTTTTCTTTGTGGAGACTATTAGTGTCACCCATTCATGTTCACGCTATTTTTTATTGTGTTGTCCTTTCTTGGGGTGGACAACGACCGGAAGGCAGTCAATTGTTTCGCGCTAAAACTGCGGACTTCTCATTTTTGCGAAGTTGGGTGCCTAAGAATTCGCACAATGGGTACCAAAGTAGCATTTGGAGAGTTCAGCCTACGTCCGGGGAGAGCAATACGTGTCCGGGATGAAGGCACGCTACCGGGCTTGTGGTAATAGTGCAACCTGTTTGGTTTGCTCCACTGCACTGTAGGGAGACCGCATGAACTCTGCAGTCATTGCTTCACTGCGCATTGTGAAAACTCCGAAGTTTGTAGAAGCTTGAAGCCTTTCTCCTTCCTCTCTCTCCTCTCGACTAGCCAAAAGACAAACAATTTTTTTTTTTCGAAACTGATTAAAAGTACGAAAATTAACTAGCCGAACCTCAAAGTTCGGCGTCGAACTTGAGGTTCGACAAAAGTTCGCCGCATTCTTAGAAATAGCCCAAAATAGCCACATAGCCAACCACAAAAATTTGACGCCAACTGCAAAAAAATGTAGCCCAATTTGGCTATATATAGCCCGATCTGGCAACACTGTGGACCGGTTGCTGCCGCCTTTGTACCAGCAATAGTTAGTTTTATTAGATCGTTCTGATACCTCCGATAACACAAACCGGGGCCCCCTACCGGATGTTTACGGGGACTTGTTAGATTAGAGTCGACTGGTTTTGAATCTCCCCACCACCGGGCTAGTTCATACTGATGATGCCACCCGGACAGGTGATGAAACGTCTGTGTTGTTGTTATATTTGTGTTGTGTGTTAAGCCACTGTAAACTTATTTCATTATGACTACCTCTGGCTTTTGGAACATATTTGGATACGGTGCACGCGCAAAAATGTCGACGCAGTATCGGCTATCCTTAACGGAGTTATCAAGACAATCTACTAAAATTCTTTTTTTTTTGGTCTTTACATTTTGACAGCGTTGCCAAGGCAGAGTCCGCCCACTTTTCATGGTTTTGTTAGGTCGCAATGGCTGTTTGCTATTTACACCGAGTAACAGTGTCGCTATACTAGAAGATCAAGGTCATGTTTTCTAAACATCTACCGACATATTTTTCCCCTATTGTTTGCGGGCGTCGTGCACGAGTTGGACTCCTAACTGTATCGGCATCTCTGGAAAGGATGCCACCAGCAGCATGTCCACAGACGACTGTGAATTCGGAAGCCACTTTAGTGTCTCTCGAAGACCGTGACTTGACGGAGCAAAGCGAACGTGGAACAGGGCTCGACTAGACACGTCAACTCGTCGGCGGTTGATGTTACAGTTGTGACACCACTCATGGTTCTCATCCTGGCCGGTCATGCTCGTCTCGAAACCTTCCGTTCTGAGAAAAAACAAAACAAAACTTGACCGCGTTTTTTTTTTTTCAGTTTAGATGAAGAAAGCGCCCGTCTAGTGGCACAACTTCGAACACTTTTAGTTTGCTTCTCCAATGGGCTCTGCTGTTGAAATACCGCCACCCTAAAATTTGTTAGCCTGCACGTATACGGTGGGTAGCTATAGTAATTCTAGTTTTAATGTCAAATTTTGTTTTTCACAGTCAACACTTTTCTGGGAGCCACGACATTTCACTTTAGCATCATTAATAACAGCGAGCACCGCAACCAGTCACCTGTTTGAGAATCATCAGTTTCGGGGCCACTTGCGGTACAGCCGCGGACAATGCAATGAGCGTGCGGGCCAGGTCGCTCCTGATGTTGGACGTGAAAGTTAAGACGAGTCATAAATAAACCAGGCACATAAAATCGTATATTTATCATACTTTTTATATAGCCCACACTACACTACCTTAAACTTAGTAAGGAGCTGTAAACGCAAAACGGTTTACCTAGTGCATTAAAGAGGAGAATCACAGTTGCAAAGTTCTCGCCACATTTTTGGCTACTACAACACTGTACCAACAGAAGCCCCATTGATTTGTTTCTGTCTGTCTGTCAAATCCGCCAATGCACGAGGCCCATGCCTCGAGCCGCCCTTGGAGGCAAATGGCGGCGCAGCACTCGCTCGTGGCACGTGTCTCACGTTCTCAAAACAGTGGTTGTCGAAACTTGTAAGAAAAAAAAATGGGTTGTGTGTATGTTTATGCAGCCTAGAACTTGGTCCGCCTCAACGGGCGACAAGTCTCCCAGCTGTAGATGAGAAATTTAGCCAGTAAAGTACAGCCGCTAGCCTGGGGTCTTTAACGTGCATCACGGAGTAGTGATACATACACGACCGCATGCCGATACGATTCTCATCGATCGAAACGGGCCGGGGGGGGGGGGGGGGGGGGGGGGTGTTGAAGCCAGGATCTTTCGCTCCACGTGCTCCGAGCTGGTGTGCACTAGCCCTCTCGGCCAGCACCATTGGGCGTCTTAGGTCTCCGCTGTAGATGAGAAATTTAACCAGTGCCACTGCCGGTCTGGGGTCCACGCAGTGGTGGTGGTACACTACCGCACGTTGGTATGACGCATGTCAGTACGATGCTCATCCAGGTGTGGTGGCGCAGGCTGTTAAACAATATGAGCAAATGCATCACAAAAAAGAAAAGGAACAAGAAAAAAAAGGAAAAAAAGACCGGGGTTTTGTGCATGCTTAATATATGCTGTGCTTGTGGGTAAATGCTGTTGTCCCAGTGAGTTGGTTGTTTCTTTATTTTTTTTATTGCGTGTTTTGTGTCATCGTGGAATAATTGCTCAAAATTTGAGACTATGTAGAATATGTCCCGTAACTCTGGAACCATAGGAGAGAAATGCGTACGAGTTACAGAACCTGTTCTAATACCCCTGCTACACGGGCACGCTTAACCGCGGTTAACTCAGCTTTAACTGTTGTTACGCGGCACCACAGTTACCGCGCTATACTCTCGGACAGCTGTTTCAGAAGAAGTGAAGAGCGCGCGTGCACTGCTTTGATGGGTGCTCAAGGTGCACAAGCGCACGTTCGCCCGTATAGCTTTGACTGCATAGTCGCAGACTGTTGTGCGCTAACTGTGGCTTAGCGTAACTGCAGTTAAGTGTGCCCGTGTAACAAGAATACTAGCGTGTCCATCGTTCTGTTGCATACGCACTTTATAACGAAGTCTTCACTGTCCTCAGCAGTTTCCGGATCACATTCGCGTAAATTTGCTTGCATGCCCCTTGAACAATGCTCCAAATTTTGTCGGCACACGCCACGGCTTTCAGGTTGGGGAGCCGTGGCTCCTTACTCAATCCCATGGTTTACCTGTAACAGGAAAAACGGGAACGCGAGGAACTTCTACGAGTACAGACGTAATCCGCAATCGCACTGTCTGTTCATCACGCAGACACTGTGACATAATCATTTGGGGCCACGCCTTGTTCGAACCATGCTCACCTCGTACACAGGTATGCTTTAAACATTTCTGTTGGCAGCTTTTGCATGACCAACGTCACAGGACCGGCATACAAGGAAGAAACGTCTCAGACACTAGGGAGTTTTAGGGAACCGTTTTTGCACACCCGATACGGTGCGATAAGGCGTCCGGTACGAACTGCGCATGGGAGTGCCTTCTGCGGTAGCGCATGCGCAATTCGTACCGGAGTGTCCATCGTACCGCATCGGATGTGCGAAAACGGTTCCCTAAACTTCCCCAGTGTCTCCAGCCTGTCCCTTGTATGATGTATTAGCAGGGTGACCGCGACTTTACCGGAGACACTGTGCATACAGCCTTTTCCTGCGCACCCAATTTCGGTAGCGACGTGTCACCCGCGTGGCCTCCACCGAGCCGCTCAGTCACTGAGAGAAGTACTATTCCCCCTTCCACACGAAAGCTGCGTCGGGGAACAACACCGACACCAACTGGGGTGACTTTCCGTTGCAGCTCAAGTCCAAACGCAGCCGATGGTATACAAACACGAGCTCTTGGCTCTCAGTGTCCCTCCCAAGCACGCGCACTCGTGCAGTGCAAGTACTGTTCGGGGCCACATGCTCGCGCTTGTAGCATCGGCTGCGTCTGGACCGAAGCTGAAACGAAGAAGGGCAATAACTCGAGGGAAAGGAAACACGGGTAAAAGGCCAACGAGCCCGCGCCGCTTCCTGGCGCAAAAGGGTGCATGCGTGCATGGTCTTAGTCAGGATCGCGAACTCATTTACCAACCACTTGATGTGTTACGATTACAATTGCAATTATACTGTTGGGTAAAGAGGTAATCCGTATTGCTCGAGCAGAAAATTCATGGGCCGTTACTTGCAAAAGTAACTGTTACTTTTCCGATGGCTTCAGAATTTGAAAACAACACATGTTTATGCCGGTTTGAACTCGGGTCGTTCGTACTGTCTATCTTTTTTTTATTAGAATCACCGAATTACGGACTACTCATCTTCTCAATTTGCCAATTTTGAAAAACCTTCTTTCTGTCGGAGACTGATTCCTTGGTAGGTAACTTGTAGGGACAAAGAGCACTATTAGAAAGGGGAGGAGGAACATTGTAACGGATACAAATAATTTCAGTACTTCCAAAAGCAATCAGGTTACTCCTGTAATTCCTAATAAAATTAGTCGAATGAGTACAAAATTACATTAAAAATGTAATCGATTACAGGTAATTTGATTACTTGTAACGTTTACCCTACAAGTCTGGTTATGGCTAAATATCTTAAAAGTAGGCCGATAGCTCCGCCGCAAGTAATTATCGCCCCATATATTTATTGTCGGGGTTTTCGAAAGTTTTTGAACGGGTTCTGAATTCCCGAATTCTTTTTTATTTCCGCCAAAAGTTTGCATCTTGTCAGCATGGTTTTCAGAAAGAACGGTCGGTTGAAACCAATCTTTGCTCTTTTTTTTAATCTACTCTACCATCATTGTTTTAAACAGAGCCCAAGTTGATTGTACATATTTCGACATATCGAAAGCTTTCGATAAAGTAAATCATGAGTTGTTGTTGCACAAATTATTGACATCCGATTGTTGATCAGAGCTTTGTAACTGGTTCGAAAGTTACTTATCATCTCGTCCTAACAGTGTTCGCATTTATGACAATTATTCCGACCTTTTCTTCTCAAGATCTGGTGTCCCTCAAAGATCTGCTCCTGGCCCCCTTTTGTTCTTAAACTTCGTCAACGTTCTAGTGGCCTGTGTAGATAGTGCTGAGTTACTGATGTTTGCCGATGACATCAAGCTTTTTATGAGTGTAAAGTCTCTTGCTCACTGTCATGTTATGAAACATGATGTCTTACCTGTTGTCCAGTGGTGGTCAGCAAATAGCTTATCACTGAATCCCCTGAAAACAAATGTTTTGACTTTCTGCAGGCGTCGCAGTATAGTACACTAAGATTACATTATAGACAGAGTGACAATCAAGTGTGTATCTGTTGTAAAAAACCTTGGCGTACATATCGATAATGCATTCAAGTTTACTGTTCACGTGTCGTTTCTTGTAGGTAGAGCGACGAGAATGTTGGGTATTATATGCCGCATTTCTCAGCCATTCAAGAACCCGGCCTCCATTATTCGTTTATTTTGTGCCCTAGTTATATCTAGGCTTGAGTTCGGTTCATTGGCCTGGACTTCGTTACCAAGAACACAATGTGCAACACAAACTAATAAGGGGTAGCGATAAGCCAAAACTTAAAATTACAGCCACATATCATCAATATCTGCGCAGCTGCGTATAGGAAATTATGTATGCTTAGAAGTAAACTTAAAAATAGCAATAAAGAAATAAAACGTACGGCCTACAAAACTCTAATACGACCCACTCTAGAATATGCCTCGGTCGTTTGGGACCCCGCAACCAAGACTGACATAGACAAGCTCGAGAGAATGCAGAGGAAGGCCGCACGTTTCATAACTTCAAATTACAGATCAACGTCCTCTGTGACAGAAATGTTGAATGCTTGCGGGCTTGAACCCTTAGCGGTTATGAGAAAAATTGCACGCCTAAAGTTTTTGTTTTTGATTTATCATGGACAAGTAAAGATCAACCGAGACACTTATCTTAGAAACATTACCAATAGATCAGCTAGATTAAATCATTCCAAAGCATTGCAGTCGTATCTGCCCAGAATCGATGTTTTCAAGTATTCCTTTTTTGCAAATACAATTAACGATTGGAATAAGCTTCCCGAACATATTGTAGATCACAACGATGTTTCAGTGTTTGAGGACGCCTTTAGACTTTTTACTCTGTTTAAAGAGTGAGCATATCGCCCCTGGTGTTATTTTGTCTTTTTCTCTTTTTGGGGTTAAATATGTATATATTAAGTGATACTTTGAACATTGTACTGCTTTTTTTTGTATGTAGTGTTTTTGTACACGGCACGTGCCCTCAGTTATTAGTTATTGGTGATAATTTTTGTCAGTATATTGTCATTGTTAAATTTATTATCACTTTTTACGTGTATTTAGTGCTCTTATTTTCTATTTTGCGCTCTCGGCGCGTTTTGTATTTAATCTTGTAACCACTTTATTGTTCATAGCTCTGTTGGAAATATGAATCGTATTCTTTTTTTTTTGTGTGTGTTTGTTCCTCCCTGCCACGGCCCCACGGGCCAGCAGTACGTACAAATAAATAAATAAATAATACGTATTGTTTATGATCGCTACTCCCAACGCCGTTTCTATTTTGACCACACTTTTCTGCCTAATAAGATTTCGTCGATACCATTGACCAACAGAAGAGCAGAGCTCAACTTAGTTTTTCTGTACAAAATTGTAAATAGCGTATTTGACAGTGCTTCGCTTTTACGTGATGTAAACCTTCATGTCCCTCCTAGTTCCATTAGAACCCGCAGTACTTTCAGTGTTCACACCATCTGTAAACCATCTCCTCTGTCACGGACACAATCTCTGTTTATCAATATTAAAATGCCGAACTTGATTATATACAGTGACATTGACGTGTTCAGGAACCAAGTAAAAGTGCTTGTTGCCGAACTTTAAATATTGTGTGGTGTTTGCTTTGTGTTTAAAACCTGAAATTGTGTTTTTTTTTTTTTCTGTTCATATTGATATATCTGTGCACCAAAGAGGAGACCAGCAAGGTTGCTTTTGGGCACAAAAAATAATATAAATAAATGAATAAATAAACGGCTGCCTGCGCCCTCGAACAGCTGCTGAAAAGCGGCTATAGTCTCAACCGTTGAGCAATTCTTCCACTTCCAGACAAGCGCACCTATAGAGGAGAAAACGATAAACTCGAGCGAGGAAGACTGGAGAGATATTGTATAGCTATCGATATAGATAGGGAAATAAACCAATGCAGGCAATACACTGGGCGAGATAGAGAGGGAGGGAAATGGGGCGGCCGTTCGGAGGGAGACGAAAGGCAGGATAAACATAAGGGACCGGCGCAGAAGGGAGACTGGAGCAAGGGAAGGATAGTGGAAACAAGGAAGGGCGCGGGATTCTTGCCGAGTGTATCCCGAGGCGTGCAGTATATCTTCGGAATCGGGAGCACGGAGAGACGCCGTTTCTGTACACTCTGGGGGGAGAAGAGGAATCAGGGGCCATTTGCGTAATGGGCATGTCCTGTCCCCAACTTCGAAGCAGTCTGCGTGTTGTTTTTTTCTCGTCCACGTACATTTACCGTTGAATTACAGGGGGAAAAAAGTTCCTTTTTGTTTTGCCTTGAATTTTCTTTTTTGCATAACAAGTGCGCGGAACCTCTATCCTTCATTCTCTGTGTGTAGGAAGAATAAAAAAGGGAAAGGGGGCCGGAAAATTGCCGAAACGGGATCTGTAAATGTCGCACTTGAGACAATGCCGCGCACGGAGCCTGGAGTGGTAGCATTGCTGTATGCTAGTTAAACAAATCAAATCTATTCGAAAAAAAAGAACTTCAATAATAAAAAAAAACATTATCGATAAAAAAAAAAAGAAACATCCTTTTAGAATTTTATGTTCGTCTGGGCGAGCATATTCCACACTCCTATGTGAGATATATTACATTCGAATTTAGTGAATTCTGTTACTAAAACCGATTTTTTTTTTTTTGTGTTGGATACTTTTGTTATTCGAGAGGAGCTCGTGTCGCAGAAAAGCCGGCGTCGGTGGTGTGTGCTAAAATCCAGGATTGGTCGATAAGTCCATGACGTCACAGTCACATGACCTCGCGCGGGAATTTCAAACAACCCACAAGCTCATGTGAAACGTGAAGTAACGCGTGGAATGAAGGGGATTAAAAAAAAAAACATGACACATCGCTTCCTGTCTGAAATGATTTCACCTTATAAAGTAATTAATTTGCCTTAAAAAAATAAAATAATTTTTAAACGGGATTCGTCCCTCAACCCTTTGGCTGCGAGCCAGAAACATTACCAACTAGGCCAAAGAAGGCACCCTTGCATGGCTTGAGAACCAGCGGGAGTTAAATCTTGATATTTTTCGCTTTTTTTTTTTTGCTTTTCTTAAGTTTCTCTTCTTTATGGTGCGCATTTATTTTTACTTACCGCGATTTTTTTTTTATTAGATGGTGCACACTTTCAAAAATAGCGGATGTAGTACTTCCAGCCCTTGTCCCATATAATGCACGCCAAAATTTTAGTTTGATATATAGCGTACCGACGTCGAATCGAAGGTACCAACTTTCACAAGCGGCTTGATAGCCGAGTGGTACAACCTACGAAAATAGCTAATGTACCCGTGTTACTGTCAAGAAACAAACAAAATCGTTTTTCTTTGGCTTTAGCGCAAAACCTAGGTGTTTTTTTTTTTTTGTAGCTTTTGATAAGCACTCCCACTGTTTAATAAGTTATATCGCCACCGGTGTCAAACCCCTCGTAAAAGTTGGGGCCGACAGATCGACGGCACTGCGCTGTACGTCAAACATGAGTTTTGGGGTGCATTATATTATGGGACAAACGGGTAAGACTACACCTCTTTTTTAGAGTGCACCGCTGAGGTAGTGCACTTGTCCAGCAGGCTCAAGGTCGGCGATACAAAAGCGCGAACGATATCATCCGCGTCTTCACATCGCCGGCCTCGGGCCTACTGCGCGAGTGGTAACTTTAGCGCAGACTCATGCTTTCCACGTGCTTTCCGTCGTCTTAAATTTGACTTAGTCAGGGGTTTTCGAATATGCTTATCAAGCTTCTAATTGCCACACGTTTATTTTCACCAATTAAAAATTAAGTCAGAAGGTTTAGCTAATTAGTATGTTTTTGCGATCCCTGGGACGTCCGCAGTGGCTGGCAGTTTGTTCCCGAAAAGAGCGTTTTCTTTTTTCTTAATTAGCTTAGCTTTAGAAAATTGGAGGCATTCTCAGAAACATCCAGTATACGTTTTCTGTTCCTCTATAAGTTTCGGTTTTGTTTACTTGTAAAGCCCGAATCCCACTACGAGCGACAAACAGAAAGAAAGGACAGCGACAAGCCTTAAGCGTTTGAGGCATGCACGCGGTGGTACCTTTGGACCGGTAAAGGCGAGCGAGTTGAACATGAATACTTAAAATCGAAAGAATAAAACAGGGAGGACAAGCACAGGACAACCACGTTCTTTCATTTGGCAACGACGTTTATTTTGGGCAGGAAGATTGCACCCTGAACGAAACTGTGGACTTTTTATGAGAAACTGTATGAAAAAAAAAAAAAAAAAATGGAAACCTAGAACTTTTAGTAAGAAACTGTGATATCTCTATGAAAAAATGGGAACTCAACTCTGTATGAGACACTCCGAAATTATATATATATATATATATAAACTGCGATACCTCTACGAGAAATTGTGAACACTTTGTTAGAAATTGTGAGCTTTCTACGAGAGACGATAAACTCGTACAGAGTTTACCGTCTCTCGTAGAAAGTAGCGACGCCACTTCGTGCAATTTGTACGAATGCGGCCTCTAGATCTGCGAACTCTCCCTCTGGTACGTATTGTCAAAACTTTCACGGACGGAAAAAGACACCAAACGCAGCAACGACACGACGCAATCAACAACGAAATGAAATTACGACGCACTATACGCCTTCTGGCATTTTGCTTTCTTCTTTTTATTCGTGCGGTGTTTCCTCCCTTCCCGAGGAGAAAAAGAACAGTCCTTTGTTGTCTCATTCCGAGTGTTCCGCTCGGTTCCGCTCGCTACACTACACGGGGAAGCGAAGAAAAGCGCATTATGGCGCATTAGAGAGTTTCTCGCCTTTTTCCCCTTTTATTTTTCCTCGCCAAGAATATTATTAAGACGCGCGCACAAAGAGTCAACTTGGAAGCCAGGCGGGCAATATTGCTTATTATTAAACTCGGAAGAACGACAACATCGTCATCATCATTATCATCCTGATCAACAACGAAACGTTGAACGTACGTCTCAGGACCTTCGTTACTCTAGTGGGAGTTCGATGAAGCCTTTTTCTCCGAAGGGAAACATGAAGTGCGTGTGCGTGTGTGTGTGTGTGTGAATGTGTGTGTGTGTGTGTGAGAGCGTGTTATTTTTTTCTCTGTTGCGCAAGTTACAAACGTAAGAGAATGAGAAAAAAAGAGGAAGTATTTTAGGGCCGGTGCCTTCGCTTTTATGTTTCGTTACTGCCTTATTGCGTACGTGCGTGCGTGAGGGTTGAGGAAGACTAAAGAAACGGTTTTAATATCGACTACGGTCGCGGTGTTTGCAGTGGTAATATGCAATTCGGCCGCGGACACGTGGGGCCATGTTTCCGGCGATCTTTATCCCGGACATTTTTGTTACGCTGTGTTTTGGTTCAACTCGGTTCATTCGCCGCTTTTCTAGCTTCCTGCTTTTTTTTTTTTACTTTTTTAAATCTAAAGTTCAAATATTAATACAGTTGTATGAGTGGAGTAAATTTGTTTGGAGAAGTATTGCGCTCAATATTGCGGCGGTGGATGGCTCCGTTTACAGAACACATTCGACTGCAGTAGTTTTTTTTTTTTTTGTATATTGTGATTTGAGCATTAAGAAAAAAGAGAAGCAAGAAGCTTATTTGGGAATCGAGGTAAACCCAAGAATATAAAACGAATCAAATAAATAAGACGGGCACAATTTCTTTCCCGTTTACTGTTGCCTGTCCGTTGTTACCCTTGTTAATCTCTTTTTTTTTTTTTTTGTTGCCAAACTTGTTTAGGGCAACATTTTTTTTAACTCCCGCATTCGTAGGTTGCATTGGTAGGCTGGATTGTTAGCTCAAAATTTGTTGCTTTTTTCATATATGTTTTAGAAAATCGTTTTCAAATCTGCGATGCATGCCACAACGGCCCCGGGCTTCAAAGCGTGCCTCTAAACGGCAACGCGAACGACCGATACCGATATCGAACCACAAAAACATAATCCGCTTAAAAAAAACAAAAAAAAAAAAACAGATAAATTGTGCAACAACAGAAGTAAAAATGTATTTTTGCGCGTTTTCCAAAGCGACGGACACGCGCGCGCTGCGTGCTGTACAGACTGCACGCTGAGCTATGTGTATCAGTCAGCGAGGCATCCGGTTCAGCGGGTAGGAAGCAAGTCACTTCGTCTTTATTGTCGTCTACCACTCAGTGTGGCGGTGGCGCTAGTATCATGACTCTTATAAAGCCCCTCGATGTGTTTGCGTTTGTCTTGCAAGTAGCGTCAAATGCGCGAGTGCACGAGGCCCATGTCTCGAGCGGCCTTTGGAAGCAAATGGCGGCGCAGCACTGAAATGAGCTGGCCTTGGAAGCGAATGGCGGCGGAGCACCCGCTCATGGCACGTGTCTCGCGCACTTCCACAACAATGGTTGGCGGTACTTGTAAAAACGCTTTTATCAAGGGGCTTTAGACTCTTACATCTACCTTTGTTTGGACTATGGAAAACCAACAAGAAATACATACGAAAATACACAAAACACGAAATATAAAAAGGAATAACCCAAAAGCCCGTTAAGCTTGCTGCTGGAAGTTCTGATCGTAGTTTAGCCTTTGGGGTCACCGCACAGTTCGGGTTGATGTCCGAGCAGCACATGGTCCGATCATTCTCTGTTCTCGCTGCGGAGTTGACTGCAGCTGGGGAGCTGGTCGGAGTTCTCCTTGAAGGAGCGACTGTGGTTGTGATGGCTGGATCTTCATGCTGCACTGTTGGGGTCAATGCAGCCGGTGCAGCTTGAATGCTGGTCAGGGCACAGGCTGGGGAATCCTCCAGGTGCTCCTCAAAGTGATCGGAACTCACCAGGTCTTCATTCGTCGGTAGCAGGTGTTCTCTGTTGCGTCAATATTCACCGCCATCCTGCGTGACAACCAGCGAAGAACGAGGCGCCACGTTCCTTAACACTTGGCCCTTTGTGACCCACTGTCCTTTGTCCCTCAGACGTACAGCTGCAACGGAAAAAGAGTAGCACAAGCGACCGACGACGGCAAAATCGCGACACGCGGCGCTATTGTTCCCGAGCGCGCCGATACCGAGAGTGCCAGTCACGTTCCATGTCTCATTGCGGGGGGGGGGGGGGGGGGGGGGGGGGGGGGTGGCCGGCAAAAAACAGCCCATCCTAAAGCCCTCATTTTAACAGCTATCTTATCTCTCAATTTTCTGCCGGCCACCCCCGCGTTGAGACATGGAACGTGACTGGCACTCTCGCTATCGGCGCGCTCGGGAACAATAGCGCCGCGTGTCGCGATTTTGCCGCTCCGGTCGTCGGTCACTTGTGCTACTCTTTTTCCGTTGCAGCTGTACCACGTCACCTTCCTGTAGTGGCCTCAAAAGACATCCTTTGGTGGTATCCTGTGTGTGTCTTCTCGCTGGTTTTGGAACTGCTGGCGCGAAGTCAGGAAGACGGGACCTAATGCGGCGTCCCATTAGAAGCTCGCTGGGGCACCGGCCATCCTCCAGGGGTGTAGAACTGTAACCAAGCAATCCCGGCCAGAAGTCTTCATTAGCTTCAGCAGTTTTCCGCAGTATTCGTTTTACCACTTGCACACCCTTTTCTGCAAGTCCGCTGGAACGTGGAAAATGCGTACTGGACGTGGTGTGCTTAAAATCATACTTCAAAGCGAAACTCTGGAACTGACGCGAGGAGAACTGTGGACCGTTGTCGCCGCACACCTCTAGAGGTATTCCATGTCTAGCAAACATGCTGCTTAACGGCCAAATAACAGTTTCTGATGTTGCCTCTCTGAGCCTCTGTACCTCTGGGAAGTTGGCAAAGGCATCAGTTTGGGAGTTTGGTTTAATCAAGAGCTAAATTGGAACACACACGTGAATAAATTAAGCTCCGAGTTTTCACGGTCGGTTGGATGCCTATATAAAATAGGAAACCTTATACCAACATGGCTAAAGAAAAACTTATATTATTCGCTCTTTTACTCTAGGCTCTGTTATTGTCTTCTAGTGTGGGGCACGACATCGACCACAAACTATAACTCGTTGCTCACACCGCAGAAAAAAATGTTGCGCTTACTTGAAAATTATAAAGGTAAAATACAAGACCTGCATACTGCACCACTTTTTAAAAAATATGGCATTCTTAAGGTCAATCAGATGTATTATTTTAAATTATTACAACTGATTCACAGACAAAAACTATATTTGACGGATTTAAGTGACGTAACGCATGCATACCCTCTTCGACACAAATATAGGCGGCCCCCTCAGACCCGTACAAATTATGGAACACAAACAATGGAATATCAAGTCAGTAAAACTCTGAATAACATTAAAGACCACATAAATTTTAATAACAATTTTAGTAAATTTAAAAGGGATCTCAGTACACTCATGGTGGGCAGTAATAACCCCTTATTATTTGAATTGGCATGTAATAACTAGTTGTTTTTCTGGTATATTCAAAAAATGAATATAGTGTTTAATACTAAGCGTTAACTTTGTAAACTGTGTGCTGCTGGAAAGCGCTGCTTTGGGGACAGAGACCTTTGTCAGGCTTTGAGCCTTTAGTCTCTGTCTCCATTTCGGTTGATTCCGGAAAAATAAACATTCATTCATCATAGGCAACTAGGTACGTGTTCCCCGCCTGCTCAAAGAGGTCTACACCAACGCGCGTCCATTGTATAAGCCTGGAACCTCACGCATCATTAGTGGCTCGTTCGGTTGCTTGTACGCAAACTGTTGACAGATTGACCACCGGTGAATCATTCTCGCGATATCTTCGTTAATGCCGCGCTGGAAAACTAGACAAGACTCTGGAAGCGTAGGCCACTGGTTTCCATCCCTCAACATGTCGTCGTAAGAGCGCCGCGCCTATCCCATATTTTGAAGCATCCGAAGATACTATCGTGGGTTTTGCCGGATCAAAGAGTGCGAGTACTGGGGTTGTAGACATGAGATTTTTCAAACGTTCGCATTCTATTTGGTGTGCGTCAGACCACTCGAACACTGAGCTGTCCTTAATAACTCTGCGCATTAACGTTGCCCTCAAGGGCCAAGCTAGGCAAACATTTACCAAAGTAGTTTATAAACCCCGATAATCGCTTTACACTTATTGATACCAAAATAGCCATCGTGTATCCTCTCAAGTATTCGCTGGCGCATGGCCTCTGGGATGGTGCACCTTTACGCCCTTAACCAAAACTCCAGATAGTTCTGTTAATTCCCCGGTGGAAGGTTTGTACTGTCCATGAATAGGGAGGTTTGCTCGGAAACAGTTAATTACGTCTGTGAGGACAGTGTCCCGAGCAGTTTCACGTACGAGCTCAATCTTAGTTGCTTCGCTTACTAGGCTGTGCTGAATCTCTAATGCATGTTCCTCAACATCGGTTAGTTCTGTGCCGCTTGGCTGCCCAGAGGAAAGTGCTCTCGAAAGGACGTCTGGAACCACCAACTCTCTGCCAGGGACGAACGTCAGCTGGAACTCATACTTCATGAGCCTCAACAAAAAACGCTGCAAGCGCGGTGGCATATCTCGTACACTTTTTTGTGCAATCGCAATCAGAGGTTTCTCGTCAGTTTCCGCTATAACTCGGCGTCCGTACACAAAGTGGTGAAATTTTTCGAGACCATAAGTGACTCCAAGACCCTCTTTTTCAATTAGCGCATGGCGTGTTTCCGCCCTAGACAAGACTCTGGAAGCGTAGGCCACTGGTTTCCATCCCTCAACATGTCGTCGTAAGAGCGCCGCGCCTATCCCATATTTTGAAGCTTCCGAAGATACTATCGTGGGTTTTGCCGGATCAAAGAGTGCGAGCACTGGGGTTGTAGACATGAGATTTTTCAAACGTTCGCATTCTATTTGGTGTGCGTCAGACCACTCGAACACTGAGCTGTCCTTAATAACCCTGCGCATTAACGTTGCCCTCAAGGGCCAAGCTAGGCAAACATTTACCAAAGTAGTTTATAAACCCCAATAATCGTTGTACGTACTTCTTTCCTACTTACTGGTTGTGGAAAATTGTGAATGCTCTTAACGAGAGCTGGGCTTGGGGAGATACCATTTTCATTAATCACGTCCCCGAAGAACTCAATTTCCTTGCGGGCCAGTTTGTACTTGCTTACGTTGAACGTGAGACCCTCTTGACAGGCTCTCTGCAGTACAGCGCGTAATCTGTCATTGTGCTCGGCATGTGTTCTACCCCACACCAGAAGGTCATCGATGTACACTCGAACTCCGAGTAAACCCTCAAGCATTTGAGACATGGTCTTGTGAAATACTTCCGGTGCAGAAGCTATTCCAAACGGTAGCCGGAGGTGCTGGCATCTTCCAAATGGAGTAGCAAATGTGCAGATTCTCGTGGTCTCATCATCTAACGGTATTTGGTGAAACCCAGAATTTGCATCAAGGGTTGAAAACCATCGTGCATCAAAGAGCTCTGCCACAATGTCTTCCCTTTTGGGAAATTGGTAATGCTCTCACTTCACCCACTCGTTTATGTTCTGAGGATCCAGACATACCCTGAGCTGTCCGTCTTTTTTTAGCACAATAACCAAAGGACTTACCCAGTCAGCTGGCTCATCCACTTTCCGGATAACGTTGGCGCCGGTTAAGCGCTGCAGCTCCCTCTCCAGTGGCTGCCACAAAGCTTGAGGGACTCGCCGGGCTGCTTGCACCGCTGGCCTAGCTCCTTCTTTTACCACCATGTGATATGCCCGTTTCACACAACCTAACCCCTGGAACACCTTGGGGAATTCGGAGGTCACTGCGCTCAAGTTATTGCAGGAAACTGCCGAAACACGATTCACGAGTCCAAGGAGTACACTGGCCTGGAGACCGAGAATAGGAGCCCGCGACTTTTTTACAATGAAGAACTCGATGAGTTCTTTTGTGTTGTTGCAATCCTCAGTCAAGGATGCTTTTCCTGCGTGTGCAATTATGCCGCCACTGTAACTGCGCAAGACTGCCGTACTCCTTCGAAAATCCGCACTCCTGTTTGCTCGTTTCCACCACGACAGTGGCAACAAGTTTGCTTGGGCTCCAGTATCAATCTTCAGCATAATATCCTTATCAGCTATCTTCGCCGGTACCAGCCACTCTGCTTGATTACTTGCAGAAGTGCGTGCTCCCACCTCCAGAATTTCAAAGTCACTCCCGGCATCCGTGGCTTGATCGTCGTTTCCGTTAGTTATCGCGTTCACTCGTTGCTTCGGACAGCAAGACGCGAAATGACCTTAACGATGACATCTCCTGCATTCTTTTCCTGTTGCTGGACAGCCTGTTCTTTTGTGAATGAAGTTACACTTCTGACAGCGGTCTCGTCTAGGTGGTGCTTCCACTGGCACCGTCGAACGTCTTTTAGTTGTCTGGTGAATACTGAGAACGAACTCTTCTGGCTTGTCCCAAACTTTGTTTTGTTTTTCCGCTATTTCGTTCGCTTTACACATGTCCACTGCTCTGGTAAGTGATAATTCCTGCTCTCGCAACAGCCTTTGACGTAGTTTCTTGTTCTATATACCACACACTATTTGATCTCTGATCATTGAGTCTGCCAATTACCAAATTCGCAGGTCTTACTTAGCCTTCAACAAAAGGTCTCTGTAGAATTGCTCAAACAGCTCATCTTCTGTCTGCTCTCGCATCCTGAATACGTAACGCTCGTACGTTTCATTCTTCTTGGGAAACAGTAGTTAGGAAACTTTTCTACCACGGCCTCGTAGGTTTGCTCCACCTCGACGTTGAAGGTGTCGTAGACTTCCACGGCCTGCTCCCCGGCAACATGCCGCAACAACGCGATCTTCCGTCCCTCCTTCCTTTCGGCACGTGGCTCCGTATCTGTCATGAAGATTTCGAACCGTTGCTTGAAACACCTCGAGTTCTCATACAAATGTAAGGGTAGGCATACATAGTTCTGGAATAAATGGTTGCCGTCATGATTTTACCCACTTCATGCTCTTTGAGGCCGGATTTGCGTTAAGTAATTCTGTTGATCTTGTGTAGAACTAGATGTATCTGCTGCGTATAATCCGTTTCATCCATTCTGCATTTCCTTCGTTTTGCTGCCGAAAGAAGTTCAGGATCTTGCTGAAATGTCTTTTAGGGACGGGAAGCCTGTCCAGATGGGGCTTGATAGAGTTTCTGCTGGTTTCGGCCCTCTTGCGGTAAGAGTTGATGACTACGACGCATTCCGACTTCTCTGGGGAGTAATGTAGGCCTATATTTTGTGCATGCGCTGCTATGATATCGAGGCCCTCTTGCAAGGTCGACTTTTTCTCCCCGGCGTTTTTTTTTGGTACACCAGAGGGTAATGTCGTCTGCATAGATGGCATAGGTTAGAGACCTGGTTGAACTTGTGAGGAAGATGTTTCATGGCAAGGTTAAAGAGCGTCGGTGAGAGTATTGCACACTTCGGAGTTCCTCGATGTACGGGGAACGCTCGGATGGTTGGCCATCTAGCCCCGGAATGCGCAAAGTTCTGTTAGTGAGAAAATTCTTGATGTTGCTAAATCGTACGACAGCGAGGGTTGGCCTCTGCCAGGTGTTGCATGATGGCGGTCTGTAGAACATTGTCGAAGGCTTTTTTAATATCTATCGCCACGATGGTGCAAAGTTGAACTGCATGCGCTGGGTGTAGCGTATACTACCTCGTGTATCATAAGGGCTACACCTTGAGTGCTGATGTGTTTTCGAAAGCCGATGAGGGTGTGAGCGAGTTGGTCGATGTCTTCGAGATGCCATTATAATCTTGTAAGGACAATTTTCCCACGAGCTTGCCCACGTATGACACCATGAAGATAGGGGCGTAAGTTGCCTAGGTTGTTGAGGAATTTTCCTGGTTTTTGTAACATGCTTATGTATGCTTCCTTCCACGTGGGTCGTATTTGATCAGTTTTCCTTACCTGATTGATTATCTTCAGGAGTTCTGTTTGTTTGTTGTAAGATATAGGTTCCATAGAATACCATACGCGATCTTGTCCGGTTCTGGGGCGGTTTTTCGCCGCAGTAGGTGCAGGGCCATTTGAAGTTCACCTTGAGTAAATGGTAAGTTGATTCCCATGTCTTGTGCATTATTTCTAGTGGGAATGTCAATACCTTGTGGGTCAAAACCTGGATAGAAAGTATCTCGGATCTCCTTGATCAGGTCTTTCATCGTACAGCCTGTTTGTAGTTTGTGGCGTTGCAGAGCATGCCATGGTTTCGGTTGGCCGAGCAGCGCTCAAAACATATGGCATACCTTGGCGGTGTGCATTAACCCATTCATGCTGTCGCATAATTGTGTCCAATGTTGCACTGCTAGGTGTTCTGCACACACTTAGCTTTCTTGAGTAATGTCGATTATTCTGCGCTGTATTTTTTATCTTTTTGTTTTTTTGCGTTGGATGAGGCGTTGTTGCTTGATCCAAAGTGCTAGAAGGTAGTTAGCGACATAGGGAATATCTTTGCCTCGCAATTATGCGGCGGAAACGCAACATTTCGAAGGAAAGAGATGTGCTTTCTGTCTTTTGTGACAATATAAACAATGTTAAAAGTACAAGATGCAAATTCTTCCCATTAGCAGCCTTTCCCATTACATGGCACGCGTATTTGGCAAAATGATTCTCGGTATTCCCGGTAGCCGTTATCTCCCATCCGCATCAGAAGATGGCAAAGGGGTATTTACACGGGGGTTAGCCATTTCTCGCTTTTCTCCCCGTGGTGAGTATCACGTCGCGACAACGTCAGGCCCTTGCACGGAGCCGCGCTGAAGTAGATATTCCAGGGGAATGGGGAAGCTTTTGCTCGAGTTTCACAAACGCACCCCCCTTGGCCTGGGATCTCCTTGCAATTTGCGGTATTTTGTTCGCTTGTCTGGCAACTTTACAGATTTTGCTCAGCGAGATGCCGGAGGTTGCATTGGGATCGCCTAACTTGGAGCGGCTTGCTCTGTGGCGCATGTCGACCGAGGCGCCCTTAAGGAGTCTTCGATATTCATCAATGCCGTCCTCAAGCCGCTCCTCATAGAACTGGTTTTTGATTCCACGTGTGTTGCAGCCACCCGTTCAAGAAGCGTCTTTCTTTTAGTAGGAAGCAGTTCGTCGTCCTCAGCATCGCCGTTTCATCTACGCCTGCATTCTTCTACTCTCGTCAGCGCGCAGCGAATCCTGTTCGAGAGTGCGACCACTAAATGCGTCTGATAAGACTGACATCCCTCTCGGCTTTGCACCGTTCGTGGGAATGCTTTGAGTCGGGGAGGGAATCCAGCTGGTCCCGCCGATCACTGAGCACATCCCTCCCCGAAAAGCACCCACCGTGTGGCGCTTCAGCTAGGCGCGCTCATTTCCACATAAGGTGTTCGTAATGTTCTGGTGGATCAGTGTACGTGAGGCAAACATGCTTAATTTCATTTACTTATTTCATTTCTTCCTCCTATTCCTCCCCACCCCTGCCCGTTTCAATCTGGATGAGCATCGTACTGGCGTGCGGTCGTGTATCACTACTGCGTAATGCACGTTAAGACCCCAGGCTAGCGGTTGTACCGTACTGGATAAATTTCTTATCTACAGCTGAGACTCACGCCCTCTCAGGGAGACTAAATGGCGGCTGTATAAACATACATAGAACAATTTTCGCATTTTGCCTCCTTAAGGGCCGGATGGGAGGGGCAGTATATAAAAAAAGAGGGGGAGGGGGGCGAATAAAATAAAATACTTTGAAACTCAAGAAAACAAAGGAAAAGACAAAAGAAACGATAATAATAAATACCGCGTAGAGTGACAACCTGGTAGTTCAGTGGTGTTTATCAGAGGTGTAAGGTGACTGATCGGAGGAAAATGGATGGGTCTGAAATAAGTATTATTTCCTTGGAAAGGGGGAGTTCCAGATGTTAATAGCCTGTGGAGAAAATGGTGCGTCAAAAGTTATCGTTTTGTTTGTTATACGTTTTATGCAACGTCTGTGATTGAGGCGAGATGATAACCCGTTAGGAGACAAAAGGCGTATCATATGGACTTTCGTTTTAATGCGTTAACGTTAGTGCCCTGTCACATGCGCCGACCTTAGACTGGTGTGGACTAACCAAAGCTCGCAACGTCGCCACGGGACGGCGCCACAGCCCAACTGGCTGGGCGTGATTTCCAGGTGTGATCTTCAAAAAAAAGGCTCAAGGGCTGGTGAAAAAACGTTAACATCAGGGGCCATTAAGACACACAGGGTCTTAGACTCGGGCAATAACTCAGTTCAAGCCCGCCCGCTCCAAAGAGAAAGAACCGCATCATCATCGTCATCAGTGGAAACTGGCTAGGGAAATCCTCTGCAAGCAGTGACAGATGGAGCCACAGCCCCACTGGCTGTGGAAACTGGCTGGGAAACAGCTTCTGCAAGCGCCGACGGGTGGCAGGCGGGGTGCGGGTCCGCGCTTTGGACGGCCTCGGAAGCTCCTGCCGTAGGCTTTGGAGACCTGTGGACGGGCTGCGGTTCCGTTCTGCGACCTGCCACGCCGTTCTTGACGCGCGGTCCTCTTACCATGTGAGATGGGCCGTAAGCGCACCGTGTCGTCGCCCCTGTATCCAGCAGTGACGTGCACGGCAACGCAAGGCCCAAAAGGACCAACGACGCCGTTTGCACGAGATCACCGACTGTCCGCCGCAGGATAAAACGCACGCTCGCGGTGAATGAATACGCACAAAGAAATGGCGTTGTCATTTTACGCGCATCGAGCGCACGTCATTCATACACGCGCTAAGTGACCTGACCTGCTTGCACCAGGGAGAAGAGGGGTTTTGGGAATGTTCACCCCGCGGAATACTGCTGGGTGGCTGCATTCACCGTGCTTTGTTGTATAGAACCACTGCCCGAAATGCTCACGCATTTCTTTGAGAATCAGCGAAGCGGCAGCAACAATTTCGGCCTTTTTCTTGTTTTTTTTTTTTTGGTCAAATACATTTGAGGCGTGTCAGAAGATAATTCTGTCACCACGTCTGCAACGAACGCCGTGTTTTTTGTACGATGTATGAGCAGCGAAGCTGCGACTTGAAGAAACCGATTCATGCCCGATCCGTTCAAAAGGACTACCAATCCCCTTGACGAGCCCGTTAGAAATCCATACGCTGACAGCTAGCCTCCAGTTTCCTTTGCTTTGCGATCACTTCCGCAACAGGGCAGCAACGTAGCTATGGACGCCTTTTTTTTCTCCTCGCCATTTGAATTTCGGTGGGGAGGGGGTCGTGTACACCAGCGAATCTGCGGTGCACGGTTGTTTTACTTGGCGTCTGCCTTCATCGTGCTGACACGAACAGAACTCGCATTTGCGTGTGCGTGCGATATTAGCTTCGGGCGTCTCGCACCCTTTCCCATAGCAAATAAAACAAAATTAAAGGAATAAAGAAGAAAAAGTTTCCTATGACGTCGATGCGACGTGCCAGCTTATGTATAGCCACTGGCGGCGGCCGCGTGCCGAGTCCAGCACACCTTATTATCGCTCCGCAGCTAATGAGATTTCATATACAGAGCGCGACGGCATTGTTAGGGCTGGTTTAGACAGCTGCAACGATCGCGTTAGCTATATACGACTGCGTCCGTTGTGACCGGAACGACCGCTCTGGGCCGCGCGTAAACATACACTCCTGCAACAAGCAGAGGCCGGTCGTCAGCTCGGCGGCCAGTTTCTACTCCGCCGTCAGCTGTTTCCGCGGTGCCTCGAAAAAGAAAGGGACGCGCTGCCATTAACAGAAAATGGACAGGCAGTTTTCAATAGTCGAGCTTTATTATTATTTTTTTTTTCATTTTTCCGTGATAGGCTCTAGCAGGGCGCAGATTGGACGGAAAAAAAAAAAAAGATGCAGTAAGCCGTCGTGGACGATCACGACTTTAACGCGCGACTTTACCAACAGTACACACCTCACCACACGCTTTTTGTACGATTACAGGGGACGATGCAATTTTTGGCTGCGACATGGCAACGTAGAGATATTATTTCGTGATCAAATGGACGTTTCCACCGTTTGGGAATGCTTACCACTAATCACTATTCTCGGGTGATAACACCGCGTGAAAATTTGCATCCTTCATCACACGCCTTGAAATATACCAGTACGGACCCGTAATACCTTGAAAATCAGCACACGCATCGAGTGTCCAAAGCAAGAAATCCGGGCGATAATTGAGGAAACAAATACTTAAAAAGGACCATTGTAGTCTATAGGTAAACAAACACGACCGGCACGAGCGTTTCTGCTGTCTTGAGGGTACCGCCACGACATCGCCGCACGAGTAGATGAATCTTCCCTTTTAGGACAAGCTGGCTTGTCATCGTGACACACGACGGGAATGTTTACTCTAGGATAGCGCTGTTTCTTGGAACGATAAGCTTCCGCCACGCCGACCACGTCGACGATCACCATCGACGCAATGTTTTTCAGCAGACAACAGGAACCACGACCGGCATGCAACGCGTGCGGCCAAGCTCTCGTCGATCTATGATTGTTCTGCCGGTGTGCTTTCTCTGTTCGTTCCCAAACGTAGCAAAAAGATTCAGCCCGGCTCAACTCATTGCGTTGCAAACGAACACGAACAAAACGGCCGTTCGGCGCTTCGTTGGCACGGAAACTTGTCGTTCCAAACGATTGCATTTGTTCCTAGTCGTAGCGGTCACTCTGAACGCAAGTGTGTGAACGAGCCTTTGGCACGAACAGGCGATCTTCAATTTTACAGTGGTAGCTGTTAGTGCCCCTTCCCGTCAAAAAATGCTCATGTACGAACGCAGAAACCCCACTCTACAGACGGGGTACTGCACTTCCTCTCCCGTCGTTCCTCACACACGGCAGGGCTCTCTCTCCCGTAGGCCTCCACTGTTCCGAAAAAACCCACGTGATCACGGGGAGAGCACTCTTTGCCTCCCCATCGTTCCTGCTACATCCACGTACCTTCCCGCGACGGCCTTCCTGACCTCCCTTGCTTTGCCCACCCCTGCGGCAGCCGCCGTTGCTAAATACCCACGTAGTCGCGCTGCGCGGGCACCCTCCCTCGACTCCCCAGTCCCACTGCCGCCGGCCATGTTCCGATCTCGTGCCTCTCTGCGCCTCTACACAACAGTTCGCGTACGTACTTTCACTACTTCCACCATGGCCTCCGAGATCCCAAAGCGCGCGCGCCGCGCGCTTCGGGATCTCGGAGGCCATGCTTCCACCGCAGGTGCGGTAACGGATGTTACGTACAAAAAAAAAAAAGTTTCAGAAAAAAAAAAGTAAATAAAACACGTCATTGTGTTTTAAATAAATAATGGCAAACGCCAACCAATTCCTAAAAGATCGTAGGGTCCCAACGTTTCGGTGCCGGCTCGGCACCTTCTTCAGGGGGGCTTTAAAAGAGAAGCAGCTTCTTTCTTTTCTTCTGCGCCGAATGTAGGGCAGTATCTTCGTTTTATTTTTTTTTTTTTTACGGTGGTTAGTTTTCGAACCAGGTGCGGTACCTTCGTTTTCTTCAAAGTTGGTTATTTACAAACGAGGATCAGCATCTTCGTTTTTCTCCATGGTAGGGGCCTGTTTCTTCGGTGTCTCCTCTACGTGTCGTAGTCCACTGACGTATGCTGAGGGCAAGGTGCCGGAGGATGGATTAATATTTCCTGGTGTGGTCTGTATGCGCTATGACTCAATAAAGAGCCGTTGCCGCCAGTTGGTTTCTACATCCAGGATTCGGGTATTTTCAGAGTCGATGCGGTGGTCATTGTCCTCGCAGTGTTCCGCAACAGCGCTACGCTCTCGATCAAATTTGCGTACGTCATTCTTATGTTGGCGGACTCTTTCCTTGAGGTTTTTTGTTTCGCTGACTTATGAAGCGGAACACTCAGCGCAGGGAATTTGATACACAACGCCTTGTGCTTTTTCTCTCGCTGGACGGTCTTTCGGACGAGGCATTATGCGCCCAAGTGTCGAAACAGGTCTGTGAGCCACCTGAATACCTTCTTTGGCCAGCGTACGGGCCAGAGTTTCGCTAGTTCCCTTTATATAAGGTACACAGACGCAAATGTTAGGGCGGGACTGCATACTATTTTGTGGGTGCTCAAGACTGCGACCAAGACGACGGGCAACACGGCTGATGAAGCTGTTGGTGTAGCCATTCTTTTTGAGGTCGGCCGATGACAGCCTGTTCTTCACTTTCTTTATCTTTCTTTGAGGAGCAGATGTTCTGAGCTCTGGACAACAGGGTCGCAACCACCGACGCCTTGTGACTCGAAGAGTGGTAGGGGTCAAACCGAAGGTAACGTCCAGTGTGGGTCGGCTTCCTGTATACAGTGAACTCCATGTCTTCACCTACTCGCCTGACAAGCACGTCCAGAAACAGCAAGGTACTTTTTTTTTCAAGCTCTAATGTAAACTGGATGGCCGGCTCGATGGAGTTTAGGTGTGCTAGAAAGTTGTCCACCTCTGATGTTTTGAGGATACAAAAGCAATCATCAACGTAGCGTAGGAACACTTTGGGGCGAGCCGGAAATGAGTGCAGCGTTCTTTGTTCGATTGCTTCCATCGTCAGGTTTGCCGTAGTAACCGAAATAGAAGCTCCCATTGCGGTTCCGCTGGTCTGGCTGAAGAACTCTCCTTGGAAGCTGAAGTAAGTGCTGTGAAGGCAGAATTCAAGGAGGTAGCATATTTCATCCACGCTAAGGCAGGTTCTTTCGTTCAGGTCTTTCTCCTTTTCGAGAGCGTTTCTGGTTGTGGCTACAGCCAGGGTCACTGGAACGCTTGTGAACAGTGAAATTACATCGAATGACACTAGACTGTCCTCGGGGGTGACCTTGAGTTCTGAAACGAGCTCCACGAAATGACCGGCGTTTCGCACGTTAGTTGGCGTTCTTCCACGAGAGGGGAAAGGGTGCGATGGAGGGAGTTGGATAGCGCCCGAAGCGGTGACGTTGTAAAATCCACGATAGGCCGGAGGAGAACATTTGGCTTATGGATCTTAGGCAGTTCATAGAATCCAGGAGCAGAGCCATTTCGGCATATGAGCCGTAGGTAAAGGTTCTTTGATTCTGGATTTTTTTGAAAATTCCCGCCAGAAGTTTGTTCAGATTTGTCTGAACTTGTCTGGTGGGGTCCTTTTTGAGTTTCTGATAAACCGAGCTGTCCAGAAGATCCTTCACCTTTCGTTCGTAGTCTTCCCGATCTAGGACGACCGTTGCGTTACCCTTGTCCGCCGGTAAAAGCACAATCTTTGTGTCATCTCTTAGCTGCCGAAGTGCTGTCGACTCTTCTCTTGATATGTTGTATTGCTGACGCAAAGGCATTTTCGACACAATGCTGACCGTTTTCTGTCGAACCCGTTCCTGGGCGCTTGAGTTCAATTGCGTGATGCCCTCTTCTATTGTGGCGACAATCTTTGGTATGGGCGGCTTTGTCGTGGTCACGTTAAAGCGGTGGCCTTTTATTTATTTAAAACATTTAACCCCACCAGGCAGACGTCTGCCGAAATGTTCACCTTCACGTCATTGTGTCTTTCTCTAATAACATGCAACATCTCGCACAATCGTTCTACCAAAGCACACATCTCACACACGTCTCCTACATCAATTCCACTGAAAGCAAAGAACCCCTTTACAAACATTGTACAGCACACTGGTTGAAAGCAAATCTCATTCCACACGTCTTTCCCAAATGCAACAGCTACCGCTGTCGATCGCAGCACACTTTCTGTAATCGTTCGCAATTTTTTGTTTTTTTTTTGTTTTTACCAGTGACAAATGTTTGCTAAGACGACTTGTTTGGTAAAATTCGCTTATTGCGGGTGTCAACTCTAAGGTATTCAAAGTTTGAGTTCCTCATTTTCTTTTATGAGTAAAGCAGATAACAAAAAGCATTGATGCGTCGGTGCTAACTCTGTCTTGCCGTATACACGACGGAGAAAGAGAGAGAGAAAGATGAGTAAAAAAAAAAGGACAAATCAGAAAAAAAGAAAAAAAGAGAGAAGAAAATGTGCCTGATAGAGAGAAAGAAAGAGGCAGTTAGAAAGTGAAAGACAGAGAAAGAGAGAGAGAGAGAGCTGGACAATTGATACAGACAGACAGACCAAGAAGACTGGCAGAGAGGTAAACAGTTTGAGAGAAAAAGAAACAGACAGACGAGGACCGGCGTATTCAGCTTGGTATGAGAGAGGCTCTAAGAAAGAGAGAGACGTGAACAATACAGAAAGAGAGAGAAAGATAGAGGGGGAGGGGAAAGACAGGCAGCTATAGTAACCAGAGAGAGAGACTGCCTGTAACGGTCGCAATGTGACTAAACAGACTGTAAAGAGGCGATCAAAATATATGATAAAAGAAGGGTCGATGAGAATTTTAAACCGCCGCAGTGTGCCGACACCAGACCTGCTTGTTGCAGCCAAACAATGACTTTGCGAGGATCCAGACCACGCATCGAGGAACCCGAAAGGAATTCGTTCGATCGTGCGGCCCCTTATCCCTTCGCTTTCAGCGTAAAATGCGTCCGCATTGTCAGTGCTCGCGACGCACAAGTTGTCGTGGAAGCTAAACTCGTGTTTCTGATGCGATTAGGGAAACTTTGCCGATTTTTTTAGCAACCTAATCCAAAAGCATCATTTGAATGCGGATGGCTTCCTGGTTCCGAAATGCTATCTCGTTCCCCCCGGATTTACTCTAGTTAACGAAAAAAGTGACATCTTGTTCGCTAACGAAACCGAAACTTCGTTCTACTTAGTTTTCCCCAAGTTTTTCCCGCCGTCCTAACGGGACGTCATCGGCTGGAAGCGAGGCACGCGGCCGGCAGTGAAGTACGCTCGCGTCCGTCTCTCTCGCGTCTAACAGCGGGGCAAACAGGGGGTGTTCGTGCTATCTGAAGTTGATTATAAATTTATAGTCCCTCTAAACTATGGGCAAAAAAAAACAAAAAAACTGTGAGCAATTGTGATATTGAGCAAACTGATTCTGCAACTCAGCCCGCTCCAGACGAGGCTCACTAGTTTCGTGAAATCGCTGGCGTAAATTCGTTCTCCTTCTATCACAAGCAAGCAATTACGCTGTCAGAAAAGGTCGAAGAGTCGCGCAGTACATTGTTTTTTCTTATAAATGACCCAAAGGCCAGGCACCACGGGGAATGCTCGGAGTGGTGCCACATGCACTCGTTTTACCTGAAGGAATGTAAGTAAGTAAGTAAGTAAGTAAGTTTATTTCCCATCAACACTGATGGCGGAGGTCGAGAAAAAAAGCTGTAAAGTACAGCTTGACAAGGTCCTCGACCTCCTACGTAGGCGAAATAGCAGAGGCACAGGAAAAAAAAAAGAACACATACAAAAAAGATTTTCCATACCAAAACATGGTTCAAGGTGAAACAAGAGGACACTATACAAGCGCAAAATACGTACTAAGCAAACAAGGAATAATATATATATATATTAAACAATATTTAAAAAAAATATTACATGAAAGATGAAATCATTGCTAATTTACCTATCTAAGCCTATAAAATATTCTCTAAGTTGTTTTGGTGATATCCTATTCAATTCCAGTTCACTCTCTTCTAACTGGTTCAGCAATTTAGGCAACGTATATCGAACCATCTGGGAGCCGTATTTGTTCTCCGAGCCACCATCTCCCAAAGGTGTGCATGACGAGTGGGGTAAACCGGTTCTTTTAGATAAAGATTAGCCAAATTTGTAAGGAAACGTGTATTTCTATTGTTTTCCGTTTTAAACATATTACTAAGTCTATAATTGTATAAATTGTATATACTAATAACGCGGAAAGTCCTAAACAAACCAGCTGAATAGGAGTCAAACGAGGCGCCGCCGATGGACCTCAGTATTTGTTTTTTGTGCCCTTTGTTTCAGATTTTCTTTAGAAAAGTTACTGCTGGAGTCGCCAGCACGAGTAGCATGAAAATGCTCTTGTAGCAAGCATATGCTCCTTGGTGCCTCGGTTATTTAACGAAACGTAATTTAGCAAAAGAGCCTTCTAGGGAGAAGGAAGGGGGGGGGGGGGGGGGAGATCGACCCTTTCCTCCATTTTCCCAGGCGTCTTAGATGTAAACTTTTTAGATGAAATATCGGCAAACACCAGCTTGTTTTAGGAAGAAATTATTAGTTTTTGATGGCATAACAAATATTAGGTCAACAAAAGAGATCTCAGCAACGTTTCACCCGTAATGTCTTCTCCCTGCAACCCCTCCCCCCCTCCCCCCCTCCAAAGCCTCGCCCATCAATCCGTCCTTGTGCTGTACAAAAGAATTGTGTTTTCAACAAGGGCCAACACCCTAGACTAATCAGAGCCTGTTGATTGCCTCCTCTTTCTTCATTAGACGTCGTCAGACTACGAGGTTGCCAACTCTGCGATTGGTTGCCGAGCGTCCGCCTCATCGCTGATTGAACACAGGTCAAAGCCGAGAGCTGAAGCAGCACTCGTGTCCATTCCCCTGCCAGCGATGGGTCTTAATATGATGACGTCAGAAGTTTGAGTGCACAGGCCTTGCTAGGGGGTGCATGGGAAGCACGGCGCACTCAGTTTGATTCATTTACAGAAACAACCTGCAGCACCGAAGAATTATAGCAGGGAAACACAAAATAAAACGCACACCCATGAACATAAATACAATGGCAAAAATACAATAAATACCGCTAAATAAAAAAACACACACAAACTCTTGAATGTTAAAACATTTATGACACTGAGAAACAAATATCCTACGTCATCTGTAGTAAATGTTGATGCAGGCAATAAATTCCAGTTCGTTATTGTACGAGCAAAAAATGAGTATTACAAGAAAAGCTTCTTTCAGCTTCTTTTTTATTTTCTTTTGCTTCGATCATTACTTTTTACAGTATTATAGAAGCAATAAAAGGAACCACAAAAAAATAAAAAAAAATAATATTTTTTTTTATTTTATTTTCTTGTTATATATGTATTTCTATACTTACAAAGTGAGAGCCACAGCAACGTCGTGAGATATTGAGCACCATTATGTCACTGTTTAAAGTTCACTAAAGCTTGTTATGCTTTCATCGACTGTAAGATTAACATTTATTTACTGAGAGTACCACCTATTAAAGGGGCGGTGCAACGATATTCAGTTGGAATGTTTTTTTCACTTTACCCGAGCTTACTGGCACTAGTGGGACTCAAGGATACTCGCACGCAACGCTACTGGCCAAGAAAATCCTTTGTTGCGGTGTAATTTCAAGGACAAAACCGAGTGTTTTCATTCAATCTCTCCTTCGCAAAACCTGGTGACGTAGCTGGGCGGTAGCAGTACCGCCCAACGACGATATTTCAATGCGGCTCATAGATTGGACCCAAGCATGGCATGGGCACTCGATTTGGGCTCGTGATAATCGATAGCTCGAGAAGCATTCGGGTAGTGTCCTGTGTCCAATCGCTGCAATGACGACAACAGCCGAACCATAACAATGTCTGGAACTCAGACCGTGTCCTGTGCCTTGCCAACCCCAGCGCATGGCTATGGTCAACATTGGCGGCATATAATCGGCTCCAGATCACGTGGCCGCTTGTTCTGGCGGTGAGTTGAGAGGGTGAACTCTGCTCGTTTTTCTTTATTTTTTTTTCTGCGACTTCGATTGCGTGTGGTGAAAAACGAACGAGTATTTCACAGGTCATTAACGTCAGGGATCCGTTCTAAGCGGTATTTGCGCGAAATAAAAAAATCGTTGTATCGCCCCTTTAAATTTGTGGAAGTGAAAAGTGCTTTAGGGCTGAGGATATTCCCTTTTTACTCTTTTCGTCATAGTTATAACACTGCATGGCGAAATAATCTTTTTAAAACTCGCAATGGCAAAAAGAATCGTAATGGAGTTAACTGTGAGGTACACAGTGCATATGCGACAGATGGTTACCGCAAACGTAACGTTAGCGAGTGATTTTTGAAATCAAACCCCCTGGAGACCTCAGTATGGCAACCGACGTTTTGCTAAGATCTTAGCCCCGCGAAGAGTCATATTTCATCCTTGAAGAAGCGGTCTTTTTAGAGAAATACAGGTTCTGCCGCCTTGTAGCTTTCTTTCTTTCTTTATTTGTGTCTGCGGATTCTTGTTCCCCAGAGGGGGCCTAAGGCAAAAGGCCCAAATGCCTGACAAGTCTTTAACCCGCACTTGGTATCCGGCCTTCATACAAATATAAGTTAAAAAAGAACAAAAAAAATATTATACTGAAATGTTAGATAGGTTCAATTGTCAGATCAACTCATATTAAAAAGCATTCAGTATCGAGGTTAGTTTTCAAGCTCCTATCTTCCGCTTCAGCTACATATTTTCCGTTCCGTTGACAATAGGGACTTTTAGCAAACCGCAACCGTGTTCCGCGTACCGCATTACCGGAGCTTTGTTTGGATCGTAGAAAAAAAAATTGGCAACGGTGTTTTTTAAATGTGTTGTCCCTGACAGGATGCAAAGAGCAGGGCGGCTTTTTTGGGTGCCCTGCCTCCAGCACGCGCTGGTTGCCTTCCACCGTGTTTTGGCAGCTGCGTGCTCGATACTCGCGAGACGCCAAAGTGTTATCGAAGGTGCGAGACTCGCGCTGAAGGCGGGGGCAACTGAGCAACGTCCCTGCTGTTCTTACCCTGTCAGGGACCATAACAGTGACGCGCTCTGCATGCTTTGTTTTTATGTGGAGTGTTCAGCCTGCCGGTATGTGATCTCCACGACCCAGCGCTCACTGGTGTTCATCGCCTCGGAAACTCCGGCGAACCCCTGCGTCACACGTGTAAAAACGCTGAAAATGGCACAGGCCAGGAGTTGAAAGTTGAAACGCTTTATAACAAGCATTCCCAAGTTTATAACAAATAAAAAGACAAATAAAAAAGGTACGGAGTCGTTTTTTGTATTACATTTGTGGGTAAAAAAAGAAGTCGTTAATTTTTTTTTTTTATGTTCTTTTTTGACGGAAGTGATTTTTTTTTTCTGTAGTACTCTTTATGGACGCAGAAGTAAAGGCAAAATAAAATTAAAAAAATATCTTAACAGATAAAAAAAAAAAAGGGGGGGGGGTGGGGAAGAAGAAAAAGCGCCAGATCTCCAAACGTCGCGACCTTCCGAAAACGCTCGAGGAATGCGAAGCATTGCCCTGAGACTTTTGAAGCATTCAAACCACGGAGAGAAAGGTTCGATCGTCGGCGCGCAGTTGCTGCTTTTGACCACTAGAAGATCTGTTTTACGGTTCTAAATTTGTTCAGTTTAAAATTGTTTCATGCGAGTTATGGAGCATACATTTTGCACAGAGAAAGAGAGAGAAATGGAGTGAAAGAGAGATAGAAAGATCGCTAATCTGTAGAGAATAAAGGGGCCCCGTTTTTAAACTCAAGGCTGGCGCCAAAGTTCACGAAACGCGTCGATCACACTCTCGCGAGGATGATATGACGCACTTCTGTCGCCGAAGGCCAATCGTAGCGCTGCGCGAACATTCGGGTCCAAATTTGCGTTTCAAAAGTCTCGAGGCCCAGAACTAAACTTTCCAGATTACATAAGAATCCATTCGTGTTCCTCAAAAGTAGAAACAAATTTGTTTTGTGGTGCCGACTGGAACATGACAGTGCAGTTCTTGAGATTAGAAAATGGCGAAATTAAGCAGATGACTGAATGTCCCATAATAAAATACGCGCACCAAGCTTCTTTGAAACGGTAAAATTATTTGAGGACCAGACTGCCGTGATGGTGACGTATATAAAAAAAAATCATAGTTACAAAAAAAATATATATATATATATTAAAGGGCGATGACATGTTTTTTTCCCCGAATAATGGGATTCGTTGTGCCGTGTAAGTTCTCATAATTTGTGAAAGACCTATTGCATAGTACAAACACTTACGCGCGGCTCTGACGCCAGGCCGCTGCGGTGGCGCTGCTGTAACGTGGCGCTGCTGTAACGTGGCGCAAGCGCTTTTCTTCACGCGAATCTGGCCTCTACGCGCTCTCAGTGTACACACCTGGTGTGTGTGGACTTGTTTCTCAACATGGGTGATGGTTTATAGTAACGTTATTACATCAACTCAGTTAACAGCTTTTTCAAGCCCGCCACCCTTCGTTTGAAGCGCCATCTAGAGGCTGCATTTGAAAACTGTATTCTTCTTTAAGGGACACTGGCACCCCCCAAATTTTTTTCTTAATTTTTTTGCCAAGCGATTTATTATGGTTGCAGAAGACCACCCAATCAATATTTTAGTACAGCGTTACGTATATGTTTAATAAAGTCAAGATACGAAACCGTTCGAAACCGAAACCGAAACTTGACTGGGGAGGAAGAAGAAATATAGAGGAGGAGGCAGTTACCAAAAATCACGTGGCTGTGCACTTTTTTTTTTTCAATCGACGCATTTGCAGCTGTTTAGAAGTAAAAAAAAAAAAGATGGGTATCATATTTTTTGTCTACTTTTGGTATTCAATGCGTGCCTTTGATGATTTATGACTGATTATATTTGGTGGTTGTGTCTAATCCATAGAAAACGGCTCGTGACTACGGAGAAGGGAGTGAACGCGATTCAAGCCGGCCAGTTTTTGATCGGCGGTTTTCGGGTGGAAAGAAAACGAATTTCGAGGCGCAAATTATGTTCTGAGTAGTTGAGCTCTCATATTGTCACGAATGACAATCGATGAGGTGATGATAACTGAAGAAACTAAACATTTAATGGGGGCGAACTTGTGCCCGAAACAGAAGGGAGACATAATTTAACAGTAGAGCGTCGTGGGCTTCGATGGCGGCGTAACAGCAGGATCGGACGTTGAGGCGAGACTGACTCCGCTCGCCATGCGGAATCCCTTATGTACCCTCGTGGGTTTCTGGGACATTCGGCGTAGAACTTTCGGCGCGTAGAGCATTCGTAACTCGATCACACGAGAATGTTCTCGAACTTACGAGAACGCCAAGTTGAAAGAATAAATAAAAGGACATTCCACAGGCTGGAATCGAACCTAGACCTTCCGCGTCAAGCGCGGCAACAGTCAAGCGCGCCAACCATTCGGCCACGCAAGCGCTCGCTCTGCGACGCGCGTGGCAATATGTCATGTACAAATGAAAACCCTGACCAGCATAAATACCCTGTCAGTGTTGCAGTGTCCCTTTAAAGGGACAGTGCAACAAACAGCATAAATGGGACTCCTTTCAAAGTTTTCCTCGAGAAGAAAAAACAACAACCTCACGCAATATTTACGTTGTTAGACGTAATTTAGGTGGAGGTCACGGACCGATTTAAGCGCCACCCACAAGTCAGTTGGCCCGCTCATTACTACTGGATTGGCTTGGGTGCTCGGCCAAACAAGCTAACAAGCCTGGTGTCTCGCTTTTCCAACATCCGGCACGTCTAGTCTGGTGTACGACAACGCCTGCTAGTTGTGCGAGCAGACGCGCGGCAGCCTCCGACATCGTCTGCAATTTCAACACCTGCTGCGTTCAATTTACCTGCACCTCCTGCATGGTGCAGAAAAGTGTAGGGAAGTGTACTTTCGGTAGTATTTGAATACACGTACCAAAAGTACACTGTCCTACGCTTTTCTACTCAGGTGCAGGAGGTGCAGGTAAATCCGAACACAGCTACCGTCTATCGTCGCCTAAGGACGCGGACATGAACACTGCTTGTTATGCCTTAAAGGGAATGAGCGCTGCCCTTTAAGGGAGGAGGCGTCCCCCAAACCACTGGGATGTGATGTCGCCGGCGTCGGTGCGAGTCCCCGTGCTTTTTATTTTTTGCATTGAGATTTTTGATTTTACATTTTCCCTTCCCAGAAACGCAGGACTATTTAGTGGCATGAGCGAATTAGAGAAGGTTCGCTGGACTGCAGAACTTTGCGTGAACGGTGTGGCGTACGGCGATTTTTCCCCGAGAACACCTCAGAATGGGTGCTAAAGCCTCAATCACATGGCGCAATTCTAATCATGTATTTCCCTTACAATGTCTCTCATGCTGAAAAAAGCTGCGGTGCTCGACATCGCGACAAAAAAATTCCAAGCAGAATCTCCCCATGTGAATCGGGCATAAGGAGCCAGCGACTGCCACTGATTACAATGGCCAACATCACCTCGTGTTTACATTGAATATCGAGCCAATGTCCCCCAGACATTCGAATTAAAATTTACAAGCCTTTGGAGGTCTACAATGACCTAGAATCGGTATTACCCTTATTGACGGCCAGTAGACCGTAGTCGTGGTCAATGGCGTTGTTTGATGGTCGACCTGTGTCATGTTGGAACAGTATAAAGGGAAAAAATTGTAGGACAATAAGGCTCCGTCAATGCATTTGTAGCGAAGTGCCTCACGCACAGGCAATAGTGATTTGTGGAAAAAGCGCTGAAAGCCGGCAGTCCAGATACTAGCAGTTTGCTTTGACAGCTTTGTACTCTCTGGGGGATCGGTGACCGAGTATGTCAGTGCTTCGCAGCCCGGAGCACATGGAGCGAAATCGGTATCGCATCTGCAAATATTCCATGGAAGCGATTCGGGAGATTTCTGCGTGCCGCCTTTCCGAGTATTTGCGCGACAACCTCTCCTCCACCCTCTCATAACTCTTCCCTGCCTCGGTCGTGGTGGTGTGGGTGCCAAGCCACACGGGGATTGCCGGTAATGAGTTGGCTCATCAACTCGCCTGCGAGACACTTGTCCAAGCGCCGGCAGTCCCTTGGCCTTCGCCACCCATGGCGAAAGAGGCACAATTTTAAAAGAAGACCCTAAAACAACACTAAACCCAACTCTGACACTCACTGCATACACCGCCTACACCGCACCACTAGCTTACTGCCTGACACACACACACTGAAAGCCATCTAGCTTAACACACTTATCACTCCGCCCGACTTTTCCTCTATCGTTTAAGACCAGATGCCTCCTGCCCCAATTGCCCCTATCCCTACGCGAACTTTGTGCATCTCCTGTCCGCTTGTCCCACAGCTATCCAATTTCCCACTACCCCAAAACCACCTCCTCCACGCTGCCGGGTATGGCTGGCCTCAGCGGCTTGCGTCGATTAGCTGGCTCTGGTCCGATTAGCGAAAGGCCACACCTAGCGTCACAACTTGACCCAAAATAAACTGATCTCTCTTTCTCTCTGGAGAGAAAGCTCGCGCTGTGGAACCCAGGAATCCTAAAGGTTCAATCCTCACCCTTGCCCGTTTCGCTTTGGATGAGCATTGTATCGGCGTGCGGTCGCGTATCCCTATACTGGGTAATGCACGTTAAAGACCCCAGGCAGGTACTGCAATGGCTAAATTTCTAATCTGCAGTGAAAACATAAGACGCCCACTGGCGTGGACTAGCTTTTCACTACCTAAACACTCGGAACAGCAAAAGCACTTCGTACTATTATTATTGTATTCACAAGTCTACGCTGGACCGCGATGCACCCAGTGCAAAAACAATTGGTTTTTCTTTAGTCCGTTCAGCCGACGAGAAGGGCAATCGGTATCATGATCTAAGATCATGATATGTTAGTGTCGTGGGGGATTGGATGCTTTCTTACGACTGCCGCGGCCCACTCGGAATACGAATGAGTGATGTTTCGAGTAGATGACTGTGCAATGCCCACTCAGAGAGACCCTGGTGATACGCATCGATTAGCGCCTAGATGTTTCAGTGGTAGCCTCTTATAGTTTCTATCAGTGACCTCATGACCAGGATTTTATCGCCCTGACATCATGTGCTTGAAACGTACTTTATTAATGTACACATCCGCGATCCTGGTGACTTAGCATCAGTTACGACCGAAAAGCCTTATAGGGTGTGTTCGTATGATGAACTTGTCCGCTGACAAGTTCTTACGAAATACGTGACGTCTCATGGCTACGCTACAACTGTACTCAATTTTACCTTATAACGTACCAGTGTAGATGTTACGAACCATCTTACACTCTAAAAAAGCCCGTGCGTCTGCTTTCCCGCACAACAATCGGAGAGCCAATCAGCGCAACTTACGGAGGCTGCTCAGCGAATGACGATGCCGAAACATATGTTTAGACCAAAAAACGCAGTCTGAGTTGTGACATTAAGCAATGCAAGCGTGACGTTTTGCATTGCTTAATGCCACTACTCAGACTGCGTTTTTTGGTCTAAACATATGTTTCGGCATAAACATTCGTTGAGCTGCCTCCGTAAGTTGCTCTGATTGACTCTCTGAGTGTTGTGCGGGAAAATAGACGCACGGAATTTTTTTAGAGTGCATATATATATATTCAGTTTTTTCTAATCTCTCACTTTCCTCGTTTTAATTTAGCGCATGCAAATCGAAGTTCCATGCTCACCCGAAGGGCGAAAAAAAGAAAAAAAGAAAAAGAACAAAGCGCTTTCCACACGGGCGAAATTATTTAACTGATGAGGACGGCGAGTTGTCTTTAGAATCCCTTCCATATTTTCTTCCGATGCACTTCGAAGAGAGAATAGCAGTTGTAACGAGACGATCTTTCAAATCAAAATCTGAATACGAAAAAGAGGAAATAAAGAATGAAGACATACAACTCTTAGTGCCGACACTCTGAAACGCAGTATGTGTTTTGAAAAACAAAACAAAACAGCAGCGCAATGAAGGTTTTTATTTCTTCGTCTGGCTCGGAAGTTTGGCAGAAATAAATTGGGCGCGCACGAAGTTTGAGTTCAATCCGGCTCTGTTCCAAAAAAAGGGACACCCAGCGATTAGAATGAGACTATATATGTGAGTTCACTGTGACTATAAGCGAACTGACGTTGCAAACTACACAGAGAAGGCTTGGTGTTTAACTGCCAGAAGAACGTCCAACGGTTTATATTATGTGACTCAAACCGGTCGTGTACCTGTAATGTGAACACATATCTAAATTAAAGGAAGCTTTTCAGTAGATGTTTATTTTTATGCATGCCAGTGTCGTCTTATAGTGTAATTAAAAAAGTGCTTGGTACTGTTTTTTCATTTTCATTTCACGGAATGTAGATTATACGTAGACTGTTTTTTAGCACAAAAAAAATAAACAAAACCAGTACAACACGAACTAATTTATTCACCGCACATTATTACTCTCTGTGAGTATAGACCTATTGCTATATTACTCAAGCTGTGAGTATAGACCTATTGCTATATTACTCAAGCTGTGAGAATAGACCTATTGCTATATTACTCAAGTTGTGAGTATAGACCTATTGCTATATTACTCAAGCTGTGAGTATAGACCTATTGCTATATTACTCAAGCTGTGAGTATAGACCTATTGCTATATTACTCGAGCATCACGGAGACTGCTGGGATTGGTGTTCCGCGCTTCACACGCGCACACCTTCCCCGTGTAAAAGATCCGAAGTTAATAACCAAAATAAAGCGTTGAGGAACGCGCGTGCAAGATGCTATTTGTTTTAGGTAGAGTTCCTGTATAGGCTCCCTACGTAAGTCAGAGTTGCGCGTTCAGCCCCTTAGCGCCGTTTTTCCTGCACAGCATGTTGATCCCGCTCGTCACGTGACTGACTTCGGCGAATAGCGGCGCCGCGCGTTCAAGGCGCGCGGCGCGCTCAAAAGCAGGGGCACGCACGGCGGGGCGCGTGCAACGTCTACCTTCCTGCACGGCGCTCGATCCGGCTCCTCACGTGATCGGATCTCGGCGAATAACGGCGCGCCGGCACGTAGAAAACAGACGCGCAACTCTGGCTCCTGTAGGAAGCCTATACAGAAACTCTAGCTTTAGGTATTTGCTTTAGAACAGTTACTACTGCTAATGCCAGCACGTGCGGCACGTGGAACACCAATCCCTGCATTCTCCTTGATGCTTGGTTAATACAGCAAATGGTCTATTGAGAAGTTCTGAAGGTGCTTTATACTTGAAAACTTGGACCAAAGTTCAAGTATATTTCGGGGGCACGATGTATATTTGTTTGTGCTTTATTTTAAATAGACATAGAAGTGGTGACTTTCTAGCTTTCGATAAATGTTTTTTAGGCGTAACGCCTAGCGTATGTGACGTGCGTTACTGTTCCGCTCCACGCGCTGTTGCAGAAAAACTCGAAGAAATTCGAGCAGCGTTACTTTTCTACGAAACATCCGACGCGTCATGTTATACGATTCGTCGCCGTACGAGTCGTCGGGGTCGGACGTTTCGTTGCGCATGTGTCTCGCGCTTTGGGTGTTCTCTCGCTGACTCGTGTCTCGAATGTCCATCGCAACCACGCGCCCTGGTTTACAATGCTCAGAGCGCATTGCCAACCAAGTCGCGTGCAATGCGCATCGATTATCCGAGGTGCATGGCGGGAAAGCAGACACTCCAAATTTCTTGTAGTGTAGTCCCTTTAGGATTGGTTTTTAATGCGAAGACATTAACTATCCCATAAAGCTGAGCCGGCAATGCCTGTAACCACACACAGACACACAAAAAAAGAAAAACGCGAGAACAAAAGTAAATATTTTTTTAGTGGCTGAGTTATTGCAGACTTGTACGTAGTTCAACTACTCTACTCAAGTTACTGTAGTTTAACTACTTTTCTGAGTAGTTTAGTAACTTTCAACTACATTTTTATTTCGGTAATTAGTAGTTTACTTTAATTACTTTTTCTGAGTAACTTCTACTCTAATTACAAATTACTTTCGAATTTTATTGGTTGTTTTGCCTATCAACAAACATTTCTGCACAAAAGAGATAAGATGTTGGAAGATCAGCTGATATTTGCAAAGAGAGGGAAGCATGGGGCGTAGGAAAATGGGGGGGGGGGGGGAAATGGGTTGGAGAGTCTGAAACCCCCCCAAATTTTCCTAAAGCAGCCACCCTTTCCCTCCCCCCTCTCTGCAACAACACTGCTACGAGGTGCGGGGAGCGAACAGGCACGACGCAAGAGAGGCCGAGTAACTACAGGATTAGCGCCGAAGGCTGGCGTTTATTTGTGTCCCGAAGCTCAAGGAGACTTGAACTATTCGAACAAAGGGCTGGTTCCCGCTGCTCCCCACCATCGTAGAAACTCTCGCCCACTACAGGAGGTGCACTCACTGCATCCTCACTCAAAGGAGTAACAAAATGCAGGCCCTGCTCTGAAGCTCATCTGGTGCTTCCGTAGTTTGTGCTCTACTCGAAGAATCGCGATCTAAAGGGCAACGCAAAGGGGACCTTTTTACGTTGCCTTTCCTCCCAAAACATAGAATATGCAGATCTTCAAAAATTTGAAGATCGTTCGAGAAACCTTAGTAATTCTCCCGACACTTCTATATAAAAAACAATAAACAAGCAGTGTTGGGAAGTACTTAAAGCAATACTGTTTAGAAAATTAGTACTTTAATTCAAGTACATTCTCTGGGCATGTAGTTGTACTTTACGAGGAAAGTAAAACTCCCGACTTCAATGTACAATCCCGAAATTAAAAAAAAAATAAAAAATGGCGTATCGTCGTTTGAAAACGCGCTCTTTCAAGGCATCATCCGGTCATTTCTCTGAGTGAAGTAACGGTGGTTATAAGACCGATACAAATAAGTGACTTATAAGTTGATTGTGTCAAATAGCTCGTCAGCGAGAGTAAAACAACTACTCTGTGGCGACTTGACTTTATACAATATTTGCTGCCATTTCCGTAAAAAAATGATGCACCTCCGATTACCTCTGGAGCAATGCGTACAAGTTAAAAAGACACTGTATAAAGAATAAAAAGGACATCTGAAAGATTGCGGTAAAAGGACTTGTACTTTGCCTTGAAATATACTGCATTTATAGTACGTTACTTCAGGTACATTGCACCCGGTGTACTTACTACTTTACTTGAAGTACATGACCTCTAATTTAGTTTGAACTTCAAGTACTTTTTACATGTACTTTACGCAACACTGGTAAACAAGCAAACACTGTCTAAAAATCAAGCTCAGGCAGTGCTAAACCTCAAAGTAGAAATGACACATTTACATACAGTACATCATTGACCAAACAAACAAGAAAGTACAAAACAATTAGGCACGCAGAAGCAGAACCAGGTATTAAAGCATTCTTTGAAACAACAACAACAACAATCCGATCCATATTTGGCTAGCACAATTTCGCTAACGGATCAAAACCTATGTACTTTCTTTTTACCGTAACAAAAACATTTAAAAGTAACTTCAAAGTAACTTCAAAAGTACTTCACGTCTTTTCTTACGGTAATTAGTAATTTTCTCAATTACTTTCCATTTAAGTAATTTCTGCTATACTCAAATTACTTTTGAGGTCAATACTCAGTAATTTAATTACTTTTTTGTGTAACTTGTACATGTCTTGCTGAGTGAAACGGCTCCCAGATAGCCATTGGTGGCCGCCTCACGAGAGCGCGCGCCCGGCAACCTCGGCAGTAGTGAAACGTGGCCGTTCACGCGAGTACACCGCAGACGAACTAAGGGAGCGGAAGAACGACGTGCATGCTTTCGCATTCTCAACTCATAAAAAGCGCCTACACTCTAAAAAAAGCCCGTGAGTCTACTTTCCCGCACAACACTCGGAGAGCCAATCACCGCAACTTACGGAGGCAGCTCACCGAATAACGATGCCGAAAGATATGTTTAGACCAAAAAACGCAGTCTGAGTTGTGACATTAAGCAATGCAAGCGTGACGTTTTGCATTGCTTAATGTCACAACTCAGACTGCGTTTTTTGGTCTAAACATATGTTTCGGCAGTGTCATTCGCTGAGCTGCCTCCGTAAGGAGCGGTGATTGGCTCTCCAAGTGTTGTGCGGGAAAGCAAACTCAACGGCTTTTTTTAGAGTGTAGGTGTCCTCGGAATCATTTTTTTTTTCTGACTGGATGTGGGCAGACGAGCAGACGAACTGATCACGAATAAAAGCACAGGAATACGGTTATGCATTGGCACAGAAATTACACCGTAATTAATAAAGCTTAGTTCAAGAACGCTACAGACATTGATTATTATGATAACGAAATCCGTACTCTTATGTGTAAGATCGAAACAAATACGTGTTTCCTAGGCTTTTGATTCGACAATATTAATATTGGGACGTGCAAACCTTCGACTGGGTTTTCTATCTTAAGAATTTATTAAAAAACGCAAAAGAGAGAAAAGAAAAAAAAGGAAAGACGGGCGGAAACGTATTTTGAACATACGTATTCTTCCTTCTGAGGTTCCTTTTTTTTTTTTTTCTTCTCATCGATACAACTCTTTTTATCAAGAAGGGGCCGAGGTTAGCATGACGATCCGAATTCTTAACGTTCTTTTTTCGCAGTCTTTTGATAAGTTCAAAGTGAATATTGTAGTGTGTAGTGCTTTTCGAACGTGCATACGCACGGAACGACTGACAGTAGAAATAAGCAAAATAAAAATAAAATAACGCATACTGGAAAACAAATATAGAAAGTTTAAGCGCTTTTTCTCGTGGGTGCCTCAAAATCACTTTGTCTCGTGTTTTATTTTTTATGTCCTATATAAGAAGTTTGTGTTTCTTTTATTCATTTATCCCCTTAAAAAAACTCGCTCTCTTATTAGCTCTTCCCGCTTTCGAAACTTCGCGCACTTGTTTTATTTCAATTGAAACAAACAAGTCTGGACTACGATATGTACTTGCACAAGGGCATGTTTAGCAAACAAACAAAGCCTTCGTCGTTTTTTTTTTTTGCGACGCTCGTGAGCTTTTCGCATGACGATTCGGATTTTTTTTTTCTTTCTCCGAAGGGGAAAGATAGAAAGAGCTAGAGAGCTAACACGAAAGGTGGCAAAAGTGAACAAGTTTATGCGACGAAGAAAGGAGCATGATGTTTCTGAATTTGGAAATTGTTTCTTTTTTTTTTTTTACTTCGCGGCGGCGGTGGGGAATGGAGGTGGAACGCCGTAAAACCGCCGGAAGTCGGTCGTTGGTGCACAAAGTCACGGAACTATTTTACGACAACGCACGCGCGTGGTGTTGTTGGTGCTACAACGTTGCGGGAAAGGAAGTGGAATAAGGTTCCTATATCGAGAACACGAGATCGCTTTCCCTAGTCACAAAACAAGGACAAAAACCGCCTTTTCAGGCTCTGAACAAATAAAAATAAAAAAGTTCTTTTTTTGTTGTTGTTGTACAGCGCTAGTGAATGTTTGGGTTTGTTCGCCTAGAAAGTAGCCGATGTACGGTGCTACAGGCATTGCAATTGTTGTCTTTGGTATTCGGCCAACGGCGAGGAGAGTATACGTTCACGCTCTATTGGCGTGTTCGCCTGTTTATCCTTTTATTTTCGTTTGTCTGGCGGGGAGCGGAAAAGTTATTCTTTTAACAGTGCGAAACGTCGGGCTCACACTGCCACAACATCTGGTAAATATACACGCTTATTATTCCCCGCACGCTCAAAAGTCCGAGAGTATGTAGCGCCCCCGAACATATGCGTAATTGTTTGGAGATCTGGTAATATTGTGTACGTAGCCGAATCTTGATCAGGTCAAGGTAGCTTGTGTTGTATTTTTTATCGCGACCAACATGGCGGGCTTAGTTCTCGGTGTGCTACGAGACGGCTGAGCACTTGATACTCTACTGTAAAGGGCTTCACCCTATGCCTGCCGAAGACAACATAGATTTAATAAAGTCATTGGGTTCTAGAGACAGCGAAGGGAGACTAGGTTTCAATACAGTAGAGATTACCAAGCAAAGATTAAGTGAATGGTGGCAGAAAGCGAGAGAAAACTAGGTATTTTCTTATTAACTGGTGGCAAGGGGGTTTTATAGCCTTACTTTCTTTTCAGTGCGGAGTGAATATAGTTTTCACGTTTAAATAGTCTAAGCCTAAATGGTAAAACAAAATGGCTAGGAGGCGTAAGCTACCGCCCGGTCCAAAGGGCCGGATTCATCCACCCATTCATCCATCGCCTATACGCCTACTGGTGTTCTTCAGTCAACTCATCCAACGAGAAGGGTATTAGGTATCGTGTTACAATGGTTGTGTGTTCCCGGTAAATTTGATAACACATAGCTGTTGGAAACATCCCTGAGCACAAAGTTCAAGTTTAAGTGACAAAAGGGTTGGATGCCATTTTTAGAGTGACAATATATAAACAGGGTGTACCCATGTTGTTTGCACTTGTAATTGGATGAGCTGGGAGACCGACCATTAAAACTATTTAAATAGCGCAAAGAAGACAGGGACAAAAACGAAAGACACACGTGTAAAAATATTTTCGAAGTGTCCTTTTTTTTTTTTTGCCCTTACTTTGTTTCCGCTATTTAATTTATTTTCATTGTGAACTAACTAGGCCAATCAGGAGCCGTGAAGTAACCATTAAAGCTGTGAGTTCATCCTGGAGTGGTATGCGTACAGGAGCTTCTAATAGTGTACTAAGCGCGTACACTCTATGAATACCCGTACGTCGTCTTTCAATCGGAAAACTCGTCGAGCCAATCACTGAAGGGCCTTTCTCGATTACCCTTTTGGCTTGCGGCGGTTGGCTCTCCAATCGCTCTGCTAGGAAAGTAGACGCTTGGGGTATTTTCTTTTTTTTTTTTTTTTTTTAGAGCAGACACTGCAGTGTCTTCACTTTGCCACAGAAAAGATAAGGAGCCAATCCCTTCCCACAGTGGAATGATTCGAGTGATAGCCGATGCCCGGAATACGATTAGAGCTGACAAAAAAAAAAAAAGAATTTGTGAGGAGGGAACAATGAACATGACGTTTAATTTGCTAATTCTCCCTTCGTCCGCCGCTTTATTTTCAGTGCAAATTGTATTTTGAGCTTCGCCGCCTGCTTGAATCCTTCTGTTGTTTGTAGTGATTGGCCACTGACGTGGCCAGAAAGAAGGTAAACGGGAGTGATTCGTTGAGACCGTAGGTTGGCACCTTAGAAACACTCTAAAACTGTATTGATCTGAAATAAATCAAGTGGCGTATCAAAATTTGACCGCCAGGAGTTGTAAATCTTGGATCCCCCTGGAGTCCCTCGTGCAACCGCATTGACCGAAGCCGATCCACTAGCCTCCGAGATTCCCGGAGCTGCGAAGATCGGCACGCCGCCAATCTCGGAAGCCACAACCGACCTCGACAGCTACAAGCTATGACTGCTATACTTGTGCCGTCAACATAAAAAAAAAAAAAAAAAAAAAGAATCGAGAATTTGTCAATATTTCAGCCTCTTCCGGTTTACGGTTTTATAAGGTCTGCCCCTGAAGTTCAGAACCGCTCGTATACTTTAAAGAGTCTGGGTAAAGGGACATCTAAATCCCCTTCTTTATCCCTCCCTTCCCTCCGGGGGAAGGGGGCGTTAGAAACCCTCAAAATATCCTTGTGACCTGACATTTTGTAACGCGTCTTCTTTGGCCACTACTCCACGGTGTGCTCTACAACTACCCGGTCGAGTCCCTCCCCACCGGAAGAAATAAACCTTGGACAACGGGAGCTGTAATAAAATAAATAACAAAAGACAAAAAAAGAAGACAGTCCTCGAAGTTGTTCGGAAATGGTCGGCTTTATGTAAGCTCTTAAGGGTTAAGGTTTTGCCTTTTCTTTTTGCTTCGCCGTTTTTTCTTACCTCTTCGCCGCGGCTTATACGGTGGTCTGAGGTTATAAAACCGGCCCTTTTTTACCGCCCAACGGTAGTAATATACGGCACTAGAGGCCGGACGCGTATACACAAAAAACCGAATCTATCTATATATGTATATAGCGAAAGCGCTGAGAGCATAGTGACGTAGGCTCGGAGAGGCTACCTGTGAGCCAATCGGCTGACGACGTTGGCTGCCAGGGCCGTCCAATAAGGACGGCCGCGCACCTCTTCTAACGAAGACGAACAACCCCTCCACTACCTCGACGTGGAGAGGACAAGTGAAGGGTGCACCCCAGGTACACTGACCAACTGTTTCGGGCTGTTTTTTTTTATTTTTTTTGTCTTGTTTTTTTTTCCTAAGATTTGTTGCGTCTGCTCTTTTATAGTTGTGGCGTGGCGAGGATAAAAGATGCAGTGGAGGGTGGCAGTGACGTAGTGTTGGTGTCCTCGCGGCGTCTTTGCTGTGGTGCACCCCTTGCAGTCGAGCTGCTTTGTGTATGGTGTGAAGGGAGCCGGCCGAGATAGAGTGTATTAAAGGAGGAAGGTGAAAGGGAAGGGAGGGGAGTGTTGTGACACAGCCGGGATTCTGCTAGAAAGCTGAAGCCACGCGTTTAAGAACAACAACAGCAACAATAATCGCAATGTCGCCGTCCCAAACATTATTCTCGTGGCGGCGTTCTTCCAAGTGTCACGATCCCACTTTTGGGTAGATTACATTTGAACTTTATATATATATATTACTAAGACATATCGCTTTCCCACGAAAGCAGCATTCTGCTGGTATGTGGGGCCAAGCAACCGACTGAAATTCGGATGTTTAGATACATTAAAATATTAATAACACTAAAGTAAAAACACATCAGGAAATCAAATGCGCTACATACTGGGACACACTGTTTTTTTTTAGACTGCGCTTACTCGACCTGCAAGTCGATCTGCATGCTGGATTTAGATTAAACCCCGGGTATTGCGAAAATGTAGTTAGTACGCGCGAGCTAGAAAGTCGCCGGAGATCCCTTTAGACTGAGAAGGCTGGATGCTAGAAACTGTTAGGAATTAAGTCCACTTGCGAGCTCCGCTGCGTGAGCTGCGCACTGCCAAGCGAGCCGCTCTCCGAATTTATAATAGTGATTCCTGCGTAAGCTTCATTCTGTAGCAGTGTATTTGGTGTATAAGCGTGCAATATAATTCAGACGGGAGCATTTCTTCAAAATTATAAATGGGTAAATATCACGACGCCGATTGAAACAACCGCCAATTTTAGTACCCGTGTTTCGTTCTGGATTTTCGCGGCGGTCTCTCAAGTTTGCAGTGATTTGTAATCCGCATGATCTACGGTGAAGTATTAAAGCGGAGGCATATTTCGGAACATTCTCCTTGATTTAGCTATATTTTTGCTTCTGAAACAGGCACTTTTTAAATACCGGCAGTGTAGCTTCCGGGTGCTGACTTCGCCTTAATCGGCAGTGCTTAGTTTAATATCACTCTTTGAAAAAACTTAAAAACGAAACGCAATTAATATTTTTTGCTTTCTCCCAAATGCGCACGCATCATAGATATAATATATGCATACATACTCTTTGAGGTGAGCACTTTGGTAATATTGTAAAAATGGGAAACAATTGAGCGAAGCTAAATTGCGAAACATCCCATCCTTCGTGTGTTATGGTGTTTTGTTTAATGTTTCTGAATTAGATTAGTTCTTGTTTCTAAATATACACAGCCGCGTGCGTTTATATGTTTAAACGAAACGAGGGCCGGAGCATTTCAGATAAAGCAGACAAGGCATATTCCACGCAGGGATGCCGCAAATCTCCCAAGGTTCGAGTTAGGAAGGTATTGAAAATTTCGTATTCCTTTTACGTTCGAAGTCGAAACGTTCGAAGACGTCAAGATTTCTGAAAATCCGGGTCCAAAGATTTCACAAATTTTATACGTAAAATTAAAATAATAATAAAAAAAATAATCCAAGGACTTCCGAGTTTTTTTGTTGTTTTTTCAGATTCAATGTAAAAAAATTGAAGATTTCGAGTTTCTTCAGTACACGAGTTCGGAAAATTCGAATATTTTGAACTTAATTTCGAAGTCTTCAAACATCACGGATGGAGATCAAATTGTGCAGCTTCGAATTAAGTGGTCTTGAATTCATCTTCAAAAATTGCGAAATGTGCGACAGATGTATTTGAAAAAAGGTTGTACATTTTTTTATGCCACAAACACTCCTCCCTTTTTAGTACTGCTGTGTAAAACAGTGTCAGTTACTCGTGCATTCGTTGTAACTTATAAAAGAAGTCTTGAGCTGGCTGAACAATTCAATGGAAAGCCTTGAGGCGGTCCGCTAGACTTTCTTTCTACTCAAACTCCGCCTAAATGCGATGCTTTCATGAAACCACAATGTATACAAGACGACGCAAGCACACGATGGCAGCAGGCTTTCCCTAAAGGTTAATTTTCTCTGTGCGTTTATTCCCGGTAGACTGGCGCGCGGGAAGGAGACGCTACGTCACAGCACCCGACACGACTCCAGGATGAGAAGCACGGCAACAAACTAAACTAACCCGGGGCCACCCCAAGGGGGACCCCAAATAATTAAGACCGACTAAGTGAAACTTCTGTCCAATTTCCACTCAACCCCACACATTCATATATTTCCGGTATTTCTATATCCTAACTTAAACAGGAGTGCGGAGCCGTAGCCTTTCAAGCGAAACGTACCGGACACGTGACATTATCGCGTGACGTCACTTTTGTGACGTATTTCACGTAGAAAACATTTTCTGCCCGGAAAGCTCAATAGATGGCGCTAGCTGTCTCCCTTACGCACGCTCAAGTGTGATCTGTATACAAACTTTTTTTTTTTTTTTTGGTACGGCGAGTTGCGTTGTGCAGCGAATCAGATGAAAGGGATGAAAGCGACAACACACACCAAATAGCATAATGCGAGGCAGAAATCAAAAACCTTTAGAAATATAGGGCAGAACTAAAATGCGGATGGAACTAGACGCACACAAGCGGCGCAAACTCGATCGTGATGTTCTCTATTCCGCACAGATATCGTATCTTTTCCGCATTGCTTTGGTAGCGCGGCGACTTGCTGCATTCCCATTCAACAGCACTTCAACGTTCCTTTCTGGCCGCGAATGCCGCCAGAAGCAGTGTAGGCCATAGAGTTATCATAATGTACGCTAGAGGAAGTGGCGCTAGTGTGCTGACGCAAATTGAAGCAGACAGCAACCAGTCGAAAATGGACTTCCGGTAATGCATTTCTATGGGGAAAAGTGAGTGCATTTTCTCCCTGCGCTCGATCATAAGAGCAAATATCCCAAATAATTCGTACGTACTAGGTAGTTTGGAACATTTCTCAGTCAGGCCGACAAAATAATTGGTCAGTTACGGCGTTTTTCTTTGGAATTCGTCGCATTGAAAACGGTGCTAAAACGGCTTCGTACGTGTATTTATGTGCACTGTCGGACACTGTTAGCGCGAACGCGGCGTCGGCGATTTCCAGCATGTGGGTTAGGCGAACGAAGGACATCTGGAAAATCAAGAGCGGCGGCAAGAACTACGCAGTCACACTGGTTCAGTAACTCGCAGTGCATGTACGATCAAAATAAATTGAAGGCCACGTAATCTATTCCGATTTTAAATAAGTAAGTACCGCTTTATTCTTTCTGCCCTGAGCGAAGCTGCTTGCTCTCCGTTAAAAATATCACCCCCGCGCTCGATATCTTTGAGAACAAGTGCACGATAAAAGCTGCCCGGCAGAGAAAACAATACGAAGAGGCACCTTTCATAGCCCACGGACTTTATTCTCTACGTTTTGAAGTTTTTTTTTTTTGCGCTCATGCACGACGGGATCATTTTCATATGGTGACAGGACTGGTATATTATCAATATACAAGCGTCACCGGAATGCTGGCGAGCCTTGAACACACTCTATGTTCATTTCGATTGTAATTTTGCTTTGAATCGTCGCTGCGGAACACGCGTTCGGGACTGAAATGTAGCGAAGTTAAATATCGTTCACTGATGAAGAAAAATGCGCCAACTAAAGCAATTACACTTTTACAGTGTTAATCAAGGTACATGCTATTCGGTACGACCCAAATAACCAAAGTGTTCCGTGTTATTTTCCGGCGAAGAGACAAAATGCACGCGCGTTTTCCCATAGGAATGCACAGGAGCACCGCAAAAGTAGACTGCCTGCTTCAATTTTCGTCACGGAAGTCGCATAGACACTAGCGCCAGTTGAACCTCTAGCGTACATTATAATAACTCTATGGTGTAGGCGCTAAACAGAACAGATAATGACGTCATAGTCACTTCGACCAATAGAAAACATGTAAACATTTTTAAGGTTGTTTTTACAGCGAAAATTTCTTCCCAATTGCAATGACGGCGCGCCGGTGCCCCAAAATTTTATGCGCGGCCGCAGCCGCAGTTGCGACTACAGCGCAACATGCAGCTCATTGCAGCCTTTCGGTGCGTTGCGGTGGATGCGTGAACTCGCCCCTTTAAAGATTAAGGCTGAATTGCCCTTTAGAGAAAAAATTCGGCGCTGCCGACCACTGGCGACATTTGCTCGAACCTCCAAGCTGCATTCTTCCAGCTTAAATTTTAAGGTAAAGAAAGTTGGTTCGAACTTTGTCGAACTTTTGCTCGGACGCTCGAAGTTCGTTAAAGTTTTGAACTTCGTAGGTTAAAAAGTTAGCAAAATTGTCGAATTTCTTAGCGCAGCAAATTTGAAAGTTCGAAAATAATCGAATTTTCTATTGTAGAAATTTTGAATGTTCGAAAATCGCCGAATTCGTTTTATGTACTAAGATCATAAATTCTAAACTTAAAAAAAAAAAAAAAACTTTCTAACAGCTTGGTTTGATATTGCCACGTGCGTCTCCGAGCAAGCGCGTCCGTGGCGGAAAGTTTATTGTGATTGGCTCTCTAAGGAAAGGGCAACGGTTTTATTTCTGGCAGCGGAAACACGTTTTTGTTATTTCTGTAAATGTCGCGTTCTGGTAAATTCGAAACCTTGTTGCTTATTCGAGGTTAGAATGTTCCACGCGCTGACCCTTCAATGCCGATTGTTCCAGAAGCACTCGCGTGTATAAAAGAGGCTCCACGTGGCGAGCCGGAGTTAGTCTCGACCATTTAGGTGATGACTCTGGCCGCCCTTCACGCGGGGAGCGAGCGACCAGATCATGTTCGGAGCTACCCTCGAACCAGGAGGAGTTAGCTCCACGCCGCCGCGGAGGGCGCTGAGCTATGAGGTCCCTCCTCGGCGGCCACGGTGTCGGCAGCGTAGCATGCTCGCCTTTTTCGCGGTGTAGGGCTGTGGGGGTGGTGTGCGGCCGGTGGCTGGCCTCGTGTTTTGCTTTGGTTCTGTGTCGATCACAAGTGCCACCGTCGTGCACGAAGGTGAGCCTTAACCCGAAGAAGAAGTTATGCTATAAGGATGGGAAAGACGTGCTTCGTTCTCAACTGCAATTTGGGGTACCGGAACTGTGCAAAGCGAGTGTCCTTGTTTAAAGCTCCATTGAATGGAGTTCGACTGGAGCAGTGGCGTCGTGCAATCCCGAGGGCCGATCGCAAGTTACTACCCAGTGATCATGTCTGTGCGAAGCATTTCCCCGACTAACTGATATCGAAATGGTATCATGGGGAGTTCGGGGGGAGAGTTCTCCTCCATGCTGCAAAGAAGCCCGTGCTATCTGTAGACGCTCATACACCCTAACAGGAACCTTTTCCAGCTACTGAAGGAAGCGAAACTGTTCTTCGTGGAAAATAAAGGTCACCAGACTGTCTACTGGGACACAATCGACAGTGTTCTTGACACACGCACAATAACGCTTCCATGCGCTGAACACAAAAAAGAAACAATTGCCCAGTTACTCCACTACTACATCAGCATGCGAATGCGACAACACTGTAAGCATATTAACATGAGTATGAACAAACAAGATCAAGAAAAGAAGGAATCAGCAAAGCAGTGCTCGTCTTAGTTTAAGAGCGTGGGCGAGAAACACAGGATGTAGGAAATGGCGTTCTTTGGTAGTATGCAGTGAATTCAGCTTTTTGGGTACATTTTAAAGCAAAAAATATTTGTCAGATATTTTCATTTTACCTGTAAAATGCAACCTAACAGGTAAAATGAAAATATCTGATAAATATTTTTTGCTTTAAAATGTACCCAAAAAGCTGAATTCACTGCATACCATCAAAGAACGCCATTTCCTACATCCTGTGTTTCTCGCCCACGCTCTTAAACTAAGACGAGCACTGCTTTGCTGATTCCTTCTTTTACGCACCATATTTACGCACCATATTGTGACTATATAGATGAAAAGTGATCTATGTCCTGTAACCGCTACTACTGTTTGACTTTTAGTCACTGTCATCATTTCAGTAAGTATGTCATCATACTATGTCTTCATTTAAGTCACTATGTCATCATAAATCAAATGTTTTCTGCTCACATGGTTTGTATGTACTACAGTACCAGTTGACATCGTATGTATAAACCATTTGTAAGGCTAATAATACCTTTCTGCGCATGTAAATAATTATTTCAGCCCCACTATGTAACACTATTAGAATTTATTTATTTTCAATAAGAAGGCAGGAGCAGGGCGGAAAAAAATCTCCCGACCTGCTATAAAGCCACTCAATGTGTTCAAACAAGTTACGCAACTGTTACCAAACGTGCTGTCGGACAAAACACGCGAGCACGACCCAGCTGTTTAACAGAATTATTTTAAATTACTCTAAATTATTGAAAGCACAGTAGATTGTGTCGGGAAGTTTTATATTTATACGAGTATTTTTATCACGTTGAGTCATCATCAAAATGTTCTCATTAAAAAAAAAGAACAGCAACCGCACGGGGGAAAAGGCAGTCAGTGCCAACGAGCCAACATTTCACCACAGAGTACACAGGGACCAAGTTAAGAATGCATAATTTCCTTCACAAACCCTCTATAGAAGCCTTCAGAAGCCCCTTTTTACTTGAGCGCCATCTATTCCCGTGTGAGTGAAGCGCGCTCGGTGCGCCGACCATAAGGTGGTCGCCGCGTCGGACAAAGAGTCATCACCTAAATGTACTTCTTCCACGGTGATCTCGACCCAGCGCACAATCCTGCTGTTTCGCCCACGTTAACGCCTGCGACGCTAACCTTCTTCTATTTTGTTTTGGACACAAGTTCGCCCCATTAAACGTTTAGTCTCTCCAGTTATTCGCCACCTCATCATTTGCCAGTCGTGACAATATTCGAACACCAGGTGCAAAAGTGTAAAATGAAATCTTTCTTCTTCTTCTTTCTTTATTAAATGGAGGGTTTTGTGGAGATGTTGGCACTGTCTATTCAGTGCCGGCTACTCCACTACGGTTGATTGGTCTTGGTAATATATACACTTGAGAGCCACTTAGGATGTATAGTTCAAGTTAAAAATACCCTGAACGCTGTGTACTCATATATACATACGGATGGGCATATAAACCACACTCACGCGCACAGAAGTAACGATGCTACACCGTATGGTACGTAGTTGCGCACCCCAGGCAACGTTCCGAGTTAGTACGTACAAGTCATGTCGCTTTCGACGATAAAGTCGCGCACAGCATTTAACGCCTTTCTTTGAAGGGCCGGACTGGGCCATGGTCCAAGCACTTTCGAGAGAGTAAACGGTCGATTGTCCATGAAGCGTAATCGCTGTTCAAGTCGCTTGCGTTGTCTTGAAAATCGGACACAATGAATAATCAGATGTTCGACATCTTCTTCTGCTTGTCCACAGGGACATTCAGGGGATGACGCTCGTGATATTTTGTGCAAGAATTTTTTCGTGAAGGCAACATTTAGACGAAGTCTATGAAGCAATGTGTCCAGATGCCGTGGTAAAATGGTGTCTGCTGGAAAATTCAGGTGAGGATCAATGGAGAAGAGAAGAGAGTTCTTTGAGTGCTCATCAAACCAGGAATCTTTACATAAGTTTTCACTGGACTTGCGGAGTAGAGACCTCAGGTCAGTTCGTGATATCGGGATAAGTTGGGCTTCTGCGCAGTCATGTCCCAGGGCGGCGAGTCTGTCGGCTTCCACGTTGCCAGGTACGCCACTGTGTCCGGGCACCCACTGTAATTTTATGTCATGTCCGGCACTTTTAAGCAGCGATGTTTCCTGTAAAATTCTGTAAACGAACTTTGCATTTATACTTCGTGTGTTTACGTTTCGTAGGGATTCTAGAGCTGCTTTCGAATCTGTACAAATGACCCATCTTCTTGTTTCGTAGGTTTCTTTTATAAAATAAAGAGCTGACAAGATGCCATGAAGTTCTGAAGACGTGGAGGAGGTTTGGTGGGAGAGACGATTGCACACTTTTACATTTAAATCTGGAATCGTAAAACCAGAGGCAGAGCCCGTCTCTGTGGTTGATCCATCTGTGTAAATCAAGCTAGAATCCCGAAATGACGAGAGGTGGGATAACGTCAGTTGTGCAGCTACGACACCGGACACAGCCGATTTTTTCTCAATGTTTGGTATGTTGGTTTGAATGTGAGGAACTGTAATGGTCCAAGGTGCACAGCTGTTTTCATATTTCCAGTATTCAAACGGTGGGCATATGGCTTCGCATAGTGCTAAGGACCTATGTAAACGCGCTCCATATCTTTCTTGAACGAGGTTCGCAAGTGGGTGGTGGCGATGCTGTGAAGTGATACGTAGAAGGTGCCTGCATGTCTCTTGGTTCCGGAGAACTGAAATAGGTAATTCTCTAGCTTCAGCTATGACAAGGACGCCGGATGTAGCGCGGGGGACACCTAAGCACACTCTTAGGCTACGTGCCAACAAGTAGTGTAGTCGGTTGTCCAGAGTCTTCGAAAGCCCATGAAGGATTGGAAGTGAGTAAGTGATTGCTTGACGCACGAGCGCGCCGTGCAATTGGAGCATTGCCGATGTTGAAGCTCCCCACTTCGTGCCTGCTATGCAGCGCAGGGCATGAATAACTCTATTAATTCTGGTCTCTAGCGCATTTACATGTTTCGTCCATGTGAGTGATTGGTCAAGTGTTATTCCTAGAAATCGATGTTCACGAACCATTTCAAGGTTTCGACCATGCGAAACAAGTTTAAATTCTTCTATACGTTTCCGCGTAAACGGCAGAACGACAGATTTTTCTACCGATAAATCCATTCCGCGTTCTTTTAGAAACTTTTCAATGATATCTAGGCCGTTCTGCAACTGTGCTTGAAGTATTTGTATAGAAGAGCTCGAAGCCCAAATACAGATGTCATCCGCGTATATGGAAAAGTTGAGACACGATGGCAGCAATTTGGAGAGCTGGGACATGACGGCATTAAATAATGTCGGACTTAAGACACTGCCTTGTGGGACTCCATGAGGCATGTCATGGTCTTTGCTTTTTCCATCTAATGTAAGGACAAAGATTTTCCTATTTTTTAGAAAGTTAGCGATCCACCGAATCATTCTACCTCTTACCCCAAGATTTAGCAGTCCTTCAAGCACATGAATGTGACTTACTGTGTCAAATGCACGGCGGATATCTATGAATATGGCGATGGTGACGTTTCCCAGAGTTTTTTCATGTTCCACAGAAGTCACTAGGTCTATGACACTGTCCATGGTACAGCGGTGGCGTCGGAATCCGGTCATTTGGTATGGAAGAACGTCGTTGACCTCTAGCCACCATTGAAGTCTTTCGTTCACAAGCTTTTCCATCAGCTTGCCTATACAACTGGTGAGGCTGACTGGACGAAAAGACTCCACGGACAACGGTGATTTTCCTGGCTTCAATATCGGAACAACTTGTGCGATCTTCCAGCATTCAGGAAGAATTTCGTCTTCCCAAATGCAATTGAAGAATTGCAACAATACGTCCGTTGCTGTTGGTCCAAGATTAGCGAGCGCTCCATACGTTACACCATCTGGACCAGGGGCGGTGCGTTTTCTTGTTGTCCGAAGTGCGGTTTTCATTTCTCCCATGGTATACATGCTGTCCAGTTGTACATTAGCTTCTGAGCTGTGCCTTTTGAAACTGGTTTCAGCATAAGTGCAAGATAATTTGTGCTCAGAGCTGTTGGCCGCTTCTCCTGGTTTTGAGAGCAATTTACAAAACTCGTCGGCCACGGTCATTTCAAGTACACCGCGTGCAACAGCCAAAGCGCGAAATGGTGTTTTCTGGATAACAGGGAGCTGCAGGCTGCGTAGAATTATCCATACTTTGGGTATCGGAGTGAATGGAGTCAATGTTCCGCACATTCCTCGCCAGTTTTTTGTAGCCAGTTTTTGTAATTCTCTGCGCATAAGTCCGTGGATGCGTTGGGCTTCCTTATAAAACTCAAGACTTCCAGTTCTTCTATATCGACGTTCTGACCTGCGGCGTATGGCCCGCAGCCGTTCATATTCTCCGTTTATACCTGTGTGACCTTGCGGAACGGGAAGTTTTCGGGTCACTCTTTTGAGGTTGCTGCTGACGCATTCTGTGAAGTTGTCAATTGTTGCCACTTGATTAATATTTGCCGTGTTGAAATGGCGAAACGCCTTCCAGTTTGTGTATGAAATTAGTCGACGATTTTTGGAGCGCAAAAGTTTGGGGTGATGCACGAAATCGGTAGGTGATCACTTCCCCTAGTTTCAGTATCCGTTCTCCAGGTTATGCCGGGCGCAAATTCACGTGAGCACATAGTCAAGTCCAGGCAACTCGAATAATCGTGACCTCTCAGGAATGTTGGTGAACCGTCGTTAAGTAGGGTAATATCGAATTTGTCCATAATGTTTTCAATCGAACGCCCTCTCGCATCCGTATGATCACTTCCCCATATTGTGTTGTGGGCGTTAAAGTCACCACATACAATATAGGGCTCACTTAGGGTTTTTAAAACAGAAGAAAACGATACACTGGCACCAGGTTCGATGTAAACGCTTGACAAGCACACACTCACACGCCCGAATAGAACTTTGCAAGTAACATACTCCGGTGCGTCGCAGTCGTCAGATGAGGCCACTAGAGATGAGGGCAGGTCCTTGCGTACACAGAGCATGGCTCGGCTAAGTCCATTTAAACGCTGTGATTTGTATGTTACATAATTTGAAAGACGAAAATCATCATTTACTCTGGCCTCTGAGAGAGCCAAAATAGGAAATTGGTATTGGGCAATGAAATGACGGAAGTCACCGCTTTTTGAGCGTAATCCGTTTGCATTCCATTGAAATATGGCAGTTGTTTCATATGACTTATTCATAAGGTTGAGTTTGGAATCCCCGTGATGCAAGGGTAATCAGAGGTTCCATCGTTAGGAGAGTTTGTACCTCTTGTACATTTCGGATGTCCGGAAATGATCGTAAGATTGCTTTTAACGCAGCGAATACAAGTGGAAGGATGATCTTCTCCAAGCTGTCATTTTCTGATTGTATGTTCCTCGTAGTCGTACCACCGTCGTTTCTGCTCGCACGTTTTCTCCGAGGTGCAGGTATAGGTGAAGTGACAGTCTGCTTTGGTCGAGTTTCCTGTGCGTCCGGAGCTTGGGTTTTTTGACGCACTTGACTTTTCAGTGGGTTGCTTGTCAAAACTGTAGAGTACGTTCCCTTCGCCCCTTGTATGTGGGGAAAGTGCAATGGGTCTTGAAGACTTGGAACTGGAGTTGTGCGAAATCATCTTTGGATTGGGCGGAGGCGATCGTCTCTTTTGTGGTCTTCCTTCTTGCAGTTCCTGTTTCCTCGACAGAGACGCAGTTTTCTTACTTGGGCATCCTCCGTACGACGCTGCATGGGGTCCAGCGCAATTCGCACAGAGAGGAGATTGTTTTAAACCGCATTCTTTATGGTGATGCGATCCCGCGCAAACTTTACACCGCTGCGGTCCCCGGCAGTACTTGGCAATGTGACCATGTTTCTGACAGCGGAAACACTGCACAGCTGTTCCAAAGTACTCTTGGACTGGATGGCTTGTGAAACCTAACATTACCCGGGTTGGTAGTGGCTTGTCTGGTCGGAAGTGAAGTATCACGCTGTCGTGATATATTGTGTCTGTGCTATCATCGTCTTCACGCCGGTAGTAGGACGCCTGGCGTCGGAGTGAGAGCACCCCGAAGTCCTTCAAGAACTCTAAGAGTTCTTCTTCTGTATATTCCAGAGGAACTCCCGTGATTTTTCCGATATTCCTGGAGTAGGACTTGGGGACTGTGGCTGTGCATGTAACACCAACCAGAGTGGTTATGGCCAGGAGTTTGTTGGCTGACGCAAGTGATGCCACATTGACCGCCAGGCTCCCGTCCTTGGTGAAGCGATGCGCGATCAGTTTCTCTTGTGACACTGCGAGGATTTCTGAAGCAATTGCGTTTGGATTTACCCTCCAGTACGATGATCCAGGGTTTGTTGGTTTGATCAGGATTGGAATCCCTGAGGGGCGATCTTTTTTATAAGAAACGAAGGTGAATGGAGTGCCCCCTTCTTCGATGTTCTCCATCCCGCTTATCGAGTAGTTCGAGGTTGTGTCCTCGTAATAGTCCTCCGTACCTGTACGTGGTCTTTTTGCTGCATGGTCAGCGATTGGATGTGCGTCTTGCATACAGCCGATGGGTCCAGTGTCTCTCAGTTGCTCACTTTGGTCGGCCGTTAGGCCTCCTGAAGTGCCAGGGCTTGCGGAATTCATTCTTGGTATTCTCGGGCGGGAGATCGCCCGTCGGCGCCTGGAAACGCTGCTCCCTTGCTCAGACGTTGTTTTTTAATATCCGGTAAATAAAAAGGTATGAATATTATGAAATAATTAGAGAAAAATCGAAATATAAGCAGGAGCCAAAGGAAGAGTGGACTTGCCTGCCAACTTCGTCGTCGTCCTCTCCGTAAAATGAAATCAAAGCAGTTTTATTTTCACATTCAACACGCGGAAATCAAAGAGTTGTTAAAAAAAAAAAAAAAGCTGCCGTAGCGCAGCTTGACGAGCCCACAGACCTTTAATATAACAGGCAAGCAGCACCATTTAAAAAATATTCGCGAGAAAAATAAAGGAAAATAAAAATAAAAATGCAAGTGTATATTGTTAACAGTGAATTTCAAGAAACTCTCGTCATCCCTAATGCCTGGCTCTTTTTCGCCTTCTTCACCCATTTGCAGCTCCACATGGAAGGCAACGACCCCTAGCGGAGGAGACGTAAAAAAAAAAAGAGACAGTGCCTTACCGCGTATCTACAGGGTGAAACAAGGAGACGCCAGGCTCTTTAAATCGACCGAAATTCGGTTTCTTAACCTATCGCGCTACGACTTTGTGCAGCGTTGCCCACAGATGGTGCATTCTTTTTGTAAAATTTGCGAAGAGCGAACTTACCTGAGGACAGAGTAAAGAAAGAAAAAGACTTAGCTGCTATGGAAACTCAGCGAAGCCACCGGTCTCCAAACAACACGGCGCCGTTTCACACGGGAGACAAGAGATGGCGCAAGCGGTCGCGACGCCAACTGCCGCCAACGAACGAGCAGACGACGCCGAGAGCCGGCCCTTTTCCAGACAAAGAACTGCAGTTCCTTGCTGTTACCGGGCCTGTCTCTTTTGTTTCTGCGACTGTCGACGCCTGCGGAACGCGCGCCGCTTTTGAGTCGAAAAGATTGTCTGCTAAAAAGGCCCGCTCTCGGCGCCGTATGCTCGTTCGTTGGTGGCGTTTGTTGCGCCATCTCTTGTCTCCCGTGCGAAACGGCGCCGTGTTCTTTCAAGACCGGTGGCGTCGCTGCGTTTCCATAGGAGCTAAGCTTTTTTCTTTCTTCACTTTTTCCTCAGGTAAGTTCGCTTTTCGCAAATTTTACAAAACAAAATGCACCATCTGTGGACAACGCTGCACAAAGTCGTAGCACGATAGGTTTTCCGGTCGATTTAAAAAGCCTGGCGTCTCCTTGTTTCACCCTGTGGGTGTGCTGGAAAAAGTGGCTGATTTCTGCGGCCGAAATGGGAAACAAAGGAAAAGGGGATTGCATGCACACCGTTCGAGTTGCGAATATATCAGTCGCAATACGCTTCTGTCGCGTGGCCATGCCGGTAGCTGTACGCGCGTCGTATCCGGTATCGCGGGTCTCAAATTTACTGCAGACTCGGACGAACGTAGAGGGTGGCCGTAAGTTTGCGCGAACCCACGACTACTCCACCTTTCGACCCGTAAATAACACGACTACAAGAAACAGACAAACAAACGGAGAAATAACCTAGCGACAAGAGAGAGAGATAGAGAGAGGGAGAGAGAAAACAACTCTGCCCCGCGAAGCAGAGGAGCGTCGAATCCCTCCGACCCACCGATACGACACGCAGCAAAACGCAGACAGATGCAACACACACAAACCCATACGGGCGCAACGCACGCACGCACAGAGCGGCCAACGGTACGACGAATTGGGATAGGACAATTCGGTTTCCAAACGGTTCTTACGAGTTTCGCACTATCGTGCACGACGTTGTCGAGAAGAAGAAAGCAAGAAAAGAAGAAGATTGGGTTCGACTCACGGGGCAGGTTTGACGTAGCTCACACGGCACTCTCTCGTTTTTGCCTCCTTTTTTCTTTCTTTTTTTCTTTTCCGACAAGGGAGACGTTGTCACATAACGTCATCTGCGAAAGAGAAAGGGAGGAAATGAATCAAACGGTCGGTGCCGGGTGGCCGCGTTTCTGCTCGAAGCCAAGTAGAAATGAGCCGGAGAATCGCGTAGAGGGAGCCCGAGTACTCGCTGCGTATTGTCCCGGCAGTTGGGCAAAGAAAAGCCAAGTCAAGCCAAGACTCCACCTGGCTGGTCGCAAATTAAATTTGAGCCGCCGGCAAAAGAGTGGATCGAGCATTGAGGTTCTTTGGGTGGGCGACGTCGCGAGATTCGCGAAAATGAGGAAGTTGGCGCTTAGAGATATTTTTTTCTCCTTTGTTGTTGTTGTTGCTGCTGGTGCTGTTGGTGTTGTTGTAGATAAAGAATAAATACCAGATTAACTGACACAGAAATCGGGCTTAGGTAAACTCGTTGACGTTTTTATTCATAGATTGTAACTTTCGTTTCGTAAGGATTTATTGACTTGTTTCCTTTTTCCGATCAGGAACGATTAGCGAATTCTTGTTACCTTTGAAGCGAGTGATGAGTAAAGGAATTAAGGTTCTTTTTCTGAGGAGCGTGTACAACCTTGTCTTCAAGCCGAATAGTTCTGTGTTTTACGTCACGATTATATAGCTAAATTAGATTAGACAGGCAAGGCCGTGCACGTAGTTGGGTAATACAGTTCTTGTTATTTGTGTGCACACTCTGCCATTATTTTCTCTTGTCAAAAGAAAGAAAGGAAAAGAGAGGGTAAACACTAATTAAACACAACGAGGCCAACCGGCGCTTTGGGCCTATGGTTGCACAGTAAAAAGAAAAGAACAATATAAAAAAACAAGGTACCAAGACGAACGTTATAAAAAAAAAAAAGAGATAGAAGTAAAGAGAATGATACAACTAAAAAAGGAATATATAAAAACAGGTACAAACATATGCACTCTCCTCACACACAAACATACATATAAGTGTTTCGTTGATGCGTAATTCCACTTTGAAGCTCATAAGCTGCCGCGATGGAAGTGCTGCACCGTTGGCGCCAAATTGCGCCACGAACGAAAAGTCTGCTACATCTTGCGCCAAAATGTTATTTTTGCTAAGAGTTGCGCCACACCTGCATTAAAAGAACTTAAAGAAATAAAACAAAACAAAAATAATTATTGGTCAACCCTGATATTTAGAGAAGTAGGAGGAAAGAAAAATGAAACAGGTATAAATTTCAAGGCGTCTCCACTTACGCCATAGTTTGTCTCAACTAAGGTCAGATTTCTAGTCGAAGGCTCGAACGCATACAGCCACGAACGCACATACTAAAAGCGCAAGTCACGGGGATTCACTGCGCTTGTTATGTGTAGACTCTCTAGCCCCTGAAAGAACAGGTATAGAAAAATGAGAAATGCCACGATGTCGGTTTGCCGCTGTTTGATTGGTCCCACAGGCTTGTAGCATCGGCTGCGCTTTGACTTTGGGTGAAGCCAAGGTTTCTTGTCCTCAAGCACTGGCGGTTGATGGACTGACCGATTGATCGCGTACACCGTCTAAATTTCCGGGCGATGTTGGCGATTGTCAGGAGCTAAAAGTCGCTAGTAAACTTTGCAAAACAGTAGCATGGCGGATACGGTCATAAGACAAAACCAGGGTCTTGTACTCCCGATGAAATCACTCGATTAACATATCTGCCGCAGGCCTCGGTGCCGTGGCTACAGTGGCAGTGAACCGTGGCACTCGCTCCGCCCGCTTCAACCTTTAGCGCCTTACCCAGCGCGCGCGCGCGTCGAGCTTCACTGCTTTGCACCGGAGTGCTAGGAGCAGCGGCTGACATGGAGGAGCGCCTTGGCTAGCGCGATAGGCTCGGAAAATATATGCTCAGTATTATTACAGGTCTACTTTGTAATTATTTATAGGTTGGCCTCTAAAAAAATATTGTTCTAAAAACAAAAACAAAAACAAAAAGACCGCATTTTCACGTGGTGAATGATGTTGATTAGGGCGAAGCTCTGGTGGTGCTGATGATACTGATTTTGTTCATAGGTAGTGCTGATGGTGCTGATTTCTCTTTATCCTCTCCGGGACAGCTTGCTGTCTGCGTAGACGCTGAGCCGCAGCATGCCGAGCATTTCGTTCGTTTTCATCCATCTCAGAAAGAGAATGTGTGGTATGGAACGTGGTTATATACGCATTTGAGCATTTGACCGCAGCGCCCTCTCGTCTATAAACGTTGAGCCAATGCATCAGTCAATCAAATCAATCAGCGTTGATTTCAGCTTGAAATACAAACTGAGGGTGGCAAGAAAGAAGCGGTGTCGTCCACTGCTGCAAAGTTTAACGCGATTATATACGCATTTGACAGCAGCGCCCTCTCCTGTATAGACGTTGAGCGGCTACATGCAACGTTTCATCCATGACATCCCCAGTCTTGAGTTACTACCACATCTCAGAGCCCCCTATTCGTCCCGCAGTCGTGGCCTAGTGGTTAAGGCGATAGTATAGAAATTCATTGGCGTCTCCCCGCACAGGTTCGAATCCTGTCGATTGCGCAAACATTTTTTTTTCTTTTTTTAAGAAGACAGATGGGATGGCAATCGATGTGAGCACGGACGCCGGACAAAGCTAGACCCTAAGGAGCTTCGCCTCTAAAAATAAACAGACAACACGTGGGTTTATATTTGAAGAACTACGGTAGTCAAGATAGTTCCCCTGCAGCTGCGGATTGATAGAGCAGCGAATTTTGACTCAACTCTAGTTCCAACGCCTCTAAAGAGCAGTGTCACATTTAAAGCACAAGCCTTTCATAACATTTCTGATTGGTTGTTTTTTGCAGTTTGTGATATTGGAATCTTAAGTTTCGTAGGTACAGAGCACCCCAAACTTAACGCTGCCACTGGACTCTCACACATTGAGCTCGTGCCGGCTACTTACTGTTAAATTTGTCACCAAAACGTTCGGGATGCCTTCTCGGGATGAGATAGATATCGGGAACCCAAACATTTTTCAGATAGTTCAATTGGCCGCCGTAGGGACTGTCAGAAACGGAAAATGCCGCGGCGGCGTGAAGTTCGAGGCGCACGGTACATAAAACTTGCTCTATAGGCATTCATGTCCATAGACGTGTAAGCAGATATGCCGGCATGTGCTGGTATTTAACAGAAATTATTTTTACGAGCTAAACAAATTACCGAGTGTAATAAAAGGAGGAGGGGGATGAACCTTAATTCATCCATCAAAGGGTTGCACTATGATTTAATATTTTTTTAAAATAATCATGGTAAATGTAATCTACTCTGACCAGAGCCTTAGTTCTAAAAAGAAAGGTCTGTGTTAAATTTGCGCCCTCTTCATTCTTATTAAAAAAGGTAATAAGCAATATGCTCCAATATCAAAGAGGAATCCTCGGTCATTATCAAATATGAACTCGTTTCGCCATGCAATAACTTTTTTTTTTTTTTTGATTTTCAAGCGATGTGCTAACAGATGTTGGCATCTGCTGCAAAAGCGTGAGTGGCAGCTCCAACCCAATTTTTGCCAGCTTACAGAACCTGCCCCACAAGGTCAAATGTCACGTCCATTACTGTAAACTGCAAAGTGAGAACACGATCACTCCAGGTCACTGATCTCTAGATAGGTGATCTGAAGTAATCGTTGTATACGAGCTTTTCTTATGAAGCACAGGAGACCTTTCGTACCTATGTTGCCGTCCGCGTCAGGATATCAAGACTCACACGAAAGTGTGAGTCTTGAAAATCCCCATCACGTGTTCGATGTTGTGAGCTTTTTCCACACGACGAAATTTCAGAATATTCAAATTTGCCGACTTTACGAGAATGACATTTAGTATTTGCAACGTCAGAGGGCAAGCAATGAAATACTTTTTCGAGGTACCTTGGTAGCCCTCGTGGTTTCACGGTGAATGGAGTCAATGACACGAGAAGTAAACAGATGTGGTGACCGTAGATATTCCCGAAAAGAACGGTAGACCACTTTTACTTTACGCCACTGAGGGCACTATGCGGCACTAGAATAGCCATACCGTCCACCCTTCTAATTCGTCATGAACCAAGTAATAAAAGGCCGCTTGTTTATTTTCCAACTGTGTCGTGGTGTAGTATTGAAACGCAGGAGGAAATTAATCTCTTAACTCTTTAACAAATCGATAGATGATGGGAGGTATGGATGCCGCGCAGTCATAGCAAAAAATGGTGGAGTGTTGCCGCTCTTATTGTTCACTTTTGACAGAAGCTCCACAAAACAAGGACATAAAGTAAGGGACACAGCACAAGCGCTTGTGCTGGGTCTTACTTTATATCCTTGTCTTATGGCGTTTTTTTTAAAGAAATGATGTACCATTGCAACTAGCCCATCTCGTACTATAGATGCATATTGTTCACACTTTCCAGAGCCACAGCTTGTCTAGACAGACATCGCGTAGACCTAGATTTCACTGCTGCGTGGAGCGCTTTAATTAAAGGCCCCAGGCTATAGTTGTCGAACCGCACTTGCAAAATTCCACATCTAGAGCAGAGACGCGAGAGACGCCCCTCGAGGCGAACTACCAGCTCGTTGTTATAGACCACAATCACGTCCTCTTACAGCGCCATCGTCCGAAAATTAGAAACTTATTTTCAATCTCCTTAATCGAGAATACCACTTTAGTTGCTTGCACTTTTTATCGTTATTTTTTACTCGATCCCTCGTTGAAATTAAGACGAAATCGTTTTTTTTTTGCGATATAGGAATAAAACAAGGGGAAGAGTGACGAACAAAAATGTGCCTAGGCGATTCTGTTCGCCTCGCTTTGAAAGGAGATTTTGGTTGTTATGGCATGTCCCCGTAACTTCATAAAATTTCGAGTAAAGCAAAAAAAAAAAAAATCTAGAAATTGAGGACGACGTTGTCGTCATCGTCTAGCAACTCCTAACCTGACCCGAGTAAAAATGACGTCTATATTTTGTCAGATAAGCTGACAAGACGGGTAAAAAAAGAAAAGAAAAAAAAAAGGACTGGGGTAAAATATGTGCAGCCGTCCTAATCTGCATATGCAATTAAGCTGCTTCTCCACCGGCTAGACTCAAAAGAGTGCCCCCACCCCCTCCTCCCCTCCTTTTTTTTTTATCCACGCAGATGTACGTGTATATACTTCTGATTATTCAGTCGTCGTCTCTTCCTCTTCCTCGCTTCCTCCAAGTGTTTTGTTTTCTTTGTGTTTTTTCGCCGAAACCGTTCATAAAAATACCGACCACTCGCGTGTCGCTCCCAAAAATGGATGGCTTATCAAATTATCTCCGAATGTACCCCTAGACTCTCTCCACTCCACGTTCAGTCACTTAGAGTCAAACTCTGGTTATAGCCTCATGCAGCTTAAGAAACGTATGGGCGTGGCTTATTGTGCCCACGCTTCCTGCTGCTTCGTGATTGGTCTTTCTGCGTTCGCATTGGCCAGTGCTGCAATCCCATTGGCTGCGGAGCGATGATACTCGAAGCTGGCCCCGACCTGCAGTTAATAAATACGACATCAAATTGCGTAAGGAACACGACATCAAATATCTTGCCCGATAATAATAATGGAGCCGTGACGAAGCGGCCGCCATTTTCTCATTGAGATTATTTTCGAAAATCGCTTCACACTTTTGAGTCAGACACGTCAAGCTCGGGAACGCTGGCGTCTGGTCCGGACAGTTTAAGCTCATTCACACAGCGAAATAAAAAAGTAATAAAATAATTTAAGAAAAACGTGCGTCAAAAAACAAGCTTTTTTTTTTCTTTCTTTGCGTTGGCAAAAAGTCACGCGGAGAGGACAACGACGCAGGGAGACGACGTGTATCTGGGCCCAATTTTTCCCTCGACGCGCGCGCTTGAGCCAATCAGCGAGCGACCGGATGTGACGTGTCGTCTTTTTCCGGTTAGGGCCTGTTTTCTTTTTCTGTTTTTATTTTCGATCCATGGGGAACACAAAAGGACAAAGGGGTCGAGGGATTCGCTCTCAGTCGCTAAAGGTGGCTGGTGGCTGCAAGCAGCGTGGAGAAAAGCAAGCTGATTGGAACATCTGACTGGGAATAGTTTTTTTTTGTGCGTCCACGACGCAGTCTCGTACCGAATTTGTATTGGTTCGGTTCGGGTTCGGGTTCTCGGCTTTTAGTTCAGTTCCGCTTCAGTTCCGCGGAGCAAAAAGAACGATTCAAACTGGTTGAAGCAGTTTGAACCAAATTGAACCGCTAACTTAAAAATATATTTTGGTCGTTGTTATGGCAATTAAGGCACTATTTCCGCCGTCAAACGATTAACTAAATAGTTTTCTGTTGTTCGCCCAATCTACTTCTATTTTCAGGCACCAAAATATGTAAGTTCGTTATTTAATTTTGACACAATAGTAAAAGCGTACAAAAAGTCGTATTTATACGACAATTTATACGGCGTACGGAATTAGAGCTAATGCACTAGAATTAATTCGCAGCTATTTATATTCGCGTTCTCAATATACGGTACTTAATAGATTTCAATCTCAACTCGCACCGATAACGTATGTCGTTCCATACTGGGGCCCCTATTATTTCCAATGTATATAAACGATATTGTGAATATACCTGAATCTCGTGATATTATTTATATGCTGATGATACCAATGTCTTTTTTCTAGTAGAAATCTGGATCAGCTCGAGGAATTTGCAAATAGTTGGCTCAGTAAATTATTATTGTGGCTAAAGCGCAACCAGCTTAATCTTAACACCAGTAAAACAAAATATGTATTGTTCAATTAAACAAACAAACTTATGTCGCGTGCATTGAACATCTTTCTCGACGGGGAAAAATTGGAGGCGTTAAATATCACAAGTTTCTTGGTGCATGGTTCGAAGAAACACTCAATTGGACTGTACACATAAAAAAAAAATGAGGGCTGGTATTGCAAGAGCAATAGAAATATTAAACAAATTCCGACAATTACTACCAAAAAGGTTGAAACTGCAATTATATTATTCGCTTGTCTGCTCACGCTTACAGTACTGTATGTTTGTATGGGGAACCACCACACAAACAAATAAGCAAAAACTATTTATTTTGCAAAAGAAGGCTGTTCGATTTATTGGGAACCTTAAAAGGTACGAACACTCATTCCCAGCATTTCAAAAGTATAAAATATTAAATATAGATAAAATCCTGCTTCTTAAATTATCCATTTTTATTTTTAATAAAACTAAACAGAACCAAGCACCCCTTCTTTATATCTTCGATCAAACTTTGGTTAATTACAGTCTCAGAAGTGCACAGCATACGAAATCTAGGGTCCGGACTCCGAAGTAATTACGCTACACAGCACCTTACATATCTCGTACCAGATCTACTAAACACATACCCAAACATAGCAAAAATGGCCCAAGCACACATTTTGTTTTTCCATTAAAAAAAAAAAAAGATTGTAGAATATATACTAAATCACTCATGATCTGCAGTTAGTACGAAGTTGACAGTTTTGTGTTATTGTGTCTGTTGTGGATTTTAAGATTGCTGTATCTTTGTATATTTATTCTGTTTATGTCCCTGTTTCTCCTCCAAGTGCCGTAAAAAAGGGGCTGGAGCCTCATCAGAAGACAACTCGTCTTCATTTGCCCCAGCCCCCAGACCTTTTTTTTTGTGCTTGAAATAAAAGATACATACATACGTACAACATTCCTCTGTTTACCAGAGTCATATATAATTTACCTGAATCAAAAGGCTGTTGCGAAGTGCGGTAGGTCACCTAAAATACGCGTGATTGGTATGACTTTGCGTCGCAGTGTTAAAAGTCTAATCGCTGTTGTGCCTTTGAACTAAGAAATCGATTACAGTGCACAAAACCATAGAGGGGGCACCTCGCTACCATGTATATCGTGACTTGGCTTGCATGATACGTTTCACAATATATATATATTTATAATGATGACGACACAACTGAGCTAAAAGCAATACAATTTTCAAAATATTGTCACGAATGAGGGTGACGAAAAGCCGAACAGTGAACTGAAAATAAAGGTTTACTGGGCGAACTTGTGCCAACCAAAAATAAGTAACGAAAGAGCGTCGAAGCAGCAGAAAAGCAGGCGGCGATTCGGCGGTGAATCAGAGAGCGCGAGCGAGACTGAGACTGACTCGACAAGGTCGCGGGTAGCTGCTTATCTACCGTGCGTCACTATATCGAAAGTTCGGCGAAGAAGGCTCGAGCGTCGCGCGCTCGGGGCGAGGATGAACTGGCACTTTCGAGAATAACAAAGCAGAGGGAAAGTTAAGTCTGGTGTGAGAATGAACGGGAATCTTCAAGAAGACCGTGACCAAGCGTTGCTTTCTCGGCTCTGCGGGCGGCAATATCACGAAAGTTTTTGGACAAGCCATTTCAGCAAATACCATCTATGCCAATACTGGCAACTCCCGCGGAGCTCGGGCGAAAAGTGATCGCAGTGCCCCTGGCGGGCTCGGAGTCTCCTCTAGCAGACGAATTCTCCACAACACATTGGTTTTGCCTATTTCCGTGCGAGGTGACCAAAGAAAAAAAATTGTCACTGGTATTCGCTGATTTGAATGTTAATAAATAGGTGCCACCTCATAAGTGAAAGACATTTTCTTCGTGTGGCAAAGATGTTAGAGCTTTCAGGTTGCAATTTTGGGGCTCTCCTGAAGAAATCACTGTGCACAACTTATGTAAGCCAAACAAAACACGACTGTACCTTCGCGCTGTTGTTTGAAAAAGGGCAATGTAGAAACATTTCGGAACATAGCTACCTTTCAACTTTACTGTTCTTATCAATCATTTCCTTTTGTTTTTGCAATTCCCATTTCTCATGAATGTCATGCTCATAACTGTTTTGTCAAATAGGCGAGCTGGGTAATCCCGTTAAGATTGTCTCCAGATGAAGAAGCAAAAAGCAATTTCGAACCACTTACGTATTACTGTGATGTCAGTATGCTCTGAATGAAGTCGATTGTGCACGTGCAAACCTGACGCTATTATTGATATTAATAAAAACAAAGTTAAAAAAAAAGACTTCTTGCGCGTGCAAAGGAAAAAGCGAGGAGAACGTGGTAGTTCAAATAAAGGTGGTTTCGGTCACGTTATAGACGGTGCACAAATTCGGATTGTTAGTGCCGGGACGACTAACGTCTTCGTCGTCTTCTACGATAAATGCCGGGACCCATTGGACTGTAGTGCAACTCCTTACATTTTTCAAAGTCTACTTTCTTTTCATGTTTGAGGCGACGCTACGTCGCCGCGTTCTTTCTTCCTCCTGCTTTTATGTTGTTTTCTTTTGCTTTTTTCTCTCCTTTGTTTGCTTGACGTTCGAGCAATCGCATATTTTGCTTTGCCTTTTTTAGATTAGTTTTTACTCTCTTTCCTTCGCTTCGGCCCTTAACTACCACCGGCTCATCTGCTACGCTGTGCCCGGACATTTTAAGGGCCCTCTGCAACTTTGTTGCTGTTGTTGTTGCTTTCTTCCACTACCGCCTGCGATAACCTCCTATTTTCGCCTTCGATTGAGTGTCTAATCCGAAATATTCATAGGTGCTTTTCGGTATTCATTAGATATATTAAGAAGTGCAAGCTCGTTATACATGTCTATTAGGATTTTATTTGTGTATGTCTGCTGAACGCCTGCTATGGGTCATCGCTTGTTGATCAACCGGCCACCTTCGGGCATACACCAGCGCATACTTCGAGATGGCAGGCATGCCATGTGCCGCCTACCACTGCAAAAACAAGTTTTTGCGATCTGGTGGAAAATTTTTCTTCCGCCCCCTGAAGACCGAACAAACGTGAGTATTTAAGTTACTGCAACATTCAACTTAAACTGGAAGATCTAGCCAAGTCTGACATCAAAATCGCCACTTACGCCTCAAGAGAACATTATGACAACTCCACGGAGATCTCGAAGACCTTCACGGATGACAGACCAGATGCACAACTGAACACCCAGTCCTATATCCGGGTGGGCAGCCAGTCAGATCTGTCATTATGCTTGCTAAGTCCAACTGCAATCAGAAACATGGAACTCGAAAGACATTCTGTTGAAGAACAAGAAATATTCGCATGCGAAAATGACACCACCTTCCGACTCGTCTTGTCACCTACCCGGCAATACCAGCCGTGCCTTTGAAAAACACATTTCACAGATATATTGCACCAGACAAAAGTTCAGCTGAGGGCGGACTGAGGCTGCTGATCGTCACTCTAAACAAAGCCACGGTGTGCAAAGATGGCCTGGACATGTACGTCAGCGTGTACTTCAATGTACTTTTGAACTGCTTTGTCAAGCAGCAAACGAAAAACCTGTCACAGTCACTGGGAAAAAAATGTGAAAGCAAAACAGGTCACACTCTGCTGGCACGTAGCAGATTGCACCGCGCGACTCTTAGGTACCGGGCAGCGTGATCTGAACTACGTTATTTCTTTCCCCTGTTTTGCTTTTAGTACCTACCAACAGCAAATAAACAAACATGTAACTAACTGGAAGAAGAAAGTGGAGCTTTTTTATGTTGCTGCTTTTCATTTTTTTTATTCCATAAGCACCGCAACGACTATTGTCGTTGCAGTTCTTTGCTGGGTGAATTGTATCTTTGTATTGTCTGCTAACTTCTTTGCTTTATTCGCTGTTGTTCGCTACTGTTCTCCATTTCTTTCTATTTTCGTCTGAGATGGGGACTCCATCTTTTCAGCAAAGTTCGGAAAGTGTTTGCACAATCATTTTTCTCGTTACTTTTTGTTTTTGCTATGCTGCAGCGGCTGGTGCGCTTGCTCTGGTAATTGCGCACGTTTTAATGGTAACCTATTCAGGTAAGAAATTGCGGCAACTCAGCTTGGAACGGATCAACAGTTAGCTCTTACGACGTAGTTCGAGTAGCTGAACGCTTTTTTTTTTTCACTTTCCAGACGGGCTTCAAACGCGTGTGATCTCTTGAGTGGCGTTTGATACAGCTAAATGAACTGCTATATTTTTGTTTCTGCGCGCGTTGTTATTTGATTGTTGTTGCAGTTGCGATCAGTGGATTCCGCTTTGCAAGCGGACTGACCGTAATGAACTGTATCAGCTTTTGGGGTAAAGAAACAGGGCTCGCAAAGCTCGAGGACGTCGCGGAGCCTATACTTTTCCATAGCGTCGTCTGCTTTTGTTGACTCCGAGTCCTCTAGAGTCGCCACTTTCGCGTTCGCCTCTCCCATGGGGTTTCGGAGGAGTTTCCATTTCCAATATTGGCGAAGTTATATCGTATTTACTTTCAGTCTACCTTTTATAAAAACACCAAGTGGCAATCGCAGCGCTTGTTTTCTTAATTAATATTGTTTACACTAGCACCTTGATGCAGGCGAAGAATCACAGAGAAAGGAGTGATCGAAATAGTTCACCTTAATCTATAAGCACCCTTTACTGAGGTCTAATCAGGCCTAAAATAGCGCTTGTACAGGATAAATTTGCCTAACCTGGCTGTTGCGGTTTCTTCTTGACAAGATGCGGGTTAATTCATTTCGCTAACTGATGGGGTTTTGTTAAATTGAACAAAGAAGTATTTGACGCTCAACTCGACATGACAACTACTTAATTGGTCACGTTCTGACAGTTTGCGTGCGTAATCGTCCATAGTTAAGCAACGCACCCCTGTGTAGTTTGTTTTTGTCCTACCCACAGACACTTTAAATTGCTGGTCATCGCATAAAACAGGCAATAACAAACTTCTATATGTTTGAAGATTTATGTGTGTCAGGAACATATATAGTTATTTAAATTAGCATAAAATACAAAAACTTGTATAAGGTTCTACCAAATCATTCATACACGTGCCTATCGAAGACTAAAACGCCACAAAAAGATTTTCAGAGCATCTTTCAGAAAATTTGGGGATGCATTTAATTATGATGTCTATCTTTAAGGTGACAGGGCCATTTATTTATGATGTCAAAGCTTCAGTCAATAATTCAATACATTTTTATTACCGTCAATAAATTTGGCTCTATCAAATTCACTTAAAGGCCCGTTCACACTCTTGCGACCGAGTACGACTGAGAGAGACGAGATCTTCTTACAACTTCTTAAATGTTTTTAGAATCAGGGAACACACTGGCATTGTGGCGCCATCTATGCGGTGACCCTGGAACTGCATTTCACAAGAGCGAAGGTTTTGCGGGATTTCCAAGGTCAAATGTGCGTAATACCCATAGAAAGGCTCGTTTATAACAATGACAAAAGTTTTTCGAGCCAAGAAAGAAAGGATAATGCGCGAGAAATAAAAAAAAAATATGCGGGACCGCCGAGTTTACACTGCTTCCCAATAGATGGCGCCAGTGTGTTCTCTGGTTTAAGAAGTTTTAAGGAAAACAGGTTTAAGAGGTCGCAAGAGTGTGAACGGGCCTTTACAGTTTGAAGACGACACGAGAGGATGATACTCGAAAAATAGGCCTGCTGAATTTGCGCACTTTGTTTTTCGCTGTTTGGCAATGTGAAACACCGTGTTTCAGGGTATGTTAAAAGAGACTTTGTGCTCACATGACAGATCGGAAGGCAAATGCACAAAATGTTCAGAAAGAGAGTGATAAGAAATAATATCTTTATATATATATATATATATATATATATATATATATATATATATATATATATATATATATATATATATATATATATATATATATATATATATATATATATATATATATATATAACGCCATACACAACGCTTTACTTAATAAAAGTAAATTCATAGAGGTGCACGCAATGATATTTCTAATTATACATAAGTAGCGCGAGCCACCTCGGTGGCTCCGAGGCGAGAGCGCCGGCCTACGGATCCCCAGGTGGCGGGTTCGAATCCCGACCGAGGTGCCCGCAATATGACGGAGGCTTATTGCGGAGAAGGCGCCGTGTAACCGAGCTTTCGGTTGCACGTCAAAAGATCCCCAGGTGGTCGAAATTAATCCTCAGTCCTCCGCTGGGGCGTGCCAGGTGCCCGTCGTAGGTTTGGCACGTAAAACCCCCAAATTTGACTTTTAAGTAGCGGGAAGGACAGACGAAAATTCTTCGATACCTAAAATAAATCACATGGGGCATCAGCTTGCGTGAGCTCGAAACTTCGCGAAATACTGTGTCGGGAGGTTCATGTTATATTTTTACGTGCACTTTTTTTGAGCCCTTACTTTACAGCTCTGCTTTATCAGTCATGCGCTCTAACAATTAATTAGGCTGCCGGATATCATGGCGAGACTTCTGTATACTGCACAACTTTACAATTTGGACGCGTACTGGTAGAAAGCTGAACTGTTTGACTTGTTTCTTGCTGAGAAAATTAAATCCGATGGTGCGAAATGCATGCTGCAGGAGGTTGGAGCTCAGTGCAAGCCTATTTGAGAGGAACCAATTATTATTCTTGGTGCAGCGTTGCGAGGAAGGGCGCACGCGTCTGGCACCACGAAAATGCGCTCTGTGGCAAGAAGGTTTTTAAAAACAATATAGTTTCCGGAGCCACACTTTCTGGTCTTTGCCAAAGATGCGGGAAAAAATAACCTTCATAACATATTATGTTTTTAAAACTACCCCCGCCTTTTTTTTTCTCTTTTTTCGTTGCTTTTTTAGATAATGTCCTTTTATAGCTGGGAGGCTGCCTTCTCCGTTTGGGGGTGTTGATATGACAATCATATTTGTGTCACTTTTTAACAGTAATCCCTCATTGTTTTTATTTCTCACCCAAATGTGTAGTTTAAACAAAATACAGAGGTGGTCGCAACTTGGGAAAGGACCTGAGAACGAGAGGCGTTCGGCCCTCCCCCTGAGGCCACTAGACTCTTTCTTTTTATGTATCCCTCCAGTCACACTTATAGTTCAATGTAAACTCAAATTAAGAAGTCACATATTTAGTATTTTCAATACTTCTCGGGGATAACTTTATGAGGCAGTTCAGTAACAACGAAACATGTTTGAGTGCTTGAATGATGTGTGTAAAATAGGTCGTGCAACACTGCAACGGAGTTATCCTTGACGTTGATAATTTGCAGAAACATCCATTAGCTTTCCCCTCCGCATATTGGCAGACGCAGAAAAAATGAAAGGAAAAAAAATAGCTTTCCTCTCCTCAACTCGCAATTAGAAGGAGCGACCACGTAATCTGGCACTAACAACTAGCTATGTAGCGCCAGTGTTCATCATAATCATGCGGTGGGGTGGCGAACCATAGAGCATGAGCTAAACTTAAGCTATTGTTAGATTTGGACTATTATCATCTTTAATTGAGCACGAGCCGTTACCCGAATGGTCGTCGATGCTGATTACCCCGAGCACTCGACTCGGGGTCATGAAAATCGCGTACCTCATAGTGTCATAGTGCCGCGAGCGCAGCTGAATCAGTAGGCAGCGCGCTCGTGGCCCATTTCCACTTCTGGCTTTCACCGAGTGCGGACGTGGGATGGCAGGTGCCGCCGGAGCAGCGATAGCGGCCCAGCCGGGCCGCAGTGACAGAAATGACTCTGCGTCTTCGGAGTATCAGGTAATTTTGCCGCCTCTGCCAACTGGACCTACGGTGCTCAACACCGTGTTTCTTCACACCGATGTCCGGGGACGCCCGTACCGTGTGGAGGACTTCCACGACACCCTGAGTCGTCTGGCACCGCTCCCCGAGGTTCTTACCTTAGGGGAATACAATATGAACCACGTCTTGGCTGTGAACTTCAGGTCACCCGAGGGTAAGCGGAAAATCATCGCTGCGTGCGACCTCGTCGTCAAGGGACGGCGATGCGTCGTCGTGGACCCGGCGAACAGGGACGTTCGAGTCAAGATTCATTGGCTGCTTCGTTACATTCCCGACGACGAGTTGAGGGTGGCACTTGCACCGTATGGCCAGGTGATTGACGTAGGAACTGAGAAGTGGCGGGTTGAAGGAGTCATGGGCTGCGGGTCGATGACACGCACGGCTGTTATCCGGCTTAAGCCAGGGATAGGGTTGGAAGACCTGCCCCACCAGCTGCGTATAGCCGGAGGACTGGCTCTCGTCGTGGTGCCGGGCAGACCCCCGTTTTGCCTGCGCTGTCAGCGGACCGGGCACATCCGCCGGGACTGCCGTGTGCCGAAGTGCGCAACCTGCCACCGGTTCGGCCATGACGCGGATCACTGCATCAAGACCTACACAACGGCCACATGTTCGGGTGTACAAGACGCCAACGCCGAGCATGCCATGGATGAAGCGGACGCGCAGGAAGCACTAAAAGAGACGGGCCCCGCCACCAAGTCACCGGAAAGCACATGCACGGAGGTCAACCGGGTCGCGTCTGAGCACCCGCTTGAAGGGGTGTCCAAACAGGACACTACAAAACGCACGACTCCGACAAATCGTGAAAATTGAAGCGGAAACGCACGACTCCGACAAATCGTGAAAATTGAAGCGGGCGCTTCTATAGGAGCGTCCGCTTCAATTTTCACGATTTGTCGGAGTCGTGCGTTTTGTAGTGTCCTGTTTGGACACCCCTTAAGGTGGCGCTGGTTCATCGGTCGACGCACCCACGGGAAACCGGGAAGAGGCGCCGACCAATAAAGACGAAACGGCGACAGGAAATGAACCGTCGACGTTGAAGAATGAAGGGCCTCAGTTAAACACTGCGGTCCCACCGGTTAACGAGGTTCACATGGTCGACGCCAGCGGGCTGGCTACGAAACGCCCGCATCCTGAAGACTCGGACTCTAAGCAAGTTGACGGCAGGCCAACCCTGGCGGTGGCACCGGTGAAGGCGGCACCGCCTAAAAGGAAGCCGCTTTGATCCTCTCCAAAACCTGCGCCCGAACCCAGGAACCGGACAAACAGGCCGGTTGAAGCGTCCCCGGGCCAACTCCTGCGAGGATATGGCTCCCAAGCAAGTAACTGACACGCGGCAACGTCTAGCCTTATCGACAATCTGAAAGTAGCGACGTTAAATGTTAGCGGGTTTGCCTCGCGTCGCAAACAGTACCAGGTTAGAAGGCTGCTAATCGATAATGGCATAGACGTCCTCGCGATTCAGGAGACAAAGGTTGAAAGCAATCGAGGCAACCGCTTCCCTGCTGGCCCCTTTCTTTACATTACTTCGAGGTTTGCGTCTCTCGTGCCAACGGACTGTCCGGAGGATGTATGTTTTTAAAGAAGCCTTTAAACACGCGCGACCTCTCCCTCACTGTTGATAGCGAGGGCAGATTTGTTATTTGTGATTGCAGCTTAAACAATGTTGAATACAGAATAATAAATTTGTACGCGCCAAACGGCGTTAATTCCAGAAAAATATTTTTTGAAAGGATTTATGCGTATCTCGACTGCCAAAGGAAAATCGTTATGTTGGGAGATTTCAATTGCGTTTGTGACGTAAGAGATCGCTCTTGTAAAACACGGCAACGTGATATTAGCACGGGTATTTTAAATGAAATGATTATCGAATTCACTTTATGTGATGTTGCAAATTACCAAAGAAATAACCTGGCGTTGCGGTACACGCATTTTCAAGGCACAAGTCGTACCCGTCTCGACAGAGCGTACGTGTCGATTGAACTTTAACTGGTTTTGATGACTACAGTGTGTAGCCCGTTTATTTCTCCGACCATGCGTTGGTTTCTGTCTTTGTCGGGGAAAACAGAAAAACACCGGCTTTCAATGGGGATTGTGGAAACTTAATAAAAGCCTGCTTAAGAATGACGTGTTTAATGAGTCTATAGATGCATTATTAGTTAGGATGCATGACGGTAGAGAGAGCCCCAGTACGAAGTGGGAATGGTTTAAACGGGAGGTCAAGCTAACTGCTATAGGACGTGCTAGTACGCTCGCGTACTGGAAAAAAGCAGAAGAAAAGGTGCTGCTAGATGATCTTCACCGCATTTCTAAACTAGAATGTGAACATCCCAGACAATTTACAGATCATCTGAGTTATGTGAAACAAAAAAATAGCTGAATTTGAAACAGAAAAATACAAAGGAGCACTCGTAAGAGCTCGGGCGGAGAAATGCACTATGTGTGATCAGCCAACCACACGGGCACTAAATGCAGAAGCCAAATATGCAAAAAAAAAAAAAAAAATATATATATATATATATATATATATCACAAAGATAGAAAACAATGGCCTGTCGAGTAGTCGCCCTGTAGTCATTGAAAAGTCTTTTATCGAATATTATAGCAGTCTCTTTCGGCAACGGGAGCACGGCAGTGACCCGAAGCTTAAAGATTATCTGGCGGCAATTGCCCCGTCTAAGTGATGAGATAAAGGAATGGGGCTGGAAGCTCCGATGACTGTGGAAGAAACGCGCGTGCAATCGACGACCTTCCGTCAAAAAAGTCTCCTGGGCCCGACGGTCTGACGGCGGCTTTTATAAAAAGTACAAAGACGTAATTTCAGGCCACCTTCATGCTGTAATAATTGAGGCATGTGACACAAATACGAAACCACCGTCTTTCTTAAACATACACATTGTTCTCATACCAAAAGTTGACGATGAACAAAAATTTAAAAAAAAGTATAAACAATTACAGGCCAATAGCCCTTGATAATGTCGATTACAAGGTTCTAATGAACGTTTTAGCCCGGCGGTTGCAGAACGTTATTTGTAAGATTTTGGGTGAGCATCAGACCTGTGGTATCAAAGGTCGTTCAATTCTGACAAGTGTTCACATTGCGCGAAGTATATTAGAGGTATATGACGAGGAACTAGATCAAGTCGCCATGATTCAGATCGACCTAGAGAAGGCCTTCGATCGTGTACAGCACAGTGTATTGTATAAAATATTACATCACGTTAGAGTAGGCAAAATAATATTGAATTTCGTCCGCTTGGCATATACAGGATGTACTACCCACCTGATAATTAACGGGAAGCTTACAATGCGTATCAGTGTAGAGTCCTCCCTCAGGCAAGGTTGCCCACTGTCCCCGTTGCTATTCAGTATATTTTTCGAGCCCTTTTGTAGAAACATAATTAAAAAAATGAAAGCCGTTTACAACTCTCTGTAACGCCGAATTGGAGCGCAGCTCTTGAGGAGGAGGAGTGAAGGGTACTGAGGGGAGGGTAGACCCCTCCTCCTTCTCCTCCTCCTCCCCTCATTCTTCAATATGCTCCGGGGGGTCACGTGACCTCGGGAAGGGGGAGTCACGTGACTATGGGGAGGGGGGTCACGCGACCTCGGGGAGGCGGGATCTAGGGGTCACGTGACCTTGGGAGGGGTCACGTGACCTCCGGGGTCACGTGATCTGGGGTGGCCTTGGGGGTCACGTGACCTTGAGGTGACCTTGGGAGGGGTCACGTGACCTCGGGGAGTCACGTGGCCTGGAGGGGCCACGTGGCTTGGAGGGGTCACGTGACTTGGAGGGGTCACGTGACTCCTCCAGGTCACGTGACCTTGGGGTGACCTTGGGGAGGGGTCCACGTGACCTCGGGGTGACCTTGGGGAGGGGGCCACGTGACCTCGGGGTCACGTGACCTTCACGGGTCACGCGGGGGTCACGTGACCTTGAGGTGACCTTAGGAGGGGTCACGTGACCTCGGGGGGTCACGTGACCTTGGCGTGACCTCCCGAGGTCACGTGACCCCTCCCAAGGTCACGGTTAATGTCCACGTGACCTTGAGGTGACCTTAGGAGGGGTCACGTGACCTTGGGGTGACCTTGCGGGTCCCGTGACCTTGAGATGACCTTGGGGGTCCCGTGACCTTGAGATGACCTTGGTTACGCCGACGGCGACGGCGACGCCGCTCAAGCCGGAAACGGGCCCCTAAGAGCTGCGCTCTAAAATTGACTTATAAATGTTCTCTCCAAGATATAGAAGTAAAAGTTCTAGCTTATGCCGATGATGTTGCTGTTTTTTGCAAAGATGAGAAAAGTATTGTCGAGGCGGTGCGTGAAGTAAAGTCCTATTACAAGTTAACCGGCGCTGCCGTTAATTGGCAGAAATGCTGCGGCCTCTGGCATGGGACATGGGCCACGAAGCCCGAAGTCTTTGAAGATATCTGTTTTATGTCAACGCCAGCAGAGTATCCTGGTGTTCAACTGCAACATTATAAACGATCAAATGAATACTGGTCGACGGTAATTCAAGAGACGCGAGAGGAAGCGGGTAAATGGAGTGGGTGGGATGTGTCAATTTTTACGCCTGCCACTGTCTGCAACATTTTTTAGAGCGCAGCTCTTAAAGGCCCGTTCCCGGCTTGAGCGGCGTCGCCGTCGCCGTCGGCGTCGCCGTCAGCGTAACCAAGGTCATCCCAAGGTCACGTGACCCCCAAGGTCACGTGACCCCTCCAGGTCACGTGACCCCTCCCAAGGTCATCTCAAGGTCACGTGACCCCACGTCTCCCAAGGTCCCGTGACCCCTCGAGGTCACGTGACCCCTCCCAAGGTCATCTCAAGGTCACGTGACCCCAAGACCCCACGTGACCCTTTGAAGGTCACGTGACCCCCGTCACGTGACCCCTCTGAGGTCACGTGACCCCCCGAGGTCACGTGGTCTCCTCCCCAAGGTCACGTGACCCCCAAGGTCACGTGACCCCTCCCAAGGTCATCTCAAGGTCACGTGACCCCAAGGTGACCCCCACGTGACCCCCAGGTCACGTGACCCCTCTGAGGTCACGTGACCCCCCCTCCCCGAAGTCACGTGACACCCCCCCCCCCCCCCCCCCCGAGGTCACGTGACCGCCCCCCCCGGAGCATATTAAAGAATGAGGGGAGGAGGAGGGGTCTACCCTCCCCTCAGTACCCTTCACTCCTCCTCCTCAAGAGCTGCGCTCCAATTCGGCGTTACAGGGATTTGTAAACGGCTTTCACTTTTTTAATTCCAAATTTTTTGGTATGTACTTCAAGTTTTGGCTTGCGATAGAGTAAAATGAACAAAAATTACACCGTGTTTTGGCTGCATTCATTTGGCGGTCTGGGTGAGAAAGACTATGTCGCGATAATCTGTTTCGGTGCGTCAAGAAAGGCGGGTTGTCCCTATCACATCTACTGTTAAGCAAGTTGTATGGCGGTTTTTGTTTTTTAGACAGCAAACTAATCCTTTTCTTCGAGCTGTCATTCAGACTAGACTTGCGGAGGAAATTCCTTCGTTCGTTGTTTTTACGTGTTAGAAAAAGCAAAGGCGAATGAATTGGTAGTTTTCTTCGAGAGGTGATTGACGCTGGCCGGTTTTTGACTGCACAGCTCTCTTTTGAATACGTGTCGGGTGTCACCCGAAAACGCCTTACGCGAGATATTATAGATGCTGTCTTTCTTGTACCTGTCTACCGTTCTATGTTTCATGCTGGCCCAAGGCAGGACGTGTTATCTAGAGCTAAGAAAATGTCAATCCCACCTTCTGTTTAGACCTTCTTCTTTAAATTTCACACAAACACTCTCCCAGTAAAAACTTGGCTCCATGAGACAAAACTGTTTTTCCCTTAGGGCGTTCACTGTCTGCTGTGCGGAAAGCCCGAAACTACGGAACATGCATATTTAGACTGCTGGGACGCCTTTCTTTTTTTGGGATGTTCTCCAAAGCACTATTAAAAAAGATTTTACTTTAACACCGCATGGTATCAGGTTCCTTCCTGTTCGCAAAGACTGCAAAATTCCGGTTGACCTTTTTATGCTTCTGGGCCTGCATGCAATATGGTGCAGTAGAATGGCTGTAAGGCATGCTGTGGACGCGCGGCCCGTTCAAATGTATTTTACGGATTCTGTTAGCCCCCTGAAATCTGTGTACTCCACGTTACAGTGTCCGCCCGACTGGGTGCAGATATTGGACGCTCTAGAGAACTTTAGAGAATTCTAACATTCATGCTCGAGCCCTATTTGTCGTGCACGTGTTTTAGAGCGCAGCTCTGAGGGTCCCGTTCCCGGCTTGAGCGGCGTCGGCGTCGGCGTAGCCGTCGGCGTCGGCGTAACCAAGGTCATCCCAAGGTCACGTGACCCCTCCCAAGGTCATCTCAAGGTCACGTGACCCCAAGATGACGCCACGTGACCCCTCTGAGGTCACGTGACCCCCGAGGTCACGTGGTCTCCTCCCCAAGGTCACGTGACCCCCGAGGTCACATGACCCCCAAAGTCACGTGACCTCAGGACCTCCAGGTCACCTCAGGACTTCCAGGTCAGGACCTCAGGACCTCCAGGTCACGTGACCTCAAAACCTCCAGGACGTGACCTCAGGAGGTCACGTGACCCCTCCCAAGGTCATCTCAAGGTCACGTGACCCTAAGGTGACCCCCACGTGACCACCTGAAGGTCACGTGACCCCTCTGAGGTCACGTGACCCCCGAGGTCACGTGGTCTCCTCCCCAAGGTCACGTGACCCCCCGAGGTCACGTGACCCCTCCAGGTCACGTGACCCCCAAGGTCACGTGACCCCCTGAGGTCACGTGGGTGTCACCTTGGGGGTCACGTGACCCCCACGTGACACCCAAGGTCACGTGACCCCCAGGTCACGCCTCCCCGAGGTCACGTGACCCCCCCCGGAGCATATTAAAGAATGAGGGGATGAGGAGAAGGAGGAGGGGTCTACCCTCCCCTCAGTACCCTTCCCTCCTCCTCCCCAAGAGCTGCGCTCCAATTCGGCGTTAGAGGGATTTGTAAACGGCTTTCACTTTTTATCGTTGTTTTTGGCGAAAAGAAAAAAAGCGCGCTTGTGGACTAACGGTTATCGCGCGTGCCTTCCACGCAGAAAGCCAGGGTTCGATTCCTGGCCGCGGGTACGCATTTTTGTTGACTCTACTGTAATGTTCTGGTAAATTCGAGAACCGTGTTGGGGCTAATTTGAGGTTAGAATGTTCTACATGCCGAACCTTCCACGCCGATTGTTCCAGAAGCCCACGCGTGTACAAAAGGGGCTCCGCTTGGCCAGCCGGGAGTGAGTTTCGCCACAGCGTTCGACTTTGCTGTCACGCCGACTTCGACGCCCGCGACGCTCTGCTTTCTTCTGTTCCTTTCTTTCTTTTAATTTGGGGCGCAAGTTCGCCTTATTAAACGTTTAGTTTCTTTAGTTATTATCGCCTCATCACTTGTCATTCGTGACATATGACGCTTGGTGCGAAGTCGAGATGTCATGTTACGTCACGGTGTAAACAACGTTAATAAATCTAGTGAAGTTCTCAATTCAAATACTAGACCAAGTGAATCCCGTTACGTTTTGTGATCACGTGAAGTGACATTTCTTGACAGCATGTGTTGACACAATGACATCATGTGACCTCGTGACACACGAATGATCCTAACGCCAGTACAAGAGCGTCAAGAAAACCCACATTTTCTCATACATTGCAATTCTGTATATGTAGAATTGGTAAACACATAGAAATACAGCTGCCAATTTTTTATTCCCAGGTATTAATTTTGCGATTCTAACAAAAGTAAAATACCATGAAACGTTTTGAACCGGTTACCGTTGTATTTTTTTTCCGGCTCAGTTTCAAGATGGCGGCGAAGATATCGGTTAGGTTCAGTTCCGGTTCGGCTAAAATATAACGGTTCGGTTCCGTTTTTCGGTTTGGTTAGGTTCGGATTCGATGAGCTTGGTCTACGACGCTGTGAAACTACTCTTCATCGTTTGCGCAAGAGTCTCCAGCGAACGACGAACTTCGCAGTGTGTCCCGACTGCGCGAGAGCGATCACCCCAATGCGTTTTGTGCATTCTTTGCATACACGCCACCACTACGGTATACGACAGTTCCCCATTCGAAAACACTATCGCCAAGCTGCATGCAGCGCTATCAAAGGCACAGAGGCGCGCGAGCGTATAGCACCGTGCTAAGCTTTGTTCGCACAAAGCTTAGCAAGTCGTAACTTCAGTGCACTACTACGCTTCTCACGCGCTCAATATTGTATATACCGGGTGTTTCTGCGAAGACTTTCAAAAATCCTAAAAATTAAAGCGTAAAAAAAAAGAAAACACTTTCTTCGGGAACAAACTACCAGCCACGGCGGACGTCAGGAATTGCCAAAAACATAGTAATTAGCCAAGTAATTAATTAAAATTTGCTAATTAACTTTTTAATTAGTGGAAATAGACATATGGTTCTAATTAGAAAGTTGCTGAGCGTAATCGAAAACCACTAAATCAGTCACTTTCAAAAAGAATTTCGGCGCGTGAGAAGCGTAGTAGTGCACTAAAGTTACCGCTCTTTGAGCAGGTACAAAGCTAGCGGTTGCGATAAGGCGCCCGCGCGATTTTTCCGTCTCTTATCTAGCCCCAGCCTTGTACCTGCTCAAAGAGCGGTAACTTTAGTGCACTACTACGCTTCTCACGCGCCGAAATTCTTTTTGAAAGTGACTGATTTAGTGGTTTTCGATAACGCTCAGTAACTTTCTAATTAGAACCATATGTCTATTTCCACTAATTAAAAAGTTAATTAACAAATTTTAATTAATTACTTGGCTAATTACTATGTTTTTGGCAATTCCTGACGTCCGCCGTGGCTGGTAGTTTGTTCCCGAAGAAAGTTTTTTCTTTTTTTTTACGCTTTAAGTTTTAGGATTTTTGAAAGTCTTCGCAGAAACACCCATATATATATATAACGGGCATGGTGGCGGGAGGCCGAAGGCGTGGGTATAAAACTGAGAAGAAAAAACCCTTAGTGAAAACAGCAACAACGGACGATTTAATCTAGGCCGGACTCCGGCCGAAACGTCGAAGACTAAATCGTCGATTGTTGCTGTTTTCACTAAGGGTTTTTTCTTCTCAGTTTTATATATATATATATATATATATATATATATATATATATATATATATATATATATATATATATATATATATATATCAGGGTGTCGAACCGGAACCGAACCGAACCGAAAACTGGAACCGAACCGGTACTTTTCCGGAACTGAACCCGAACCCGAACCGTTATATTGTTATCGCGATGAACCCGAACCGGAACTGAACCGGAAAAAAAATAACGTTTACCGGTTCATGTCAAAACGGTTCGGCCACGCGCTGTTGACAATGAACGTGCTATCAATGCCATTTGTTTTTTAAGTGCCGTCAACTGACACACACCTCGCTTACATATTTTTGTTCTCCACTCAGTCTTAGGAATATAAACGCTGCATCCATGAATCTTGACATAGGAGCCAGTATTGCGCTGGTCGCGGCTTGCACGGAAGAAAAAGAATTGGAAGGTTGCGCAAAAAAAAAAAAAAATCGCGTCACGGGATTTCATTCTTTTACAATCTCGTAAATCCTAAATGCTGCTGTGTGCTCATTTCATAACACGTTTCTAGAACGCGCGAGTTCTTGAAGCTTGCTTCCATCGGAATGAGAAAAGAAAAGGCTGTGGCGTTTGATAATAATGCATCCGGTTTCGTATAGGCACTTAGAAGCTAACATATTTGTGAGACAGCGAACTCTTCTATTTTAATATTTATCCTATTACGTCCCTCTGGCGTTGCGTTCGGTGAAGTGCTTTTCATATTCCGTATCTTGTTTAATGAAAGCTCCTTTAAGGGTCTAATTTGAGTTACCGAAGGCTAGTTCAAATAAAGAAAGCTGTATTTTCTCCCCACTGTTCCTTCAATTGCTTACACGCCGAGGTGGCGGGATAGTTAGCGAGTTCTACTTGTAAGTGGGTTTGTAAGGAGATCGCGGATTTTACAGCTACTGCGTCGGACCCAATTAGATGAAGTCCGAATGCGTAAACGTCGGTGAGGTAACCTTTGAGTGCATATAAAGAAACCATTCCTGGTAGAAATCCCTGAGCCTTACACTACGATGTATCCCGTTTCGTATGTGCTGATTTCAGATGTTTTATTTGTAATTTATTTTGATGTTGCAATTTGTCATTTATAATTTCCGAACCGGTTCGCGAACCGGTTCGCGGATCGAATTAATTGAACGGGAACTGAACCGGAACAAAATAAATTTACCTGAACCTGAACCGTAACCGAACCCGTATTTTTTTCGGTTCGACACACTGATATATATATATATAATTTTGAGCGCCTGAGAAGCGTAGTAGTGCACTAAAGTTACGACTCGTGGAGCAGGTACAAGGCTGGGGCAAGATAAGAGACGGAAAAATCGCGCGGGCACCTTACCGCAACCGCTAGCTTTGTACCTGCTCCACGAGTGGTAACTTTAGTGCACTACTACGCTTCTCACGCGCTCAAAGTCTTTCAAAAATGACTGATTTAGTGCTTTTCGATGAAGCTGAGCAGGTTTCTAATTGGAACCATATGTCTATTTTCATTAATTAAAAAGTTAATTATCAAATTTTAGTTAATTAGCCAACTGATCGTTACGATTAGCCCCCTATAATATGTCCCCCTGGCAGTATAACTCACCTCCACAAGCAGCTTAAGTGGAACTTTTACGGCTTTTTTTTAAATTAATCTATTCGAATTAAAAAAGAACACCCGGTATATATATATATATATATATATATATATATATATATGTATATATATATATATATATATGTATATATATATATAATCGTCGTTGTCCATTCACTGAAGACGGTTGTCACCGAGCGCATATGCAATCACGAAGACGAGGCAACAAAAATCGTACAAAGCAGACAAAAAAAAAATATATCCGCGTTCTCTCGGCAAACACGAAGTTCCCGTATAAGACGCCGACGTCGGGTGTCCATGTTTGACTGCATCGCTTTTTTCGACGGCAGCGTCAACGTCGACCAAAACGCGCGATCTTTTGTTTTTGTTCGTGCTCTGTGTGAATGCGTTTTAGCGTTACATTTGAGGAATCCGTAGTACATTTTTGCGGTAAACAAAACACTTTCCGTCTTTTTTTCTTCTTGCCGATACTGCTGTCACGTTGCTCGTACACCATACAAAAGACCCAGTGTTCGCTGCAGATATGACGACAGAATTATCTGCGGAGACGCCCGAAGCATGTTCGAAGCACGCTTGCTGCCTACATATACGTAGGCTTCCAACATGCGTGCAGGCAGTTTTATGTATGAGCCTTGTGACAGGACCCCTGACAACGAACGAAGGCTTTGACGCTTCGGTAAGCGAGCACCGCGTGTCACTCGCGCCATATACGTACTGATTCCATTGATAGAACGCATTCATGCACTTTCCTCTCGTCCATCCGCGCGGCTGGGCGTTCAAATCATCCGGCGATTCGACAATCCCGGACCTCAGTAGTAAGTTTTAGGAGCAAACGCCAACGCCTCGCGTTTGCGTCAGCGGTGCGTGCTCATGCAGTCTGCGTATGCGCGTCGTCGTCATGCGCGGAATACAAGACATCGCTTTGGGCTCCGCGCACGCGCGGTGTGGAACACGCAAAGCTAGAAAGCCCCTACGAAGGTTCGCGTATTAACACGTTTGAGTGCGGAGCGGCGTCCTTGCGGCCAGAAGCGGTTGCTTCCGCTACGACGCGCGAGTGTTGCGGAGACGAATTAAGGGGTGTCCAAAGAGGACACTACAAAACTCGCGACTCCGGCAAATCGTGAAAATTGAAGCGGACGCTTCCATTTTTACGGTCTGTTGGAGTCGTGAAAATGTTTGCAGGAGTCGTGAAAATTTTTACGATCACGACTGCTCTCCTCTTCAGATTGACGTCACATGCCATCTGCGTCTGGCTCACCTCGCCAACGCCCTCGCGTACCGCCGTCGCCTCGGCTCGAAGGCCAAGGACGTCCGGCTTTGGGTGGATTTGGGACATTCCTGCGTCAAAGGGTGCGTTCCGCCCGCCTCGGATCTGCTTTCTTTGTCGAGATTCACTTTCGTCGTGATGGCGTCCGATGCGGTTCCGTATTGCGAGCGGAGGCCTTGAGCGATTGACCGACAGCCAACAGGGCGTGTGAGTGGCTCTCCGGACCCACGTGATAAGCAGAGCAAGGCCGCCGTGGAGGAAGCGAGGGGGAGATTTGACGGAGGGAAGTTTCCCCCCGGGAAGAATTGACGGAGGAAAATTTCCCTCCGACGGCCGGAAGCGGATCGCGGCAGAGCGCGGCACGATTTGCCGGAGTTGTGAGTTTTGTAGTGTCCTGTTTGGACACCCCTTTAGAAGACGAGAACCGGGAGGGAAAGCGTCGTTCACACACTTGCAACCGAGTAGGGCGGAAATACCGATTTTTTAAGCTTCTTTCAACGTCTTAGGACCGGATGCGCTGTTGCGGAGCTGTTCCTAAGACGTCGCAAGAGGCTTAAAAACTGGTCTAGTTTTACTCGTTCGAATTCGGTTGCAAGTGTGTGAACGGCGCTTCAAGTGGCGTTCACACACTTGCAACCGAGTAGGACGTGAGAGACGAGACTGGTTTTTAAGCCTCTTGCGACGTCTTAGGAACAGCTCCGCAACAGCGCATTCGGTCCTAAGACGTTGAAAGAAGCTTAAAAACCGGTCTTATCTCTCTCCGTCCAACTCTGTTGCAAGTGTGAAACGGGCCTTCAGGCGCTCGCCCGTCAGCGACTTGCGTTCGGTTCCCCCGTTCGGAGAGAAATCCTTCTTTTGCTCGATTTTGGGGAGGGGAGCCACGGGAGATGGTTATTTCTGATGCTGCGTTGGTTCAAGGTGGACAGGAATCACGGACACCAGCGGAATCGCCCCAAAAGACCGGCCTCGTTGACGCTGTCGCCGGGCGCTGCCATGTTGCCATGGATATCGCAAACGACGATAGCGCGTTCCCTACTGCGCTCCAACGCAACTCTGTGTGCGTTAAGGACGATTCACACACTTGCGTTGAGTCCGACCGAGAACGATGGTTGCTATGGAAACAGTTGCGTCGGCTCCAACCAAACGCTCTCCGCAAGGTTCTGCGGCCGCGTGCCGCTGCTGAACGCATCGCGCTCAAAAACAAATGCGTGTATGGTCTAATTAGAGAGTTTTAGTACATCGTTTCCGCTGTGCCGCCACGTTCTCCGCAACCCACTACGAGATCCGGGATTCTGCAGGCAAGGCTAGCGCCGCGCATGCGCAGTAGTAGGGTCTTCGTTCTGGAGGGCTTGGCGGAGGAGGGGAAAACGTTCTACGAGAACTCCATATTAACGCAGGCACACAATGCTTGCTTTCGCTTGAATACGCAATATTATATTTTTTTGTATTGCCTATACCAGCAAACGCAAAGCACTCTGCGTTTGTGTTAGCGTTTCGTGTTCCACACTACGTATGTGCTCTATAGACCAACTCATGTTTACAAACAAACCGGAGCGCCCCTAGCGGACGCCACCGGCGCCGCGCATGCGCGATGGAGTGTGGGCAAGAAGCTCGCCGTCGCCCACAAACAAACTATTGGAATGCGACATTTTCGGCGTCGGTGCGAGTCCCCGCGCTCTTTTTTGCGTTGGAAATGTTGAATCTATACGTCTTCCTGGCAATGTCTGACTACTTTAGCGGCCTCAGTGAAATTAACGAGGCTCGTTACACCTCAAAACTTTGCGTGCATATATGACTCGCGGTCATTCATTCCGCGTGGACGCCGGAGAATGGACCTTAAAGCCTGATTCGCATGATGAAGTCCTGCTCGCTATTTTCAGTCATGACGTCGCTCGGGCTGCAAAAGCGTGAACTGTTTCTGAGATGTCGATGTCGATAGTGAAAATCACAGGCAGAATCAAACCAAGTGAATCAGGCATAGCGGGTCGTTGATGGCCACTGGTAACACTTATCAACATCTCCTTGTATCTGCTGTTTACACCGAGCCTACTTACCCAAGCCAACCTCCAAACTTAAAAGCCTTTTGATTCCTGCACTTACTTCTTACCGTAATGACCGGGTCACCATTTTGTCTACGGGTCGCTGTCATTTGAACGAGCATACGAAAACAAGTAGAAACATTTGAGAGAGCAGACGACATCTCGAACGACCAGGCAGCCGTTTTGAACTTGATGATGCACTGAACGTGGTCCGCAGGTGGTCTGCTTGGCGGTTTTTCCGCGTTCGTGTTGGAACAAAACAAATAATTCTGACGACTATAAGTATCGGTTAATTCAATCCAAAGTGGTTCCCGCACAAGTAATCATGATCGGACTGCGTCTGGTTTTCCTTTTTCACGGTCCCTATCCACGTTCTCGGGCTAACCAAGCAGGCAGACAACATATGAAAGCTGACCTTTAAACCTTTCCCGCCTCTTATGGTAGAGCCCCAGTCGTGGCGTTTTGACGAAAAGGAAGCGTTCTGTCTGGTTTTTTCCAATACAACACAGCACCGCGCGTCCCGCGTGGTGACCCGCCCACCGCCCCAGACCAGAAGTGCGCCCGACGCGCCACCACCGCGCCGTGACGTAACAGAGCTGTGACGCCGCGAGCTTTACGTATATGCTCGCTATCGATTTTTGCGTGCGTAAACGCGACGGCTCCCGGCGTTCCCGTCTCGTTGCTCTCGTCACGCGTGCGGGACAGCGCGAGACACAGATTGACTCAACCGAATACGGGCATTAAGTGGTTCGGAACAGTTCGCACGAGCACGTCTGGATGGCGGTGCAACGGCTCGCGCGTACGTTTTGCGTTTCGTTGTACTAAGAGCTGCGCAGCGTTTACACCAAGAGAGCTCGCGTGCAACGCGCGCAGCACCAGCGCAAGCGTCTCTACGCCATTCTAATACTTAGAACTCACTAATCTCTACATGAGGCACCGTATCCCGAGACGTTATACAACCGAACGCCACGATTAGTATAAAGCCAATCAAACAAACAACGCTAAAAGTGCATCGTCACGGCGTTCGCTGTGTCTGTCCGTTTGCTATCAGACTATGGGGAATTATAGTCGACCGTTTCCGCAGCCCGCGAAGCACCCGGATAGCGCTCCGTAATCCGCCACAAGACCTTGAACTATGCAGATAAGGCTGGCGGCGCGCATGAGCAGCTGCGGTATTTTCTTCACGAATACCGTAGCGGAGGTGAAAAACGGTCTACTACAATTCCCTATTAACTCAAGGACAGCGAACGCGTCCTGGTTCTGCGTTTTTCATGATTGTTTCACTGTACGTGATTCATTTAGCCGGCAAGGCCGTGACGATGCACTTTTGGGGGCTGTTCGACATTAGGGAGTTTTAGCGAGTCATTTTTGGGAGCACATGGTTCCCAAATCATGAACGGTGCGGTGATCTGTTCCGTAAAACCGTACTTGAAATCTAACGTATCTTAGCGAATCGTAAAACTAATCGAACCCTGTAAACGATGATGATGATTACTTTTTACCGGCAGCGCCATCTTCTAGCAAACTTGTGAAACATTCCGGCTAGCAAACTTGTGAAACATTCCGGAGTGTGCAAATCCGTGGCGGCTCGTGTTTCCGGGGTACGACTTGTGTAAGCAAGACGGCCGACGTAACATTTAAAGGTCGGACTTTCAAGATCTGCGAAGCTAGATAGAGTAAAAAGTGTCTTAACGACCGCAAAGGTAGGTTGTGTGTCTTCGTCATCATGAACATGACCGACCGTTCACGTTATGTGCCGTCAAACCAATTAATTTTGTCTGCTCGCGTTCGCCATGACAGCTAGTCAGCCCGCCGATCGCAAACATTTACTAGCATGCGCACTTTACAGCCTTCACGATAGCATACACTCAGTGTGAGCCGTCCTCGACATGATTTGGTTCCACCTCTCAAATGACGCAGAGTAACAGGATGACAAATCGCCCCAGCCGAACGCTCGGCTGGGGCTGCGGACAAACCGTCCGCCATTTTTTTTACCCGAGTCGTGAACGATACTGGCTTCGTTCTGGTGATAACTCCAGCGGCCGGAGTGGGAGAAACGAACAAGAGCCTCCCAAAGACCCCAACGACTCGCGCGCATGCGCAGGGACGTCGTCGATGTGTTCGAGGACGAACCGTTCGTGTGGAAACGACTCGCTAAAATTCCCTATCGGTGGAGGACGACGAAGTGCTCTAACCAAAAGACATCAAATCTTCCACTCCTTGTAATTTTTCGTATTTTTTTACCTTCTATTGCGAAAATCTCGGTCAAATATTAACGGGCAGTTTTTTTTTTTAAACTCAGTGTGCCTGGCAAAGCAATCAAGCAGACCGCCAAGTTCTCGTTTAGAGAAAACAGCAGCCTTTGCCGCTGCTATCGTTCCATGTGAACGAACACGGAAGCGGCCCAAGCGGGCGTCCCTGACGCTATACTCATACAGCACTGAGCATAACTCGTGAGCAACGTCAAAGGAACGAAACACCCGTAACGTCGCAACCAGATGATGGGCACTCTATTTGTTTCGATGGTTCCATTGCATCGTCGACTACAGACATCAACTATATGAAACAAGACGACGATACCGGAGGTCCGTATCAAGAAGTTAGATCACGAAAGTGAACTCGGCGCAACAACTCCAACTCCAGCTCGGAAACAATAATCCAATCAAAAGCCCTCGAAGAAGGGCTCACTGTTGTGTTCGTTCCTGCGGATACTGAGACGTTAATAACATTCCTCAGTAGCGTGAAGCTCTCAAGAGCTCTAGAAAACTCCTGTCCTAAGGGCATTCACGAGGTTCGTTTCAACAGCAGATTGAATGTCATCGCAGTTGACACCAGAAGTGGTGAAGCTACAAAAACCTTGCTCAACTTGAAGACTCTGTGTGGAATTCCGGTGATGTCATACTCTCCACTGGCTGGAGCAACGGTGAACGGAATGATTCAGGACGTCGACAAAGAGCTTTCTAATGAAGAGATCACCTCGCATCTCAGGTCCAATATTAACGTTGGTGCCGTCCGACGCCTAGGGAAGTCTAACACAGTCAAAGTCACCTTCCGGGGCAAGATTCTGCCAACCCATGTTTTTCTGGGTCATGTACGCCATCCCGTCTTTCCTTTTCGAGAAAGGCCCATCCAGTGCCTTAACTGCTTTTGATTCGGACACAAGCGAGTGGCCTGCAAACGCCCCAAAAAGTGTGAACATTGTGGAAAACCACATGAATCAACGGAGATCATATGCCAATCAATGCCTGCGAAATGTGTCAACTGCGGCCTAGAGCACGAAGCTACAGCACGCTTCTGCTCGAAGCGAAAGAAACTAGGGGAGCTCCAGGCGTACTCAAAATCTAACTCGGTGGGCTGCCATCTCGCCAAATAAGCTTTAGAGTATGATAAGCACTTCCCGGAGATGGAATCTACTCGAGCAGGCAGCAATGCCGCGAAAGAACCGACTGTCACTGAACTCAAGAATTCAGGAGAGCAAGACATGGAAGAAACTTCAAAAGATGTGACTACATCATCGCTATACACGACGGCCGTCAAACAAACAAAACCTAAAAGTCACGCAACTCAAAAATATTGCCAGGGTTTAAGTCGACACGAAAAGCAAAAAAGCAATATGCCCGCTGCATCAACACTTCAGGCATCCCAGACCTTTTCTGCACCCACCGCTCGGCCGCAACCCTGCCATTCGAAGGACAGAAACTTCCTTTGGTTACAGTTCACCTGAATGGATGTTTTTTTGTCAAGGCCACAGTCAAGATCGCTCTCAGCCTACTTAAGAGCAACAAATCATCCTGGGCAAAGACACTTACTACCATAATACAGGCAGTGCTCCCTCTCCTTGAAGGATGCTAGGGACATCTTCTACTCAAACTAAAGGTTTTACCACCAGAACAACCTCGGTGGTGTCCGCAAGAGCTACCATACCCGACACGCCCAGTCTGGCAGACGCGCACTGTAGAAATGGCAGAGCCCGCTTATGGCAGAGCAACACCGGGCGGCCATAACTAGGGTCTGGCAGTGGAACTGCCGAGGGTACCGCAGCAAACGTGGGCTCTAGCGCAGTACATTGCCGGACTCGACAAACCTCCCGAGATAATAGCACTCCAGGAAACTGGAACCGAGACACCCTCACTTTCGTTCTACAAGGCGCTGATCCCTCGCATATGCCAGCGCGTGGCAGCGCTAGCAGAAAAACACCTAAATGCACGCATGCACAAACTCAGCGACGAGAGTATAGACCACGTGCTTATAGAAATCCTTCCCGAGAAGCGCCACTGACCCTCGTTCTTTATTCTCAACGTATGCAGTCCGCCACGCAACAGGCACGAGGATTTTAGAAAACTGTTTGCGCGCGCGTTTACACTTGCACAGAACCAACTCCTCATAGTTGGCGACTTCAACGCGCCGCTCTCGGCCTGAGGGTACACTCGCTCCCTGGCCAAGGGCACCCGACTTTATCGTTCCATCTGCCAACAACGCCTCTCCATTCTGACCGACCCGGAGCAGCCCACGAGAACGGGCAATAGTGTTACCCGCGACACGTGCCCGGACCTCGCGCTGACAAGATGGGGACGGTAGTCGGAATGGTCAAACCTCGAGGTAAATCTGGGAAGTGACCACGCCATAGTTCAAGTGGACATCGCCGTCTCGCTAGGAAAAAAGTTCCTCCGGAAACAAGCCATGACAAACTGGGACAGGTTTCGCGCAGCACGCACGGCCACACACAGCGAGCGAGAGCAAGATGATGCTTCCCTTGCCAGCTGGACCGAGCGCCTGGTGTGCGACAAGAACACCTATACAAAAACTATCAACCTGACAACAGAGACCCCCGAGCTGGAGAGGCACCTGCTCCACTTGTGGGATGCGAGGCACGGTCTGAACAAGCGCTGGAAGCGCCAGAAGCTAAACCGAAAGCTCAAGAAACGGATCGTGGAAATCACGGCGGAAGCGCTCGAATACGCAACCCAAGTGGCATGTTCCAACTGGAACAATAAGTGCACCGGTCTCCAGGGAAAACTGGGGACCAAGGACGCGTTGCAGTTCTTGGGAAACTTCATGGACACTGGCAAAAGTAAGCGCAGTACCAGCCAGAGCCTCCAGAAAATTGTGTGCGACTTCCCCGGCACCAACCAGGACCTCCTCGAACAGCTCAAACTACGGTACATCGGCTCGTCCCCGGATGAGGAGTATCATGACTACGAAGGCGAGCCAAACCCCGAACTCGACGTCCCCTTCAGCTTCAAAGAGGTATGGAGTGCGCTCCAAGACCTGGGACGTTATACGGCACTTGGTGAGGACCATGTCCAAAACACGCTGCTCCGTAACCTAGACACGGGCTCGGATCAGACTTTTTTGAAACATATCAACCAGGTATGGGAGAGCGGCGAGCTCCCCAGGGAGTGGAAACTTTCGGAAATTATCCTCATCCCCCAACCTGGGAAGGAGCTCTGCCTCGACAACCTCCGACCAATCGCCCTCACGTCCTGCGTGGGAAAGCTGATCGAACGGGTCGTCCTCAAACGGCTGCATTTGCATATGAAGGAAACGGGCGTGTTCTCGCACACCATGTTTGGTTTTAGAGAGCACTTGTCAACCCATGACGTCATGCTGCAGCTAAAAGAGGACATCATCGGCCCCATCTCCAGGACGACGACACAAGCGGTGCTCGCATTGGACGTCAAGGGAGCTTTTGATAATGTGGGCCACCAGCTAATCCTCCGAAACCTGACAGTCACCAATTGCGGTTCCAGAATGTACAACTACCTGCGGGACTTTCTAAGGAACAGGACAGCCACCATTGGTGCAGGTGACCTCCGCACAAACGTTATCAACACCCCCAATAGGGGTACGCCGCAGGGTGCGGTGCTTTCGCCAACCTTGTTCAACCTGACAATGAACGGGCTGCCCCCGATTCTGGAGCGCATCCCGCACATTAAACACTCTTTGTACGCGGACGATCTCACAATCTGGACTGTGTCCGGGTCTGACGGAGAGAAGCAGGACGCGCTTCAGGCGGCAGTCGACGATGTTCAACGGCACCTGCGCCAGGGTTACCTACACAACTCGGCAGCCAAATCGGAATTGATCCTAGTCTCCAAGACCCCAAGGCCGCGCCGCAAGTCGGAGCCCAGAGGCGAGATTCAAGTCTTTCTAAACGACGGCTCCCAAATCCCCGTGGCGTCGCGTGCCAGAATCCTGGGACACCCCCTCCAGGAGGACGGAAAGGCGACCCATACCCTCACACTCCTCCAGAACCAAGTCACCCAGATTCTACACATCATGCATCGGGTCGTCAGCCTGCGGCACGGCCTCAGGGAAGACGACACGATCAAACTCGTTAACGCCCTGGTGGTGTCGCGCATCATCTACGCCACACACTATCTGAATCTCACCAAGGGAGACGAGAATAAGCTAGATTTCCTCATATGTAAAGCGTACAAGGCGGCTCTCGGACTTTCCCCGTACACCTCCACAGAGAAGCTACTCAAGCTCGGCGTCCACAACACTTTTAGGGAGCTGGTAGACAGCCACCTTGCCACTCAACGAGACCGACTCGCCCAAACCCCTGCGGGCAGAAAGGTCCTCGAGTCGCTCAAAATTCCCTTCCAATGGGAAAGAGAAGACACCACGGCACCCCTTCCGAGGCACATCTGGAGCCAAATCAAGGCGCACACGATCCCCCGCAACATGGACCCGACCCTCCACGCGGAACACCGCAAGGCTCGGGCAAGATTCTACCAAAAGGCGTATGGCAAACGGGCTGATGTCCTGTACACAGACGCGGCCACATATGCCTATCAACGGAATGCAGCGGCAATATGCGTCGTGGATGGAACTGGAAGCACCCGAATCACGGCGTCGCTGCGTACCTCTAATACGACAATTGCAGAGGAATTCGCCATCGCCATGGCCATTAGGCTTGGAGATCACGTCATAATCATGAGCGACTAATAAGCAGCACTGCGTCGCTTCCTAGCAGGCCGTGTCTCGCCGAAAACACTCAAGGTCCTCACCCAGAGAGACCGACAGGGCTTCCCCAGAGTGGAACTCATATGGATCCCAGGACACGACGAGGTGAAAGGCAATCGGTGTGCTGACACCGAGGCCCGAGCATACACCCTTCGTGCCGCTCCTGCCGCCGCTTCGCGACTAGGGCTAGATTCATACTTTATTCCGGTGCCAGACAGGTACTCCGAAATCAGGGCCTACCACCGTGGCGAGAGGCGTGAATACCCCCCGCCACACAAAAATCTCAACACAGAGGACGCGGTCGCTTGGCGCCAGCTCCAGACAGAAGCGTTCCGTAACCTAGCGCACTTCCACAAATTCTTCCCTACAAGCTACAAAGCCGAATGTCCGCGCTGCGGGCAATATGCATCCTTATCACACACCGCGTGGTTTTGCACAGCTCCCCTTAAGGGGTATTCACACGAGGGAGAAATCCCGGGGATTTCTCCCCGGCACGCGCATCCCACGACGAAAACGTCAGGCTTTGCGATGTGCAAAAGCCTCGCGTTTTTATCTCGTGATGCGCGCGTGCCGGGGAGAAATCCCCGGGATTTCTCCCTCGTGTGAATACCCCTTTAACATCCCCCCTCCCACCCTGATCCCACTTCCGAGAACTGGGAAGCCGCACTGCTCAGTTCGACTGCTGCCGAGCAACTAAAGTTGATCGGGCGGGCGAGGCTGACAGCCGACAGCGTTGGGGCCCTGGACTAAGGGAACCACCCAGAGACTCATATACAGGCATAATAAAGTTTATTCCTCCTCCTTTTCCTCTCTATTGGCTTCATCGAACCGTGTAACGTCGGCTGCGTTCGGACTTTGTGTGAAACAGGGTATAGTGATTATTGTTTGAGCGTGTGGTTGCGGTGTCTTTATCGGGCTTATAGCACAAAAAAAAAAAAAAAAGAAAATCGCCTTAAAAGCAAACGCAAAGGAAAAAAAAAGAGTGGCGAGATTGCTGTGATACGTGGAAGCTATACCGCCATATCACAGCACCCCGTTCCGTCAAGCGTGGTGGTCTGGTCAACCTCATCTCCTAACTTACTTTCACCCCGGCAAAAAAAAACAAAAAAAAAAAAACAAAAAAAAAATCCAAACACATCACAACGAGCAAGCAATAAACGGTACAGTCAAGGCCTGGCACATCAATCGCCGTTTTAATCTGGATCCGATTAAATCGTCCGCGATCGGGGCATTAGTCTCGATTCGGTGCACTTCCATTTGGCTCCGGGGACCCGCAGAACCTCGCGGGGGGGATCGGTTGGCAAGATGTCCCCGTCGCCGCCGCGGGGCAAATGGCAGATACGGGTTTCGTTTTTTCCTAACCGGACCGATTACGACACGTCCTGTCGCGCTCCCCCGCTGCAATCATTTTTGTTCCTGACGCGCGTCCTTCTCCCTGTTATCGAGACGTATACGGTAGTGGACGTTGTCGGATTCGTGCGGTTGTGCAAGGTATACGTGGCTCTTTCTAGGCCTCCTCATTTTTCTCTCTCATCTCGTACGCGCCCACTTGCTCCACCGTGCACGATTATGGCTCCTTGTTCTTCTTGTCCGAGACCCAGTCTGGGCGTGGGGGAGAGGGTTCTGTTTTTGTTGGTGTGTTGGGCCGTCCATAGCTTGCCATGTCGGCGCAACGCTATTAATTGTATCCTGGTCCGAGGAGCCCGCAGCGAAGCGAAAATAACCAGTGGCTGCGATCGAGACAACGTCTTCATTGTCTTTTGTGGCGCTCTTTATTATTTCTTTTTCGTACTTATAGTGGCGTAAGTAGCGTAAGATTCATGTTGAGGATGTTTTTTATCGACGATGTACCGAGAGGTTGTTCCTGGTATTGTCGTAAAGGAACATTGTTCAAATATGCATCTGTCTTTGATTACTCTGCAGAATATTTTCTGTGCTTACTTTTTTTTTTCTGTAGAAGTGGTTGTGGACAAAGCCAACAAACTGCTCATTCTAATATAAGCCACAAAACTCGGTTCCTGAAGGCACTGAGCTCACACCTTTACTGAAGACGTACGTAAGTAGTGGTGCATTACACCTTGACAAACAAAGTGAGACCAACACTCTTAATTTTTTTTAACGGCCGTCGCCAATAGACCGATCTCAACAGCAAGTTTGACTACGCCACCGCTGCCGCAATGCATCGAGGGAACTTTAGTCTTTCTGCGCGTGCGACAACCTTGCTGGAGCTCTGCGCGTGCAGGGCACGAACAGGCTCGTGCACGGCCGATTACCTCTTGTAAACTACAGTGTATTGTAAACTAAAGTTACGGCTGCCTCGCGCATGCGCCAAACGCTTGGTGAGATCGGTCTATTGTGTTTTTGTTTGCTTAAAAAAACAAAAAGCGACACCTTCATAAAAAAAAAAGCGCCAGGTACGCACGAGGGTCTCTTTAGACGACATTTCGTAAGGTCGACGAGCACGCGCCTCATTAACATCGCGCCTAAAGCCATACGTTCATGTTAGATTACACTCTAAAAAAAAGCCCGTGAGTCTGCTTTCCCGCACAACACTCGCAGAGCCAATCACCGCAACTTACGGAGGCAGCTCAGCGAATGACAATGCCGAAACATATCTTTAGACCGAAAAACGCAGTCTGAGTTGTGACATTAAGCAATGCTCTCCGAGTGTTGTGCGTGCAAGTAGACGCACAAACTTTTTTTAGAGTGTATAGGAAAGTTTGATGCTCGAAACGCGCCGTCACAGCAGTGACGCAACGGAATCCAAAGGCACATCGACCACAGCGACCCTACATTTTAGTCACTCGCTGCTTTACAGTTTCCCATGGGAACCCGAATTAGAGAGGGAGCCCGCGAACTACAGTTACGAGCCAGCGTAGCAGTGCTTCAAGATGAGCGCGATGAAACGCCCGTCGAAGTAATGTACCAGGAGATTTGTAACTGGCTTGTGATTGATCTTGTCATTCCGTACCTTTGGCTGTAGTCAATGGTGTGAGACGAAGTGCAGGGGTACTAGCCGAGCAAATCCCTGCTGTCGGAGCGGTCTCGACGTTGAAGGACTGTATAAAATCCAATAAAACAATAAAAAAATAAAAAAAAGAAACAAATCGTAGGTTAAAAAGAAAAATATTAAAAGTTAACATAATGTAACTACAAAAATAACATATGGAATTTGTTTTTATGTTGGCCTAGTGTATGTGGTCGTACCCGCCAATAAAGAAACTAATCTAAACAAAAACCCGTCTTGTTTGAACTTTAAAATAAACAAACGAACAGACAAAGAAAAAAATTGTCCGGTTTCTTTTCGAGCCCACCTTCTTCGTTCCGGTTTGTGACTGTCATTGGTGCTCGTGTTTATCATTTAGTTTTTGTTGTTGTTTTGTCGTGATTTGGATGTTTGGGTGGGCAAAGACACTTCTGTTTCAGCCTCATTTGGGATTCCGGTCGGTAGTCACCGCCAACAAAAGTACCGAAAAAAAAAAGAGAAAAAACAAACAAAAACAGGAGCAACGGAAGTGCAGCCGGAACACGGGGCCTTCTCATTTCCGCTCAGTCGTCATTCTACAACGCAACGAACTGGCCAGTCACGCTTACGACTGCCACAGCTAGTGGTGTGCTGCTTCTACTGCTAGTGCTACTGATTTTATTCTCGCTGGTCATCATCACGCCCAGATTAAAAAGGAAGAACAAAAAGCTACGGATTGATTGTATGCGGAACGCAAGTTCGTCTGCTACTTTTGCAGGGGTTGTGGTGACTTCAGAACGCCGAGCTCCGATTGGATCTGATTGAAGGATAGTGGGTAGACCTGAAAGCATGCTGCCTTGAGGTCTACCCACTATCCTTCAGTAAAAACCAATCAGTGCTCGGCATCTTTCTGACGTCACCGCAACTCCTGCAAATGAAGCAGACGAACTCCTGCTCCGCCTTGAGCTTTCTTTTAACTACACTGGTTGCCGATGATTACCGGCTTGCGCGTCTCGTTTTTTTTTATCTTAGGACACAATAACATTGCTAATACCATCGTACAAAATGAAGACTGCAGACACCGTATTACGCACGTTTCTGCCTTATATGACGCTCCTGTTTGATTGAACGCGAGGGAAAGTCACGTGATGTCAATGCGGAGGCTGAACGAATCCGCGTCCATATCAACCCCCCCCCCCACACACACACACACAAACACACCTAACGCCAAGAACGATGATGATGATTATGGCTGTAAAGCGTCTCGCACAAATCTGCACAAAAAAAAATCGCACAAACAGTTTTGATTGCCAGTCGCAGCAGCAGGTTTTTGATCAAACATTAAACGAGAAAATCTTGCAGCCCGTTTTGGCCGTTCCCAAGAAAATTCGTGCACGTGGAATACGTTAGATAGGTTCGTGTCGTAACCTACGTTCACTAAATTCTGCGGGTTTTATGTCCGCTAAATTTAGCGGATGATGTCACTTTCGTGCCACTCTTTTGATGTCGGTCTCTTCCCTACATAGATAGCCATGGCTTATTGTGCATTATACTTTACGAGAAATGCTACCATGGAACCGCGGGGCGCGATTTGACGAACGAGACTGTGTATGAGGATACTCGAGTATCACAAAATCACAAAAAGTAATGTCCTATCCTTCAATTAGAACCACGAACTAAGGTGTACGCGTCAGAGTAACAACATTTCAGCCGTCCTGGTTCTTAAAAAAAAAAAAAAATATATATATATATATATAAATATTTCTGGTTATTTGAAGCTTTATTTGAAATTGCAGGAAACGATTTTCATTCCTCGAGAAATGTTAACGCTACAGAGCTAGCGAGGCTATCGCACGAGGCTTCCTGAAAGCTGAAAAAGTCCATTTGTTTTAGTCGCAACGATTCTCAATCACATTCCGCACTAATCACCAAAATGGTGGCGTTCACGAGGAATTCGGGAAATGAAGTGTGCAGTACTTTAGGCGTATAGCTTATTTAGTTACTCTAGACGAGACTATACTCGAGATACCCCAAGTCTCACAAATCATCAACAAGCAGGAACGCAATATTCTATCCTAGCTAAAGCGAAGAAGGATTACACACGCAAGACTGGACACGACCGAAGCGCAGTACACTTCCAGTGTTCGCCACTTACGCGGTCCAACGCTCCATAAAGTTTTAACCAATAAAACGTTTTTTTTTTCTCTCTAACAAAACAACAAACGCTCAAAAAAAATTTATCTAAAATTTTTTTTTCGGGGGGGGGGGGGGGGGGGATGTAATACGACGCGCCCCGGTGGCCGGCCGTCACCGGCAGTCTGCCAGCCCACACCCGTCATTGTGTTAAAACTTTTTTGTCGATCGACACAGCGCGGTGGCGTCTCGTGTCGCCCAACGGTAACCCCCTCTGGTACGAAAAGCAAACAAAGCACCGTGTGCGTGGTTATGCGCTTGCGGCGCTTGAATGCCTGGCTGCCCGACCCGGGTTCATCGGGCCAAGAGAAGTCGAGCGAAGCCAAGCCAGGCCGAGCAGAGTCAACCCCCGAGCCAAAGCTGATCAGTGTCGCCAGGAAACCGGCAGGACGACGGAATTCGCGTGTTTCTAGTGACTGGACCGCGCGTTCGACGCCTTCTTCTCTCGAACCCAGTTTGGTCCTTCCCATGATTGCTGCGTTCCTTTGTTTTCGATGTTTTGTTGTTTGTTGATGGATTCCAGGTTCTTTTTTACGGTACCCTCCGCCGCCCTTCCTTTACGGTAATTTCATCTCAGTCGCCTGCTCGTCTCTTATGTTTCTCTCTCTTAATACTACTACACCGTTTGTTACCGACTTTTAATTATGCAAGTTAAACTCGAGTCATCGATCGATCGGCCTCCCGGTTTGAAAGTGTTGACATCGTCCAGTCTGCAAGTTGCAGATCCTTTAGAGGGATACCTTTCGCATTAAAAGGGCGGTGCAACAACTTTGTACTTTGCGCAAATACCGCTTAGAACCAATCCCTGGCATTTAGTACCAATGAAACACGCGTTAGCTTTTCTCCCTACGCAATAAAAATATCAGAAAAAATATAAATAAAAACAAGCAGCGTTCATTCCCTCAAATCGTAGCCAGAACAAGCGGCCACGTGATCTGGAGCCGATCCCAATGTTGATCACGGCCACGCGCTGGGGTTCGAAAAAGACAGGACACGCGCAGAGTTCCATTGTTTGGGCTCGGCTATTGTCGTCATTGTCACGATTGAACACGGGCCATTACCCGAATGCTTGTCGAGCTACTGATCATCACGAGCCCAAATCGAGTGTTCACGCAATGCTCGCGTCCAAACTATGAGCTGCACAGAAGTGTCGTCACTGGGGGTACTGCGACCCCCAGCTACGTCATCAAGTTTTGCGAAGGAGAGATTGAAAGGAAACGCTCGCTTTTGTCCTTGAAGTTACACCGCACCAAAAGAGTTTCTTGGCCATTGGCGTTGCGTGCGAGTATACTTAGGTCCAACTAAAGCCACCAAACTCGTGTAAAGGAAAGAAAAAAGAAAGACATTCCAATCGAAGATTGTTGCACCGCCCCTTTAATGTAGTTTCCAATTTTCTGAGTGTATTTGAATCAGCAAATCACCGCAACGGAACCCAGTGAATTCGTTTTTCCAAGGAATACTTTAACCTTGTTTTCTATTTCACTGGTGTAGCGCAGCTAAAATCTACATTGTAGCAAACCGAAAGTTCAGAATATACGGCTTGCTGTTTGCAAAATTGGCTGTGATTTTTTTTTTTTTTAGAAAGAAAGAAAGAGAGAGAAAATAGTGATATGAAAAGTTTGGCAATCTTCTCTTTTACTACTCATGTGCCGAGAACATCGGTACGACATTTTTGAGAATATATCTGGAATTTTGTAAAACATTGTTGTAGTATTGTACAAAGTATCGGTAACATTTGAGGCGCTAAGTTCAGAGACCTGGAAGCAGAGATCTACAGGGTGTCACAAAAGAAAATTTACACGGTCTTTTTTACCGCAAAAATAAACTAGGCACCGCCGAACGCTCATTGTCCGCCCAAAGGTAGAGCTAGAGGTCACAACCAGATGCCAAAGTTTCAGCCCGATCCGATAACTTAATCAAAAGTTATAAGTGATTTTCTGGAAATTTCAATGGGAAAATGGCGGCCGACGGAGTTTTCAAACACATGGGGCTTTATGGCGCCAGAAACCGAAAACTAGCAAAAATGGACTTCATTTTCCCATTGAAATTTTCAGAAACTCACTTATAACTTTTGATTAAGTTATCGGATCGGGCTGAAACTTTGGCATCTGGTTGTGACCTCTAGCTCTACCTTTGGGCGGAGAATGAGCGTTCGGCGATGTCTAGTTTATTTTTGCGGTAAAAAAGACCGTGTAAATTTTCTTTTGTGACACCCTGTACTAATAATAACTGATTTAAAACTCAAACACCAAAACCGATGGAGGTTCGTCAAATGAAATCCGACATCCGTCAAATTTTCTAGATTCCCCATCAGGACGCGCAGCTTTCGCAATAATATAGTGCAGACTGAATTTTTATACCACTAATATCATTCGAGGAAAGGTTTTACATCTAGCTGTTTTCCATCATTTCTGTTCATGTCCTTTTATGGAAACGATAAAGTGTATTGCCGGAAAAAATGCTCGTAAATATTTGACAGCAAAGAGTTCGAAACAGTTATATTTTCATTAAGAAAACGGTCAAAATAATTTAGAAAGCATCTAAGAGGAACGGCCGTAAACCAAGCAATGTTAACACCCCCTACCACGCAGTGTCTGAAAAAAAAAAAAGCATGATACACCTAAGAGCAGTGACTGATAAATAAATATGGAGGATTTGAATTTTGGAGATCGGCGATGTGGTGAAGATATTTAATACCCAGGGTTCCGTGTTTTCCGATAAACCCGGAAAAATTTGAAAAACACTTGCCGGTAAATTTTCTCTCGGTTCTAATTTGTCAAAACAAATTTGAATTTCGAGGTCATAACAGAAAAATATGGAAACTACAAAAGACGGTATTTTACAAATAAACTATAACAAGAGCACATGGTCACTCTAGTTAAAAAGGTGCTGCTTCAGCTTCCTTTGAAATCTCGAACTACTGACGAAAGGGGTTTGCCTTTTAACTCGCCGAGGTTCCTTCAGAACAACGAGTCAAGGCACCCGGACTATTTATTTATTCTTTTTTTTAAGAATAGAAAACACAATAAACTCCGAATTCTAGAAAATTGGAAATATACCAAAAATAAACTTCGATAAACCCCGAATTCTTAGCGAAAGGTCCGAAAAACACCTTTCAAATTTTGCGAAAAATGAACTCTGGAAACACAGCATCCTACTTATACCGTATTGATCTAGGACCAAAAATGAAGCGAGTTTAATATTCTGAATTAATTGGAGCAACGTAAAAAAGTTAAAAAAAAATAATTACGTACAAAAAACAAAACAAAGATTGCCACAGTTTTGCCATGAACAGCTAGCTGCTAACACAAAGCAGTACTGTCCCCAAATATTTGAAGTATTTTTATTTCGTTATAAGCGTAATAAGTATTTGCTGTCCCTTTGGAGTTTAATAATTACGCAATCTTCCTGAAAAGGCTGCGCAATCTTCCTGAACTGAAAAGGCTGCTCAGTAGCGTGAGCAAAGTACCGGACCTACATTGTTAATAATAAGCTAAGCTTTTTGTAGGACTGATTTGCCTTAAAACGTCAAAACGAGAGTCTGTTTTTTGTTTTTTGTTTATTGCACTGCGCGAGCTTTTCGTTCAAAGCCGATCGGGAATCGTGCTGGAAATAAAGCGATCAATAGGAGATGGAACACCGTTCAGTTCGGACGCCTACTCGACACTCGCATAATATGTATAATATCCATAAATGAAGTATGTGGATGAACTCAGCTGTAATATCCGAGTCCTATTAGAGCGACATACAAAAAGAACCGACACAGACAAACAGCTCAAACCCGTGCATCAAGCATGGGAAGAGCATCGAGAGACTGCAAGCCTGCCAAAGGTACCATCGTGTGCATGCTCCACGTGTTTTAAACATGTTGGCGTCGGTTGCTCTTGTTTGTGGCTTTAGGGGGACTCAGTTTTAAGAATGAATGGACGAGTGTGTGTGCGCCAATCGGACAGCATCTAATGGGGAATTCCCTTGGTCAATGTGGAGCGCTTTTAAAACGCTTTTTTTGTGGTATCTTCTTGGGCGTGCAAGCGCTTGCTCGTATCTTTCGGTCTAATTGGGGACAACTTTTCTCGGCAATAAAGCCAAAGCTACGGGTAACCAGGGTCCCTCAGTGTACTTCTGTCTAGGGTGATGCCATCATCTGTAGTACCCGATGCCGACCGCACGCGCTCCCTAGGATAATACAAAGAAATCGCCGAGAACAAAACGTCGCCGTAGCGGAGCCAGCTCCACTGACGCCTGCAGGCACACACTCTTTAACGCGCTTCGGATCAAAAAAATAAAAATAAGCATTCGGAACAGAATGGCCAGATGGCATAACCCAAAGCAAAGCGTACATGAAGACTCCCTTAGGGGGGGGGGGGGGGGGGGGGGGTATCGGTGGCCGAGTGGGCTAGCGCACATTAGTTAGGATCACGTGGAGCGAAAGTTCGAGCCGCAGAACCCAGGGATCCTGGGCTCAAATCCCACCCCTGCCAGTTTTTGTCTGAATGAGCATCGTAGCGGCGTGCGGTCGTGTATCACTACTGCGTGGTGTACCTTATGGAGCGGTTGTACTATACAGTCATTTCTAGTTCACTGTACAGTACCTAGGGTATCCGTGCGCTCGCGAACTACACTGTACGCGAATATTGAGCGCCGATCACTGCCGTGCTCGCGCTCTCCTCACTTTTTCGAAAATGCCAGAAAAAGTTATCCCCGAGTACAAAAACGCGAGCACGGAGCGCTCCCAATTTACAAAGGAAATTTCACATAACGTAACATTACATTGCATTTCATTTTATTTTTATTTTCCGTGCTCATGAACGGCGAGTAGCCTAAGCAATAGTGCAAAGAGTCAAAAGCAGCACACACAAGAAATCTACGGAAAGTGCACACTCTAAAAATAGCCCGTGAGTCTGCTTTCCCGCACAACACTCGGAGAGCCAATCACCGCAACTTACAGAGGCAGCTCAGCGAATGAAAATGCCGAAACATATGTTTAAACCAAAAAACGCGGTCTGAGTTGAGACATTAAGCAACGCAAAACGTCACGCTTGCATTGCTTAATGTCACAACTCAGAGTGCGTTTTTTGGTCTAAACATATGTTTCGTCATTGTCATTCGCTGAGCTGCCTCCGTAAGTTGCGGTGATTGGCTCTCCAAGTGTTGTGCGTGAAAGTAGACGCACAAACTTTTTTAGAGTGCAACAGCTGATATCTATTATGGGGAACAGGAAATAGGTAATAGTTAAATATCAGCCATTGAACGCATCAACGCTTGAACACTTGATCTTAAAATGTCGATGCTGTTTGTATACTGATCGTGTTATAAAATTGTTGGATGCAATTCATCAGACTGGAAAGATTGATTTTTTTTTTTTTAACTGAGGAAGTGGGATTTATTCTCAAAAGAACTGGCGGTACATGAAATCCAGGATGTCAGAAAAAAAAATACAACTTTATTTTCCGAAAAAATTAACTAGGGATCGCGTACCTCTCATTCTCCGCCCAAAGGTAGAGCTAGAGGTCACACCCGGATGCCAAAGTTTCAGCCCGATCCGACACCTTATTCAAAAGTTAGAAGTGATTTTTTTAAAAGTTTAATGGGAAAATGGCGGCCAACGGAGTTTTCAAATACGTTGGGCTCTATAGCACCAGAAATCGAAAACGGGCAAAAAAGGGTTCCATTTTCCCATTGAAGTTTTCAGAAAATCACTTCTAACCTTTGAATAAGGTATCGGATCGGGCTGAAACTTTGGCACCCGGTTGTGACCTCTAGCGCTACCTTTGGGCGGAAAATGAAGGTTCGGCGATGCCTAGTTTATTTTTTCGGTAAAAAAACAACAAACAAACAACCCTGTAAATTGTTTTGTTACACCTTGTATTAATAGCTGATGTGAGGTTTGATCGATTGATTGGTGTGGTATGCTCGGCGGTTCAGAGACCAAGACGTTTTATCTCGCACTAGTATGCCCTAGTTTAATGTCTAGTATTCCTTAACCTTTTTCTCTTTCTTCCTTTCTCTTTCATTGTTATAAATCAGCCAGCGTTGTGGAGTAGCCCTCTCCACAAGTAAACCAGTATAGACTCTTTCAAAATTTAGTCTTGCCACCTTGATAACTGTCGTAACCTAAGTAATCTGTACATTCTAATGGCTGCTTAATGGGCGATGAAGTAATAGTTTGAAGACCAGCACAGATGCGGAGCCTGAACATTTTAGACCTTCTGCGCGCACCTCGTTTGAGGGCGTCATGTGAATCCTCACAATTCTCCGCTTCGGCACGCCCCAGACAGCTCATAATAATAAAATGTGGTGAAGTTCATCGAGAGATTCACCCCAGTAAGCACCTCGTACAGCATGATAGTTTCTCGACACCACTGAAATAGAAACGAATAGAGAAAAAAAGAAGTGAATAGCGAAGAGCACCGTAACTTTCGTACACCTGCCGTTGACTAATCCGTAGAGCAAGTCGTCTGCTTTTTGCGCAGGCGTCGCGGTGACGTCAGAACGACGCCGAGCTCTGATTGGCTTTCATTCTAGAATAGTGGGTAGACCCCCAAAGCAAGCTGCCTTGAGGACTACCCTCTATCCTTCAATCAAAGCCAATGAGAGCTCGTTGTTCTGACATCACCACAACTCCTGCAAAAGAAGCAGACGAACTTGCACTCCGCAGGCGGTGCTGCTTGGATCCACTACTCCTAACGCGCGTGGCTTTGTTTTTAGGTGGAATGATGGTGAGCGTTCGACATAACCTTTTTCCACCATCGAGAAACTCGTCCATGGGAGACGATAAGTTAGGTGCCTCATTTTTCTTCTTCTTTTTCTTCTTTTAGGTCGAGAGAATAAGAGGGATCGGGGGTTAAAACCCCTTGAGGCGTCCGTGTTTGCAAATATAGCGTCAATTGCGCCACCTTGTACAGCCCTCGGAAGCAAATGGTGGCGATGCACTGAATTGAGCGGCCCTTTTAAGCGAATGGCAGCGCAGCACTCGCTCGTGGCATTAAAGCCCCTCTATCCTGGGAAAAGGGACGCCATTCACTGTCGTGGAAATTCTCGAGACACGTGCCGCGCGACACTTCGGGGAAGAACATGGCGTCTCAAATCTAGCTCAGTTGCTGAGCTACAGTGAACTACAATACAGGGTAACGTTGGGACCACGACCGGTCGTGGTTGGGACCGGAGCACCTCGTGTGAGGCGTGTGGTGTAGATCCCGATAGGTGTTGACACCGGCACATCGTCAGTAGGGCCGGTTCGGCGGCACGTGCGAACTGCAGCGACTTTCTGCTGCAGCTGCCCTATCGACTGCAGTGCCGCGATTGTTGTCTACACGCGCAGCCTCACAAGTTCCCATTGTCGAGTCGCGCCCGTCCAAACACTGCCCCGTATTCATGTACTCTGTAGTTGCGCTGTGCCGCCATGATCTCCCCAAAGGCTGCACGTTGCACGTGCCTCTTGCATCGATGCACCTTGCGCTACTTTTAAAGCACGAAGGAAACTTATCGTGGCATGTGTTTGAGTGTTCCTACAACAGTGGTTGACCGTACTTGTGGGGAACGTCAAGTGTAAATTCATTCGCTAGGGGTAGGTTCGGGTGAGGTTCTACTCGCCCGTTGCTGCGCACGATCCACCACGCGCTGCTTAATTCCGGGCTCGCTGAAAAGGTTATTAACACGGACGTGCGTGTAATTAAAGCCGGCACCTCTCCGTGGCGCCGCCAGGTCGACTCTAATCCTTCCAGAAGGTGCGTCCAAGCGCGAACAGCACGTCTGGGAAAACTCCGTTCGAGATTCCGCGCGTCGTAAATTAACATAGTGAACCTTCGGAGCCACCGTCGACTGAAAATCTTCAGAGGGTGAAGGTTTATTAAGAACTCTTTCCCCCTTGCAACCTTAAAATATCTTGGTCCCACCTTTAGGTAGCTCGGTTGCCGCCGGAAAGATGCCTGGTTCTCGTCCTGCATGTGTTGCCCGCTAAGCCTCCCTTCCCACCTTCCTCAATTAACCCGCCCCGGATATATTACGGCCGCGTGCATGATGCTCTTTCGGTTGGAGTTTGGTTATCACAACGTTCACGATGTCAAACCTGGGGGATGATATGCAAACTAAATTTATACCGGGTGTTTGTGCAAACGCTTTCAGAAATTTTTAAAAATGAAACGTTTGAGAAAAAAAAAAATCTATTTTCCGAAACGAGCCGACAGTCACGGAGGAGATTAGAAAATGTAAAAAGCAAGAAACGAAAAAAGAAAAACATACTATAGTTCGTCTCATCCTACGATGGACTAAAGGTCAAAGCCACGGGCCGCCAGGTCCAATCACGTCTGACGCTAAAATAGGACACGCGTAGCATTGATTAGGTTTGGACGAATAATGCTCCAGATCCAAAAACGCCGGGTCATTTTTATAGCTTCGACACTACAAGGAGCCAGTACGTCGTGGCTTTCTTTTGCAATGTAAAATTGTTGAGTCACTCATGGCTTGATCCGAACCACTGTCCGCCCATTCCCATCAGTGATCCGAGACGCGGGCACCGATACGTACATCGAAGCGAAATACCACTCAATGTCTAAGTGGCTCGTGATTGGATCTGGCGGTTCGTAGCTTCTGCCTTTAGTCCATCGTAGGGTGAGACAAAGTATAGTCGGCTGAATAATCACCTTAAATTGACGAATTAGCTTTTTATTGGTGAAGACAAACATACGCTTTCTTTGCTATCATCATCGAAACATTTTTGAGCTTTGTGTTGTCCGTCCGGCCCCGCTACTGGGTTACCGTGTCAGTATTGAGCAAGCTCGCCTCCACACTTACTTTCGTTTAACTAGATCACCTCACTGTAGGGAAAAATAAGGCAAGTAAAACGTTGTACGGCTTAAAATAGAAGAAGAAAAAAAGAACATTAGGATGGAAGCGTGGCGCACGTACGTTGCACGTCTCGATCATGTCGGTTCTGGACCGCTTGCGCAAAGATGCGCTCCGATCGGAAAGTGAGACCTCAAAACGTATCCCAATTTAGCATTTCTTTTTACGTCGTAAAATGCTGTACTGGCCTTACATATTTCTAAATAACTTGATTTGGTGGTTCTCAAAGATGCTCAGTAAGCTTATATTCACTAATTACAACGTTAATGAGTAAATATTACTTAATTATTCGGTTAATTAGTGTGTTTTTCGCAACCCCCGACGTCCGCCGTGGCGGGCAGTTTGTTTTCCCGTAAAAACTTCATTTTTTGTTTCTCAGCCACGCTATTTTCAGAGATTTTCGAAAGTTTTCGCTGAAACACCGAGTAAATGCACCGGTTATAGTGAAACACTTTCGTCCTGTTCCTCACCATGCTTATGCGGACCTAAAGTTCGCCTGCTTCTTGCTCAGAGGTTTCATGGACGTCAGAACGCCGAGCTTTAATAGCCTCGGATTGAAAGGATAACCGCCGAATTCGGAAACCTCACTCAAACTACACTCAAACTGAAGGGCCCCTCCACTTCCTCGAGGAAGGCGCGCGGGCCGGCGCTGGCCAATCGCGACGGCGGATCCGTCCTCGCGATTGGCCACCGCCGGCCCTGGCGCCTTCCTCGAGGAAGTGGAGGGGCCCTTCAGATTGAGTGTAGTTTGAGTGAGGTTTCTGATTTCGGCGGTAAGACTTCAATGCTAGCTGCCTTGAGGTCTACTTACTATCCTTCCAATCGAAACCAATCAGGATCGGCGTTTTTACGTCAATGCAACCCCTGCGCAAGAAGCAGGCAAACTTGCGGTCCACATTGAGTGTCTGAGGGCGAGTGGGCTAGCGCACACTTAGCGCACACCGGCTCGGAGCACGTGGAGCGAAAGCTCGTACTGCAGAGCCCGGGGATCCTGGGTTCAATCCCCACCGCCGTGCCGTTTAGATCTGAATGAGCATCGTACCGGCGTGCGGTCCTGTATGACTACTGCGTGATGCACGTTAAAGACCTCAGGCTAGCCGTTGTACTGCACTGGCTAAGTTTTCCATCTACAGTTGAGAGACAAGTCCCCGTTGAGGCAGACTAAGTTCAGGCTGTATAAACGTACCCACACTCAATTTCTTTTCTAGAATAGATGATTTGGAATACGGTGGTATTAACACTTCACGGCTTTAACCTTGTTTGACATCCCTTGGTTAAAGCCCACAGAAGACTTTGAAAAGGAGTCACTTCAAAGCCTGAGAGTGAGAGCCAGGGTGTAAGATAGCCAGCTGACGAAAAGCCTATTGGGTGACCCATGATTGTGCCCTCGCTTCACGTAGGTTCGCACATCTTCTAATAAATGGCGCCATGAAGAGAATAAACGGAAAACAAAATATGCTCCTTCATTTTGCTGGCAGCGCGACTCACTAGCAATTTATTTCACAAACTGTGCATGAACCTGACAAGTTTAATCGACCAAACCAATAGTATATTTAATATATAGGTTCTGTTATGCCTGTAGTTTTACATTACAAGCTAAAATAATCAAAGGGGCGCACAGCGCGACAAAATGAAGAGGAGCTGAGAAGTCGACTGACGAGCTGAGGCTTGTGAAAGCGTCGACGGCGTCGATTCCACTCCGCCTGCAAATTTGTCCGGCGATCTAGTTTATACGTTTTCGTTGTTTACGTCCAAGCAAAGTAAGTATTACTTCGACGCCATTCGAAGCCAGCAATACGCCGTCGCACCAGTGGCGTAGCGAGGGATTTTCTTGAAGGGGGGGGGGGGGGGGGGCGGCTTAGGTGGCTGGGATGTCTCTGTCTCGGGATGCGGAAAGAACGGGGGACAAAATGCATGTGTATATTAAAGGGCCGGCTGGGGGCGGCAACAAACTTGCCACTCCACGGCGTCACCGCGGTATTGTGAAGGCATCAGACCACACTGTGGTTCGTTGCATGCCAGCTAGGGCTGTCTCTCGACATTTCATTTACACCATTAGTATTGGGGGGGGGGGGTCGAGACATTATTCCCGAAGAGGGATTGTGGCCGCTACCTTTTTCAGCATTTCTGTATATTTAAAGGAGCTGTGCAACGGTATTCAGTTGGAATGTTTTTCACTATACACGAGCTTACTTGCACTAGTGGGACTCAAGGATACTCGCACGCAACGCCACTGGCCAAGAAACTCTTTTGTTGCGGTAAAATTTCAAGGACAAAAGCAATTATTTTCGTTCAATCTCTCCTTTGCAAAATTTGATGACGTAACGTGGGGATCGCAGAACACCCAAGTGACGATATTTGAATGCGGTTCATAGATTGGACCCGAGCCCTGCGTGGGCACTCGACTTGGGCTCGTGATAATTACTAGTTCGAGAAGCATTCGGGTAGTCGCCCGCGTCCAATCGCTGCAACGACGACAATGCCGAGCCATAACAATGTCTGGAACTCAGCGCGTGTCCTGTGCTTTGCCAACCCCAGCGCGTGGCTATGATCAACATTGGCGGCATATAATCGGCTCCAGATCTCGTGGCCGCTTGTTCTGGCTGCGAGTTGAGGGGGGTGAACGCTGCTCGTTTTTCTTCAATTTTTTTCTGGGACTTCTATTGCGTAAAGTGAAAAACGAACGCGTGTTTCATAGGTCATAACGTCAGGGATCTGTTCTAAGTGGTATTTGCGCAAAGTACAAAAATTGTTGCATCGCCCCTTTTAAGGCATCTTGATTTTCTCTCTTTTCGAAGCCACGAACACGCGCGTGCTGGGCAGTGAAAATCGCACGCTAGTCTGTGCATTTTTCAACCATTGGCGGCAGGCACTCTCCTGTTGGAGGCCCGTAGGTCACGCACTGCGTTTCTTAAAATGTCCTTGACTGTACAGCTTTCCAGCGTTTATCACCCAGGCGAAGAATGCCGAGACACACGGTCTGTGGACGCAGGGAAGCGCGGCGTCTCCCATCCCACAGAACAGAGTTACTGCGCATGCTCAGAACGGATTCCACAGCCCTGTGGACAAAGATGGCAGCGTGCAGAAAGCTGTTACATATTAATCCCCCCCCCCCCAAAAAAAAAAAAAAAAGTTACAGTAAAACCAAATTACGTTTTGTTGGACGCTCATTCGCCGCACAAATGTAGCGCTAGCGGTCCGATTCAGATGCCAAAATTTCAGAAGAAACCGTTATCTCGTGCAAACGTTGTGACTTTCTGAAAATCTTCAATGGGAATATATATGTTGCCCGGTTTTGCTCGTTTTCAGCAGCTGGTACAATTCAACTCCATGTTTTTGAGACCTCCGTCGGCCTCCAGTTTCCCATTCAAAAGGTTTTAGAGAAACACGCAACTTTTGAACCTGTTAACGAAAAGCCGTAACATTTTGTCACCTGGTTCGCTACGTTTGGGCGAAGAATTAGCGTTCGGCGATGCTTAGTTTATTTTTGAAGTAAAGAATAATCGCCGTAAATATTTTGTGGACACAAACGCACACACACTCACACTCACACAAACGCAAACGCACACACACACACACGCACGCGCACGCACACGCACACGCACACGCGTACGCACACAATGTAATTGTGTTAATTTTTTTGCAGACCACGTAGATTGCCAATCATGGTAAATAACAGAAGGATCTCAGTCAATGTCGACGTTCAAGATACGATTGGGTAAAAAAAAAAGAAAAGAAGAAATGTACGCAGAGACTCCGCGCATGACGTTTCGTTTTCCAGTGACCTCCAATCGTTCGCTGTGATAGGACGCGTCTTCGTGTTCTGCGAGAAAATCGACCTAAATATTTTTTTAGAATAGCATTTTGCGATAGTCTTTGCGACAGCATTGGGCAAATGTCGTGGCTGTTTGCAAGTATACATCCAGAAGGTGGCACTCATGTCGCTTTGTATGCAAACGACGCGTCGGCGCCTCGGAGAACTGTTTCGGGTTCCTAACACACTCTTTCCAATTTCAGCCCACTGTGTAATGATGGAAGTTGGGGGATTGAGGCGGTGTCGGCGGTGGCGATATATTTCGAGCGCTAATGAGGGACCTTTTTTAATTGCGGAGAAGTTGGAAATTCTTTCCGAGCCCCGTACTGCGCTCCATCGTCCGACTTTATAGACCTGCGCACGATCCTGAGTTCCCCGAGAGCTACTGCGCTCATTCGTATAATTAAGAGTACGCTGCATCTCGCGTTATGTAAATGGAAGGCTCGTATTATATTTTTTTTGTTGGTCGAGGTACGTATATAACATCCACTCGGGGCAATTTAGAGCGATATCGTGGAAGACTTACTTCTCGCGGTGTAGATATTCATAGAACATTTCCTTCTACCTTTAGATGCGCGAGCGAACGTGCCAGTTTGTTGCAACCGGTACACAGTCTCTGCACTCTCAGAAATGGGGGGGGGGGGGGGGGGGGGGCGGGGGGGGGGGGGGGGGCGGGTGCAGTACTTACATCCCTTGTCTTATACATACAACCCGAAAACTACCTTTGGACGTTCAGTCCACTGACGTCAAACTGACGATACCAACTGTTACGAGCGACCTGTTAGCAAGGTGGGATAACTTACTAAAAAGTTACACGAGTACACTTAAGACTGCTTACGTGTATAGAGGAAGGCGCAAGCCAGTCAAGGACAACGTCGAGAGCGACGTCTAGGTTGACTTCCGGGACGACCTTAAGGACGACGTATAGGACGACGTATAGGACGACGTCGAGAACTACGCCTAGAGGACGGCGTCTAGGGCGACCTCTAGAACGATGTCGAGAACGACGTCTAGGCCGACTTCTAGGATGACCTCTAGGACAACGTCAAGAATGACGTCTAGGACGACTTCTCGGAGGGACTTTAGGATGACCTCTAAGACGACCTTGAAGACGACGTCTGGGACGATGTCGAAAACAACGCCTAGAGGAGGACACTTAAGGAGGGTGTGGCGCATTGGCATGGACGGCCACGTTTGCCTGCGGAAGCCGCCGTAGATGAGACGCTCCTGCCGATGTCGAGGCCGTAGATGCAGACGCGGTCGTCTCACAGTCGTTTGCACGAAGCACACAACGACCAGGGATGAAATCCGAAGCGCACCTTTTGCACACGGCGCTCCGGCGGTGACATCACGCTGATAATTTATGATGACGCTTGATGACATCACGCTGATGATGCTTGATGACGTACTCCTATGGCCATCCTTCGGGCACAGCGCCGGCGCCGCTTCTTTTTTTCCTAATGTGACAAGTGAGGTCCTCCTTAAGGTCTAGGGCAACTTCTAGGACGACCGCAAGGACGAAGCCAAGGTAATGGGACATGTAGGATCGCCCATTGAGTGGCGCGTGCCGCACAATCGCGTTTTTATGGTCGTTTACTTCGATTTTTCGCTCAATGGGATAAGTAAGGCTTTCGCCTAATAGCTAATGTATGTATCAAAAACTACTCTTATTTGAGGCATTATACATGAAACAAGAATGTAAGTGTACGCCCTTAATATCTGAGAGTGTGACATCTCAAGAAACGCGGGGCATGGCGAGTTCCGGCCATCTTACTCTCCCTCCACGGACAGTGTTTCTATCGTTTCTATTGACCCATGGGCAGATAGGAACACCGAAGAACAAATCACTATGTCAGGAAGCATGACCATAACAGGCAACGTCCTTTATTTTTGAAGTCGCCCAGTCTTTGTTGCAACAAGGTGGCCAACCCTTTTGGCCAGCTAAACAAGATTTTTTTTTTTTATTTTTCACGCTTCCTGCCTTGGAGCATATGGTGGCGATCACTATACTTGTGATAGGTCAAAGGGAATAAATGAATACGAACGATTAGTGGTGCGAGAGAATCGCAGCGAGAAACACAAACTTTCTAACAACGGCGTTTTTATTGCGCCATTTTTTGTTTGTATTCGGACCTTTTTTTTTTAGGTCTGGATAGGTTGATTTATGGGTGGGTGTTACTAGCTATGTGCACTTTGAATTGGACGGTAGATAGCGCCTCCTAGCCTAGAGGATATTATTTATATAAAGAAATGACGTTACGTGTTTATACAGTGTGAATTTAGCCTCTCAGGTTTTTCCCAAAGGATGCCTACTGTTGCGAGACCGGTGGCTCTGAAGACAGCTTTTGGAGGGCGGGTCTTCGCCAGCGTGTTTACACTCGTGCGGATCAGAGGGGGTTCTACTTCTGCGAGGCGGCCTAAAGCACTAAAACAATCGGTGAGGAAACAAAAAAGGTAGCAAAATCTTTATAACTACAAATGCGCGCCTAGAGTGCGCAACGAAACGAGCCGATATTTCTTCCGGGAGAGTGGGTCTCTTATATTCCCGTTGCGTGTCGTTTATCGAATTACGGCTCCGCCGCTCGCTTCCTATTAATCGAATTCCGAATGAGAGAGCCTACCGTCACCACTTGTTTTTTGTTTTTTACTTCATCCACTTTTTTTTTTTTTTTTTTTTTTTTTTTTTTTTACCGGTGGTTTTTAAAACCCGCAGAAAGGGCAAAGCACGCGATTCAGCGGTGAATCTATGTTATGACCCCCGACTATACGCACGCTCCAACGATGTCGGTGGGGCCCGTCCCCGTTTGTCCTTTGGAGCTGGTGGATCGCGAAGCGCAGACACGCGTATGTTCTTGAATGTTGTACATTGGTAACGAAGAAAAGTCTCTTGCCGGTGATAGAGACATCGTTGGTGTTAAAGACGAATCTCTTGAAATATAAATAGAAACAGTTTCTAGTAAAAAAAGAGAAAAAAGTGGGTAATCTTGATATGCGCCCGATGCCGGCGTTCCGCGTTCTAAAGGGTTCGACAAGTGCAGTGAAGATAGAGGCAGCTAGCTTTAGGTCTACCCACTATTCCCTCCAATCAGGGCTCGGCGTACTGACGCCCCCCGGGCCCTCACGTTTTCTCCTCTCCCTTAGTTTCTCGGTGCGTATGTTATTGGTTTCCAAGTAACGACTCACGTAGTTATTACTAGGGCTGGGCACTTAATCAATTGACCTACCGAATAATTGATTAATGGTTTAATCGCGAGTGATCTTTTTTTTTTATCGGTTCATCGGCCACATTTTGGCAAAACAATAAAGTGTAAATTTAAAGCTTTCTCCACGCAGACGGGGACGACTACAGCTGTATGAATGCACACCTTAAATGCAGTTTGGACCTACAGTAAACTGTATGGGCGAGATTTGTACCTTTAAACAAGCAAAGAAGGTTATAACTTACAACTTATAAGTGTATCAGCCACTTCAACTCAGCGCGAGTTTCCGCTTAGCGAAGCAGAGTCTATAGGGAGTTTTCGTAGACCGCGTTGCCCCCTCCGCTAAGCGTTCCGCAACGAAGAAGTTGCTACTGCGCCTGCGCGCCGATAGCCTTGACTGTGGAGTTCCCGCTATCGTAGCGGGTTGCGGAGGGCCTTGCGGGACGGCGAAAACGATCTACGAAAACTCCCTTATAATAAACTCATTTGGCTCTGCGGCTAAAGTATTGATTTGTGATTGTCGGTGTCTTTTGATTGTTCTCGTACACATTAAAGGTGCCCTAAGGAGTTTTCTGAGATAGTTTAATATGGCGATAACTCTCGCTCTGCGGGCTCTAAAGATACTCGAAATCTAAAAATTATAACGATGTGGCCAATTTTTGTTTTATAAAAAAAACAATAGAAAAATTGAATACACCGAGGTCATTCTGTGATGACATCAGTGTATTCACGTAAAATGCGCAACGAAACGCGCATTTTTGGGCGCGTTTCGCTGCACATTTTAGGCGAACACACCCAATGACACACCGCTCTTAAGCAAACACACTGAAAAAAGAAAACCTCGGTGTGTTGCGATCTTTGATTGCTTTTTTAATAGAGAAATTGGGCAGGTGTCGTCATGATTTAGGGATTTCCGGGATGCTTAGAGTCAGCCGAGTGAGTTATCGCCATATTTAGGCTATCTCAGAAACCTCTTCAGGGCACCTTTAAAGGAGCTGTGCAACAATTTCAGGGCTTTGGTTAACTTATTGTGGAAGTTGATGCCTGACACTTCTGAAGTGAACTAGAGAAAACAGATTTTGCCTGGATACCCTAGTTTTTATTTTTAAAAAAAAGTGAAAGCCGTTTACAACTTCCTGTAACGCCGAATTGGAGCGCAGCTCTTGAGGAGGAGGAGTGGAGGGTATATTCCTCCTCCTCCCTCGTGATCATGCCTGCTAGTCCTCCTCCCCTCCTGCTCCCCCTCCCTCTCCTTTACCACCTCCTCGTCCTTCAAGCTCCTCCCCTCCCCTCGCCTCCGCCTTCTCGTCTCTCCTCCCCCCCTCCTCCACCTTCGTACTGCTTTCCTCCTTGCCGCTCAAGCCGGAAAGGGTAGCGTAAGAGCTGTGCTCTTACGCGACCCTTTCCCCCCCCGAACCATACTAGACCATGAGGGGAGGAGGGGGGGGAGGAGGAGGAGGAGGGCAGAGGTCCGGGGGGTCACGTGACCTCGAGGGGACGGGATCGCATGACCTTGGGCGGGCCGTCACGTGACTTCGGCGGGGGGAGGGGAGTCACCCCCCGGGGTCACGTGACCTTGGCGGGGGAGGAGGGGGGAGGGGGAGGAGCGGAGGGGGAGGAGGAGGAGGGGGAGGGGCAACGCCGACGCCGACGCCGCACAGGCTGGAAACGGGTCATGTGACCCCCTCCCCCCGAGGTCACGTGACCCGCCCGGACCATACTACACAATGAGGGGAGGAGGAGGAGAAGGAGGGGGAGGAGGAGGAGGGGAGGAGGAGGAGAGGGAGGGGCGCGGTTACGCCGACGGCGACGCCAACGGCGACGCCGACGCCGCTCAGGCTGGAAACGGGCCCCTAAGAGCTGCGCTCTAAAATGAAAAAGATCTAGGTTTTTGCCGCCTCTCAACTCGTACGTCGTCTTCTGGGTCACGTGCGCAGTGACGTTGATCGGGTAGGCGCGGGGTTCCGGAAAAGTTCTTTCTTTAGAGCCATCACTGAGCAGCAAGAACTCATCCGCTCGCTACCGCGTGACCACTTGCTGGCGGGCGCCGCGCGAACAATGTGGTGAAAGGAGGAAAGTCTCATCCGGGTTCGGCCATCCCCGTCCGGCCCTGTCCCCCTCACCTTCCGGCTTCTGGCGGCTGTTTGCGGTAACAAGTAGAGCCGACGGTTTTGTGGACCTAAGATAGATGGCGCCACCAAAACTCAGTATAATAAAAGTTTTGTCGATGATACCAGGTTTTTGACGCATTTATATATATGTTGGAACGACAAGATTTATAGAAAAGTTTCCTTTTATCGAGCAGGTATTCGCACAACTTGCTATCTTTCTACAAGATTACCCATTGACGTCACGCCGCGTGTTTCTCATGGCCGCCGCTCGCGGCTGCAGGTCGGGGAATATTTTAAGTTTTGCCTCGCTATTTCGCGGCGGAATTGCAACATTTCGATGAAAGGAGGCGCGTTTTCTGTCATTTGTGACAAGGTGAACAATATCAAAAGGGGATACCAATTTTTTCAACGTTGAAATAGTTGCACAGCTACTTTAAGATTGATTTAAAATCCGAAATTAAAACTTGCGCCGTTTCTCCCATATCCATCAAAGGCAAAAGGTGTAATTTTGACTTTTTAAAAACTACTGTGAAAAAATATACGAAACCGAACACCAAATTAATTATAGGGTGGCGATTAACAGGTTTCAAACGTTTGATCGACCCCCAGGCGTAGCTTATTACGCATAGTTTCTTATAAAAATAAGGAACAACTTACGAGTACTAATGCGTTAGTTGGAGTTTGTTAAGGAAGGATCTCTCAACAATAATATACAATTTAGATGCAGCTTTTGAGACAAAAAACGCGCGTTTAACTCTCAAATGGGTCCCGATTTGTCAAAAAAGAAAACAAAACAGCATACGCGGACCAATTTTAGACGTCACAATCTATCTAAAAAAAAATGTAGCGTTGTATCTCATCGCGTTTGCATTCATTCCTGCCAGTCGGCGTAGATAAAGACAGGGACAGCAGCGAATAGGGTTCGTTTCTCACTGCAAAAAAGAGCCCAAAACTCACGAGGAAAGAAATGCCAAACGCAAAAGTAAATAAAAAAAAATGGCGGCATAAAAGTTACTTTGCTAAAACCTCCCGAGGAAGGAAGTTCCTGACGGTCAGCTTCCGGCCGGCCGATGCCGCGATCGGAGAGGCTCAACCGTTTCACGTCTCCCAAAGGGAAGCACCGTTAGTTATCGTTCTATCGACGAGATGATCTGGAATAAGCCGATAAAATATAGCGATGGTTTAACCTACCCTTTCCTAGTTTTGTGCGAAGTTGTCAATATTATAGATGTTGCACTTGAAGGCACCCTGATCACGGTGCAGGACATTTGTGGAGCGTAAGTTCATCTGCTTCTTGCTCAGGAGTTGCGGTCAAGTCAAAAAGCCTAAATCCGATCGGCTCTGATTGGAAGGATAGCGGGTAGACCTCAATGCTAACTGCCTTGAACTCTACCCATTATCCTCCCAATCGGAGTCAATCAGAGTTTGGCCTTCTGACTTCACTGCAACTGCGCAAGAAGCAGAGGAACGTGCGCTCCGCATAGTGTCCGAGAAACTGAGGGAGAGGAGGAGACAAGAGCGCGAGAGGTCGTCAGAACTCCGAGCTCGGCTTCGAATGATTAGTGGATAGCCATAAAGCTATAGCCATAGCCTCCTATACTGACAAATCCTGGCAGATCGCCACGAGAAGCGGCAGACAACGGAACAGGTGGAGCGGCAGACAACGGATGAGAGGAGAGCCACGCGACTGGCGCCCGCTGCGGCGAGACGCCGAAACACACTTCTCCCGAGCGAACAAGTGTGTTTCGGGTCCTTGCCGCTGCAAAAGCTGTGCGCTGACGTCCAGGTTCCCCAAGAAATGGCTCTTTGATGCTCCGTGCTACCAGATCCTCGCGCTCCAAAGCTCAGACCGGGCACTCCATGGCTCCGTCGTCGAACTGCCAGGCTTTGTGAGTATAGAGGAGCCTATGCTGTAGCAGGCTATACTGCATCGAACGCGTTAGAACGTGGAACGCCGGCATCCGGCTTTTGGGCCTCACATTCGAGCGCTTTGGAAGGGTGCAGTGTAGAAAAAGGCAGCTAGTTTTATGTCTACCAACTAATCATTCGAACCAGAGCTCGGTGTTGTAACTTCTTCGCGCGCTCTTGTCTCCCCCTCTTCCTTAGTGCCTTGGCGCTTAGGTATGAAATCCCAGCACGGCGAACGCTGGAAGGCGATCGCCCAGATGAAGTCCTATTCGCGACTCCAGCGACCACTATCGGGCACACATGTCGGTCTAATACAGCTCGTGCCGTCCGTGCCATGTGCCAGCTCAGCGCACACCGCTGGAGCATCAGCGCGCAAGCATTGGTCTCAAAATGGTTTGCCCTGCTTTTTATTCTCCACGTTTCGAACCAGCGGCGATGTGTTGGCGTAAACGAGTTTCCAGTAGCTCGACTTTCTTTGAAGAAGTGATGAAAGGACTGCCTACTGCCATTCCACGGTGCTGATGATCGTTGTTAAACGTGGAATGTCTGGTTCACGCGGTTGGGTGCAGAACAACCTGGGGACAAGCTGATACTGCAGTTGCGACAGAGTCACCGGGACAACTGTTCTAGTGCGAAAACCACCGACATCATATAATCACGGAAGCCTCAAGAGACGAGCAGAAATGGGGAAAGAACACGTACCGGCCAGTTCAGTGCTTTTCCGCTAGGTTCTGTCTTTTTTACTGAAGTCGCGAATAGGCGATTGAAAGCACGGCATGTGGCCGCCGCCATATCTGTGCTCGTGCGTGCTAGTACGTGCAATTGCAAGCTTGCCAAAGCTATGTTCACGCGCACGCTGTACATGCTTGCATGCATGGGGCACCAGTGAGGAGTTATGCTGGCAATTTTCTATTGGCGCGAGCCCAATAGACCAATTGCTATATTACCGAAGCATCAAGGAGAATGCAGGGATTGGTGTTCCACGCGCCGCACGTGCTGGCCTCAGCAGTAGTAACTTTTCTAAAGCAGTTATCCTAACCCACCGTGTCCTAACCTAAAACCCTAAAACCTAAAATACCTAAAACAAATGGCATCTTGCACGCGCGTTCGTCAACGCTTTATTTTGGTTATTTACTTCGAATCTTTTATACGGGGAAGGCATGCGCGTGTAGCGCGTGGAACACCAATCCCTGCATTCTCCTTGATGCTTGGGTAATATAGCAAATGGTCTATTGGCGACGTGAGCGATCGCAAGCGTCGCTGCGGTCTTCCTGGCACGATTGGTCAAATGCTGACTATAAGGTCAGCAAAGGATTTCTCATCGACGAAAATAAGGGCAATGTAAGAACTTCAATTTTGACGTTGTTGGTAGTGCTGGTTTCGGAGCGCAATGATTTCAAGCTTCCAACATTCTAATTACAAACACCCTCGTACTTGTTGTTTGCAAGGCAATGATGTCAGGAGAGGGAACCATAGGAGGGAGGCACTGAAACATTTGGCTGCCAATACCCTGCGTCAACTATTTTGTGCTTCAGCGGCTCCCATTGGCTTGTCGTAAGGGTCGTCATAGCAACAGCTCAATACAAGCAGTCTCAACGCAGTCAGACACAGTCAAATGCAACATGTGAGAACGAACCTTTAGGGAGTTTTCGTAGATGCTTTCCGCTGTCTCGCCACGTTCTTCGGAACACGGAACGAGATCTGGGACTGTGCAGGCAAGGCTAGCGCCGCGCATGCGTAGTGGCGTCTTCGTTCCGGAGAGCAGCTAGGAAAACCACCTACGAAAACTCCCTATTGTCAACACTATACGTATCTTTCATTGTGCAGCAGTCCCGCACTGCTGCGAGAGCACTCGGCTTTGTGTTTTGCGCCTCATTTGCATGCGCTCGCGAAACTAGCTTTGACAGAGTTGGAGCACTGTGGAAGCTAGGCTAGCTTTGACAACGTAGCACAGAATAGTTGACGCCGACTATAGTGGCCTATTCTGACAGCGTCTCAACCGGTCGGATGACTCTACTGGGAAAAAAAAGTGTATTGTTGCCATCGCACCTCTGCGCGAGCGCATTCAGCTTGAGGTTTGCTCTGGCCTCGACGGGGGATGGCTTAAATACCGTGCTAGATATCGCTCCGCTTCAATGCGTCCATAGAACTGTTCTTGCCGCCGTTGAGGTACAAAACCAGGGTCAGTGACGAAGCTGGAGACGACAGCTCGTGCGGCGCGTGGAACACCATTCCCTGCATTCTCCTTGATACTTGGGTAATTTAGCAATAAGTCTATTTCAGGTATGTAGGTTTGGAGTTCGACTTTGGCGAGGCGTGCAAAATGTGCTGGTCCTTGCGGCCTCACCCTGTGCGTTAAGCGTAGCTAGAGTGTGTTTGAACCAAGCGGTTGTCCGGGATTTTGAGTGCGGCAAGGTGCCGAGCCAGAGCAGGACCTTACAAGGAAGTAGGAATCGGGCAAGACTAGGGAGCAGGAGGGGTGTTTCATAAAACTCTATTTACATATTGACCGGTTCAACTTAAGAGCACACTCTCGCAGCCGCTCGCTGCTCATTTAAAAGACTTGACGTCTTCCTCTGTCGCTCTCAGAAAACGGTCATCCCCAAGTTTGTGCCGTTGGCATCAACGTCCCAAACTTGTAAACAGTGGCGCCGGTCATCTTCGAACCGAAGAACAGGGTCATCTGCAGTTAGGAGGTAATCCTTCGCTGAACGCCCCATCGTCCCTTTGTACGAGAACGAGTGTACGTTGGCGACATCATGGCGCCCCCCACACTTTGTTTCCGGGCAAAGCTCAGCGGAACCACCCGGCGGCGACGCTTAAGGCCGTGTACCTGTGGCGGTCGGACTGGACGGGCGAAAATTGTCTGCCAGGGCCTTTCACAACAAAAGCAACTCATGCGTTGCTCCCTACTTTCCTCCGAATCCTCGGGAAAAATGGACCGTATATACCTTTTCCTCTTGGTCCCCGCGTGCCGGTGACAGTTAACCACGATACCGGCTCGCCTCGTTAGGGTCGCTCGTTTGTTACCTTGGTCCTCCGCTCCCACGGCCCGGCGGACAAAAAGAAAGCTTGGCCCAAAGCCTGAGGCCCGCGGCCCAGAAGCCGCGGCCCATGCTGTTGGTATTAAAAAAGAAATGAACACAAAAAATGCTTTCAAGAAAAAAATTAAAGAGAAAAAATTGAAGGACGTGTACAAATCTTTGTAATGCGAAATTAGAGCGCAGCTCTTGAGGTATTTTGATTTTGCGATATACCGTGCTAAAGAACTCGAGTAAGAAAAAACTATATGTACAAATATATACCACGTACTTCTGCGTACATCATATATATATATATATATAATAAAGAGGGTCCTAAGCCCTCTTCTCCTCCACTCCCTCTCCTCCACACCCTCCTATCCCCCACACTTTCTCTGCTAAATTTAACGGGGAAACTAAATGCGCAGTGTTGCATTGTGGGACGTCACAGACCTACACACCAATTCAATTTCTTCGCTGAATTTAGCGGGGAATTGAATTGGTGAATAAGTCTGTGACGTCCCATAATGCAACACGCGCGGTTACGCCGACGCTGACGATGGCGACACCGACGCCGCGAAAGACGGGAACAAGCGGCTAAGAGGTGGGCACTAAAAATATTTTCCATAAAATAAATGAAAATATTCTGGCGTAAAGAATGACCCGATAAATTTGACGTGTGACCGGCGCCTCACGGAGCATCCGCGCGTTCTTTCCGAAACGTCTTTGAGCAAAAGAAGAAGCGGAGGAGGCCCAGCCTCCTGGGGTTTTCCATCCCTCTTTAGAGAAAGAAAGGGAAATATCGTAAATGCCTCCTCCCTCTGTCCTACTCAAGCTCGTGCGTGTCATAGGGAGTATTCACTAGACGCCATATTTGTGGGTGCTGTTTATAGCGCATGCTCAGAACGAGCTCACATCAATAGGCTGCTAAGACCGGCAATCTTGAGGGCGCGGAATGCACGCTACAAAAGAACTGTGGAAGCTCGCCATCAGCACGCGCTCAGCATTCGCGCACACAGCGCTTGTCCTGTGTTGTCTCCCTCTTGTCCTTGTCTTTTGCGCTTTTTAATTTTCGTAATCATTTTGCTACAGCTATGGCCGCCAGTGAATACTCCCTATACGGCGTTCAAACAGCTGTTTATTAAACGCGGCCTTCGATGCTCGCACTTGAAGGGAAAAAAGCTACCGTGTCCGCGACAGTCTCAGGGAAGTTTGTCCTAATTGAAGTCAAAAGGGAAACCTGAACCCTTTTTTTATGATGTAATTTTCTCCCTCGGTTTTAGGAACAAGAACGGGGTTTTTGTGTTTACGCTAAAAGCTACACATATGATTTTGCTTCTCGATGTGTTCAGGGTCTTTATATTCAACCTTTGAGCGAGGTAGAGAACGCTTTCTTTATAACAATAAGTTTAAAATCTTCCTGACTATTACAAACCAGAAGAAGTGCCTTCGTTCTTCTAGGAAGAAAAAGTTACACGCTATATCATTTCTTGTAATTAAATAAAAACAAGAAAAACAGAAGAGGGGAGATATCGCAAGAAGCAACATATGAACGACATTTGTATTTACTGGGCTTCATGTTTCTGCCTCTGAGTGGCTGATTTTGTTGAACCAGAGAGTAAAAGTAGAAAGTAGCCAACCAGATCACTTGACTCGTCTGCATTTGAGTGCTTTGGCGTGAGTCACGAAAACGGGCAATATAACGAGGCCTCGGTTTTTCGGTTGCGCAGTTATTTTTAATTTGCAGTTTGAATGTCAGGTCATACGCATCTAATTGTTGGGGGAAAGGGGGGGGAAGGGGGGTTAAGGTGGAAAGCGGAGTCCAAAAAAGAAGGGAGCGATAAAAGCTACCAAGGCTGACTAAATATGCAGCCAGTTGTCCCAAGGCATTTTATGAAGACTGTGCCACCTGGATCAGAAAAAAATTATAATGACTACCATGTGCTGGTAAGGATGCTTGTCCGTCTGCTTTGTTCTTCCTGCTCACTACTAATGTGGGAGTCTTCCACTGACCCCTTACAATCGCCAGGTACTGGGAAAAAATAGTTCGGCACTTCTCACCAAGAGCGCTTACTGAAAGCGAGTCGTGACAGCCATTAAATAACCGCGTTCCGTTTGCCATTAAATAGTAATTTACGTAAAGTGATCACAAAATTTTACATTTCTTCTTTAGCAGGGACATTGTTCAAGCTACAAATGCAATACTATACATATAACTTCGAGTTCTCGTAAAGTACCGTGTTAACTAGTCATGTCATCATCGTCCTTGTTGTTGTCATGATCAGTCATCATGAGGGGTCTCGGAAGAAACCTTAGCCCAGGGCCCCGAAATCTCTTAATCCGGCTCTGTACAGAAGGGAAGTAAGGAAAGCACGAGAACGAAAAAAGACACGGCGTGCTTATATGCCGGAAAGTGCTAGACCGAGCAGGCAACTTTCTCGCAAATTTGCAGAAGGGAAGTAGGGTGGCATTCCGACCGAGCCAACATGGCCAACACAACCTGTACTCGTATTCATATCAAGAACTGTAGTATAAAAAAGAAGGCCGGAATTTTGCGAAACATTATTAATCTCCTTCTTTATGAGTTGAATTAAGATATATGTATGCGCATCTTAGACTAGCTTTGCGTTATTTTATCAAGACGTACACGAAGCGAGCCCACAGATGCATCGTTTCTTCGTCCAACAGCCAAACCCTTTGAGAGCTACTTTTCGCCGCGCATTATTATTGCGCAAAACTTTCTTTTCTCGGTGTGACAACGCCGTAGTGCCATATATTCTACGTCGTCTACCAGTGGCCAGAGGGGGGCACTTATTGAACACGAATTTTACGTGAGCCTTCGTTTGAAACTCGCCGTCAGCCCCTTACAACGGAGCCCCAGCCGAAAGCTGACACTGGACTCGGGGCCAATCCGTGGTCCGCGCTCGCACTCGGTAGATGGCGTAAAAAATTCGGCTCAACGGCTTTCTACAAAGTGTACCCCCCCCCCCCCCCCCCCGGCCACCCTAAGACAAAAAAAAAAAAATAAAGGGTTGTTTTCACCGCAAAAGTAAAATTACGCATCACGGAACGCTCATTCTCTTCACAAATGTAGCGCTAGCTGTTCGGAAAAGATGTGAAAGCCTGGAGACTAAGCGTTATCTTATTGAAAATTTACAAACGTTTTTCGCAAATTTTAACGAAAAAATTGCGGCTCAACGAAGCTCTCGAATGCATGGAGCTGATATTGGCTCGGTTACCAAAAACGAACCCGCCCCATTTTCTCGTCCAAAGTTTTTGAGAAAATCAGCTATGACTTTTTAATGCAACAGCAGTAAGTTCTAAAGACTTGGAGTCTGTCAAAACGCTAACTACATTTAGGAGAAACAAATTCAGTAAAAAAGGAAGAGACCTAGTAAATTTTTTGGGACTACATTTAGGTGGTGTCGACCGTGCCCGGATAGTTATGATATAATGGACCCTTTTGGGAAAAATTGTGCCGTCATTATCATCCATCTGTATGCTGGTTTTGTTGTTATGGCGTCCGTAGCAGTCCATTTGTTTAGTACACTATAGTTACACCACTACCGGTCGCCTGAGCAAAACATACAAAGTCAAAAATGCGGTACGAATTTTCGTTCAAATATTTCGCGTGCTTAAGAAAATAATCATAAAAAGAAACTCGTTTTAAAACGTGTTTTTTCAACTCTACATCTAATCCCAACAGGAGCACGAAACGCAATATTTACACCTAACGTAAAAAAAAAAAAAAATGATAGCTCTAGATATATATTTTCCGCAATCCGTCTTGTCCTGACTCTTCGAATATGATAAAAAAAATAGTCAGAAGTTATTACAATAATAAGTATACATAAAAACATAGCCATATATCTCTCTATATATATACTTTTTTCACTTTACATTAACGGAGCACGTTTGGACGAAATACGTTTTGAGGAAATATTTCCTCGGACGTCACGTCTCGAGGAAAACAAATTATTCTTCCTCCTCGGCCCACCCTGACGGCAACACTCGAAACTTGCAAGGCACGTCTTACCGTAGCTTTCCAGTCTAACTCAATTTCGGGGCCTTTTAAAGTTGTATCAGTTTTATTTTATTACCGAATAAATAAAGAAAGAAAAACGCAATTCAACCAAGTAAGCTATAATGAATTAACACGTGTTTACCGTGTAAACGCGTCTGTTCTTTTAAGCCGCGCTCCCGCTGCTACAGATTATACAGAAAACAGTCTGCATACATTGCCTGAAGCGTGTTTCTTCCTTATAGGATGACGACCCTGTCAAATCGGTCATACAAAAACAGCCTCCAGACACGCATGCAAATGTACGAAGCGAAAATGGATCCAAAATGGTTGAGGAGTGTAAAGGATACCAAGCAAGAAGCTGTACTGTGCAGAGTAACGTCACCCATTGATTCAGCTGGATTGTATTAGATTGGATTAGACTGTACTGACGATTCCCTTTGAAACGAGTGAACAGAACTCATGCCCAGCTCTATCGATATTGTTGCACACACTCAGTGTTGCCAGCTGTAACCAGCTTTACTCCATTGCTAAACGGAAAACGCCAGAATGGGGTTCTTCCGCCGTCCTGTTTTCTAAAAATTAACCGTTCCTGATCGAGCAAAACGATATTAACAGAGTTTCCCAACTCCGTTTCTAAACCTCAGAAAGTTACGTATCAGAACCGAAGATATCGTAAACGGTGCCCGTATTCGCGACAAAAGGTTTTGGGTATCGCCTCCTGGCGGAAGTTTTTCACAACCCAGAGTGAGGATGCTTCAACTTCCTTTGCTGGTACAAGCGCGTGCAATGCTAAGCTTTTATACACTCAATTACTCAATTTCTAAGTGAGAGATAAAAAAAAGAAATAAATTGTTTCTCTCTACCTGCACCACCTGACGGTATAACAGGTTTGATCCAATATAATATAAAAAATGAGGGCCGTAATTGACCAAACGTTTCTTTAGTCCTTAAAGCCAATTAAAAGAAAAACAGGGAGACAGCTGAACGTTGGCATTGGAACGAACTTGGAGAATCTTGCGAGCAATTATGATTATTTGTGTTTCGTTTTTTTTTCCTTTGGCATTAAGCAACGTTACTAAAACACTCAGTTGGGAAACTCCCATAGAGACAGCCCTAAAAATATGGCCCCAATCTGTCTCCGAGCACCGAGCTAATGACGAACACAACGCCACCATTTCTCCCGCAGCGGCCACTCGAGAAACTGCACGTGACTTCTATTTTTGGCTTTGACAGGGGTGAACCCCCGTCTCCCCGGCGGACGCGCCGCGTTGAACCACTGAAGTTAAAATGCACCTAGGTCAGGACGCGCTACCTGAAAGGCCCGCTGAGGCATGGTTTTATAAAAACAATATTAATTGTTCCGCAAAACCTTGCGAACTAAAGATGATAAAAACATCACGCGCCCATCATTTGGTACTAAACTCCAATAAATTTCATACAAAAAGAGTCTTTTCCGTTTGTTTTTACGCAAAAAACAGGCTTTCAAAAAGCTCGAGGTGACCATAGTACAGACAAACGAAAAAGAGTGGCGCTGTTGTCGCATTTAGCTCGGTCTCGGTGGACGCCAGCAGCCCAGGTTTCGACGGCGAGTTTCCCAACTGAGTGTTTTAGTAACGTTGGCATTAAGTTATTAATTGTTGTTCCGCTTGGTCCTGCCTCTTGTCTTCTGTGTTCTTGACGACGAGGAAGTTGTCTTCTTAAAAATTTTCGTACTGGAATATATAAGAAAACGAATTGGAAACAATGTTAAAATTTTATTCTCTTTTAATGATTTTATTTTAAAATTACTTATGTATTTCTACGTATCTTGGCGTTCTCATGTATGTTTTCATTTTATTTCTTATTTGTCTGTCGCCTTAATTATTTTTTTTTTTGAGGGGGGGGGGAGGAGTGGTAGGAGGGAGCAGAGAGCCTTGTAATTTTTCGTTGTTTTTGATTTTTTTAATGATTATATTTTACAGCAAGAGATTATTATTATAGCTATACATACCGTGGTATTTACCTATTTACATATTTACATTGTCCCCCGAAGGAGAAGGATCACACTTATAAAACTTCATGTTTGCATCCTGTATTCTTATCATGTGTTGCTATTAATCCTTTTTTTTTTTTTTGAGATTGGAAGGAATGAGGTTATGTCTTGAAACAGACACTAAATATTTAGTCGTTTTCATCAGTATTACTTTTCTTTTCGTACGTTGTTAGTTGTTGGTGATCGGTCTTGAGGGGCGCAATAAGAGATCAACCTTTTTTTTCTTTTTCACTGTCTGTCTTGGTTGTCCGTTCCTGAACACTGTTGCTTTGAGAGTAGATGACTTTTCGTTCCAGTTTTATCGTAGATACTTTCGTTACTCTCGGTGAGAAGCCCAGAACCTGGAACTGGTCGTAGGTTCTCGTAACCTGTTGTTTCGGGTCTTCTTTGTGGATGGCTGTTTGTCGGGGGTGGTTAGTGGAATCCCAGGGAAGGAAACTGGCTCACTCCCCCTGATCATGTTGTGGGCCTTCCAATTGCCATTGATTGTGGTGTTGGTTCAGGATGGAAAGCTAAGGAGAAGCTCCGAACCAGGAACTAGTCCACGGCTCTCCTAACCAAAGATGGAGTCTTCTCATGGAGATGGCGTTTTTTGTTTTTTTCTAGGAAGATAAGGAAGCCCGGAGAATGGAACTGGTCCAAACCCCCCTACCCACCACTTTTGGGTCTTCCAAGTCCATCGACAGTTTGCATATTAGCAGTTCAGGGTTTAAAGATGACTTTTGGTTGTCTTTTTCTTTGATTCCGTTCTTGTTTGGGGTAAAAGTTAGTCTGTGAGAAATGTTTTTTACAGTAGTTTTTGTTTTTCACTTGAGATTGATATCTTCCATTCTCAAGTTTGTTACAAATACACATAATCATATATACATATATATACATATACATACACACATACATACCTACATATACGTACACCCACGCGCACATATAAACACACATACTTATACATTCACATATATATACATATATATATATGTATATATATTTATTTATTTATTTATATACTATGGAATGTTGTCTGAAATATGTTTAACTAACGCCTCCAGAGTATTTATATGAGTTTTAGAGTTCAGTAGCTTTTGACGAATCTTCAAGTTTATGTGCGATATTAAAAGTTTTTGAATAAATGGTTTTGTTAGATGGCATGCAGTAAAGTAATGATCCATACTAGTACAAGTTTGTCCACAGGGACAAGTAGTGTGGTTGTGTATATTAAATCTATAGAAATAAAAAGGAAATCTGCCGTGTGCAGTAATAATTTGTGTGATGTTACTAGAAGGAGGGAAGCTAATTGGTATATGATTGGTTGATGGTATCCATTTAAATATTTCTGTATTTTTGCCATCGTTTTGCCAAGAGTGATCCCATCTCCTACGTGCTAATTCCATTATTGTATGTTTTATATTTTGTTTTGATTTTGGTAGGTGTATGTATTGGCCATGATAACGTGCCGAGTTTGCAAATTGGTCGGCTAGATCGTTCTCTAAAATATTAGAATGGCTTTTGACGTGAAAAAAAGCCGTTGTATTAAATCTGTTGACTGATTGGATTATATGTTTTATTTCGTTAATTAAAGGAATTGCATTGTTTGGATTTGCCAATGCTTGTAGGACTGATAGACTGTCGGTGTATATGTTACAATGTAGTCCATCTCTTGTTGCAAGAATATAATCAAGGGCTTTTAAAATGGCAATAGCCTCTGCATCGAATATTGTACTGTGTTTTGGTAAGCGATATTTTCCTATTTTTATAATTCTTCCATTGTTTTTCAGAATAATGAATGCTGCTCCCACCTGATCTAAGTACACTGAACCATCTGTATAGAGTGATATGACGTTGGTTATTTGAGATAGAGTAATAGAATTGATTCTTTGGAATGATATATTGAATCTCTTTGTCGGATGAGTTTTCCAAAGATCTATAGGATACGATACCTCTGTAGGGGAGATACTAAAGCTATCGAATTGGGCGGGTATCTTAAGTTGGAAGACATTAAACATAAATTATTCTACATCAAGAGTAATGTTGATTGGGATGATATTACATAGTATAGGCAGGCTTATGTTAGATACTGTGCGGAACGCTCTTGCTATTTTAAGTAATGGCAACCTTTGTATGGATTGCAGTTGTCTTAACATATGCGAATTTCCTGATGGTCTCCACCACGCGGGTGATCCATACACTATATATCTTTCTATGCTTCGTAAGTATATTTCCCGTAGTTGGCTTGATGTGATACCCCAATTTGTTGAGTATATTTTTGAGATGTTGGCTGTATGGATTTGGACTTTCTGCTTTATATATTGAAGGTGTGGTAAGAAGGTTAAATGTGAGTCATAAATGACTCCTAAAATTTGAAGTTGTTTCACTATTTCTAACTTATGATCGTGAAATTTTATTATTGGGGGTCTTTTTTATATAGTTCTCCTCTAGGTATTATTAGACATTTACATTTCGAGTAATTCAAATATAATTTACGTTCGGATGTCCACTGTCCTATTTCTTGCAGTATTTCGATAGTTCTTTCTTCTAATTCTCTTCTTGAGTTCCCTTCTATGACAACTACGATGTCATCTGCAAATGCTTGTAGATATATGTGATTTGGAAAGGTTCTTTCAAGTAGTCCTGATAGTAACATATTCCATAGTAAGGGGCTTAGTGGAGAGCCCTGGGGGCATCCCATATTAATTGATTTGTTTATTTCTTGTTTTTCTGGAGTGATATATGTGATGGTTCTATCGTGGAAGAATGAATATAGCAGATTGTATAGATTACTTGGGCAAGAATGGTGTTTTAAATAGGCCAAAACTACCGGATAACATAGTGTGTTAAATGCTCCTGTAAAGTCTAGGGATACCATAGCTACCGCTGTTGATTTATTTTTTAGTTTTTGTAGATGTGTAGTAAGTGTGAACAGAGCTTGTGTAGATGATTTAAGATGTGTGAACCCGAATTGTCGTGGGTGTAATAGTTTTTTTTGAGTTAAGGAAGAAATATAATCTGCTATAGAGTGCCCGTTCTAATACCTTTCCGAGTATGGAATTTAGGCAAATTGGGAGATAGGCGTTGGGTTTTGCTTTGTCGCTATCTTTTTTATTTAGTTGTAGTATTTTCCCTTTCTTCCACTCCTTTGGAAAATATCCAGATGTTAGACAAGAGTTGAATAGAGCCAGGAAAAATTCGGGATGGTTATGCCAAAAATATTTAAGAAAAGTAACATTGATTTTGTCTAATCCGGGGGCGGTTTTAAGTCGTAGTTTAGTTATTATGTTTGATATTTCTTGAAATGTTAGTTCAACATCTGGAGAAGAGAATGAGGGAGTGCATAAATATTGTCGTAAGCTAGTTATATATGGTGAGTCTTTTGTAATGTCGTCCGTTGGGAACACCGTATCTAAAATATATTGAACTGATTCATTAAATGAAGAAGTTAAAGTATTATCTGCTCTCAATATCGGTGGAAGAATTAGGGGTGACTTCCTCTTATTAAATGCAAGTTTATATGGGATTCCGAAGAGATACTTTTTTGTGATAGCGGAACATGATTCCTGCCAAGCTGAGATTTTAGCATGAAGGATGGCTTCCTTGTATGTAGCTCGGTAGTCGTAATAAATTCGTTTTTTCAGTGATCTAATTTCTGTGTTATATGATCTTTGGAACCTTCTTCTTAGTGCATTAGATTTAGATCTCATGATCTGTAGATCAATTGACCACCAAGGGACCGTGCGATTTCCGGATCGAACATTTCGTTCACACTTTTTTATCCAAATTAAGAATTTTTTGTATAGTATATCTAATATGTGATCTATCCATTCTGGTGAGTAGTGTTTAGGTACCCAGGTCTTAAACCAATCATCTTGTTTTATAAGTAATTATATTTTTGAGTAGCTTTTTAATGTTAATCTTTTTTGCATGGTTTGCTTTTGATTGAAGAATCCAAAGGCAATAAAGTTATGATCACTTAAACTATCAGTTTCTAATACTTCCCAATGTGTAACGTTATGAGCTAGAGAAGGGGTTATGATTGAAAGGTCTATCCAACTTTCTCCGTTTACAGTAGAGAATGTAGGAATAGAGTGTTGGTCGTTTAATATGATAAGATCATGTGTTAGTACAAAATTATTTAATTGTTCTCCTCGGTTATCATCTATTTTGTCCCCCCAATTGGTGTGTCTTGCATTAAAATCTCCGGCTATGATTATGTCGTTTTTGTCTATTGTTATGATTGACTCAAGACGTGTTAGGAATGTATTAAATGAAGCTGTAGGAGATATGTAGACATTTATTATTGTTACTGTTTTGTTTGAGTATGTACATTGTAAGACTATTAGATCGTTCTCAAGTATTTTTGGAAAGATTGAACAAGATCGGTCTCTAACTATAATGGCGCATTTGGGATCTATGGGGCAGTGAAAAATGGTTCTGAGTTTGGAATATTTGTAATGTGGTTATTGAAAACATATGGTTCTTGAATTAAAATAAATTCAGCGTTATTTTCAGTGTATATATTAACCAGATTAACAGTTGCAGCCCTTGATCTCCCTAAGTTGATTTGTAAGATCTCTAATTTATTAATCATCGGTCAACTTATGTTTTGTTTTGTTTGCATGACTCGTTTTCTCTTTATAGGCTTTACTCGGGTTGTTCCTTCTTAATTCCTTTTTTTCTTGATTGTAATGTTGTTTGTTATTATTAGTTTTGTGTTTGCTTATTTTGGGTAATCTGTCCGAGATCGGAGTTGTGAAACGTGGAATGCGTGTGTACCGCATTCGCTCGCTCCAAAAGGGTGATTGGCATTGACCCTTCGGTTGATACATGCGCGGCATTTACCCTCCTCATAGTTTGTTATTCTGCACTCCTGTGCTGGGTGGTTGCCCGCACAGATGGAGCAGAAGATCATCTGTGATGCACATTTGGCTTTTGTATGTCCGTAGGTGCAGCATTTGTCGCACCTGGGGACATAGAAGTTCTCTGTTACGGAGCAAGAAGTCCAGCCTAGGCGCAGTTTGTTTGTTTCTTTTAGTTTCTTGTAGACCTTGGCGCTCACTTCAAAGATGTGAGTGTTGTTCCCCGATTTTTCTTTGAATGAAATCCGGTGACTGAGGTCCGAAGGTTCAATTTCGATATCTGGGTTTTGACATTGAAGTTTTGTGAAGAATTCCGCAGATAGAATGTCAGGGTCGACGCCCGAGACACGGAATTGTGGTCGACGTTTTGTCGGTTTTTTAAGCACGAACAGATCTTTGGTGCTTGGGTGAATTTCGATCGCGTCCTGGAGATTCTGCAGTCCTTCAGCTGATGATGATAGTACTGCCACTCCTTCTCTGATGTCTCGCACTGAAACTTCACCCAGTCCCAGGCTGTGCGGCTCAAAGTATTTTTTCAAGATTACTTTGATGTTGTTCGACGCGTTCGGTGCTGGAGATCTCAGATAGATCAGCATTGCATGATCCATTTGCGCGGGTGATCCCCCCGGGCCGGGAGGATGAAAATTCAAAGATGACTGCGTGGGTAGCTCGTGCACTACCCATAGGGAGGAAAACAGCAGCTCCCCTCGCGAGCATCTCACCGCCAATACGGCTCTGAGTACCTATTAATGGCGGCGTCTGCGAGGCCCGCGAACCACAAGTGGCACCTGACGCGGAACGACGAATGAAAGAATAAGGGAGTAAAAGTTGCCGATACCCCACTAAGCGTAGCTTTAAAGCGACTCTATAGCTTCAACCGTCTTCAGCCAACTCGCCGAGATAGCGGGAAGGCCCGTTGTGGCCCGTAAATTCGCTCTCGCCCCACAACACGTCACTCATTTTGCCCGACGTAAAAGCAACGCGAGGCGCTGATTGGACTACACTGGGCATGCGTAATACAGCTAACCTTTGAGAAATATCCGTAGGCTGCGCGAGGTCCGCTGCTCATTTTCTGCACAAATTTCGCGCAGGTGAGGAGTTGAATAAACGACGGGTTGGAATGACAAATTCTGTCCCTTTTTCGCATAGAGCGGCTGACGCCTTTGCTTTAAAACTGCAATATTTTTACTTCGGTGTAACGCTCTTCTATAGTACGCGCAACAACTGACGAATGCGTTTTATGGCCGTTGGGTTGAAGAATGAAGTTTATTCAGCGCTACTAGGTAAAATATCGCTTATACTGTTATCAAATGGTGACGTTCGAATCGAAACCACCATACCCTCTCATTTTCGCAACCCAAAAAGCTTGAAATTGAACTCTACTTTCAAGTTACCGTATTTGCAACCGCTATGTGGCCCCCAAAGAAAGAGACAAATAAAAAACCTGCAATCTTGAAGCTTGGTATGGTGTCCTCCCCTTGGGGTAGCACAAGAAATATGCTTAAAATGTGTGCTTCCAAATTGTGAAAGCACGACAAGAATACCAATAAAATGTCTAGTTCATATTTTGCGTTGCTGCCATGAGCTTGCATACACTTTGTGGTTTTCGCTTTACTTGCGTTAAGGCCTTCGGTGAGCGCAATTCTCCGAAATCATTCCGGCTGACAGATTACCCCAAGGACTAGAAATTGGATTTGAGAGGATGGCTGAAATATACCGAGAAACATAATTACGATAAAATGGAGGATACCGAGCAACGTAATTAGAATAGAGCACAAGAAACCTACTCTCGTTCAAATATATCCTCGATGTACAAAAATATTAGCAAAAGAGCCCGAGTACCTTGAAAAGTACATCCGCAATAAGTGCGGGTCGTATTCTTAAACCATAGACTCTAGCAACGTAAACGTCTGAACCGGTTGTAGTATACGGACACAAACGGAGGGAGACGAGGAGAGCACGCTATAGGGACGCCGTAGCGACGAGCTCTGATCGGCTGAAAGGCTTGCCGGAACGACGAGCTTTGATTGGATGGTTTAGTGGGTAGACGGAAAGCCTAGCTATACTTCGTTTCAGCTTCGGTCCGAGCGCGGCCGATGTTATGAGCCGAAGGGACAATCAAACAGCGAAAGAGGCACAACGTCATGGCGTGCTCTCTGCAGTTCATAGGACCAGCCGGTATTCGCCGTTTCTCTGTGCGTGCTCCTCCGCCGGCTAGTCTTATCAAGTGCAGAGAGCACGCCATGACGCTGCGCTTTTTGAGGTGTTTGATTGGCCCTTCGGCTCATAACATCGGCCGCGCTCGGGCCGAAGCTGAAACGAAGTATAGCTATAGTGGTCCTGCCTGCAATCAGAACGAGCAAGAACGTCGTCTCGCGTTCTTACTTCAAATGCCTGCGTTTGGTGTTCGAACGCGTTTGAACAGGGAGTATAGACACAGGCAGCTTGCCTTTGCGCCTACCCTCTAGTTTTTCCAAGCAGAGCTCGGCGCTTTGATCCGCGCACCTCCCGCACTTTCTCCGCGTATAGAAATGCGCGCATTACTCCACTTCACCACTGCGCACGGTGGTCTCTTTGAACAGCTAATGGTTTTTGAGGTCGCAAAATTGAGAGAAACTCTGGAGAAGTTTCTAGAAAAAAAAAAGAAAAGAAAAGAAATCCGGTTGATTTTTTAAAGCCTACTTATACGTGACAAAAGAGAAATAAAATAAAACGTTATTTGGTAAAACCATCGACGTGCAGGGCGGATGTTGACGGGCGCTCGCTCTTAAACAAAGTGCGTGAGGTCCTCGAAAGTAAATTGGGTGAAGTCGTTTTATTATTATGATTTTATTATCGTTTTTCTCGACGGGAGCGGAAGTTGAGCCCGAGTCAAGCGGAAGTTTTCCAAAGCGCAGGGCAATTTCAGTTTTGATGTTCGTCTCGGCAACTTGCGACGATTTTCTTAGTCTTCCTCGCCCATGTAATTGAAAAATACAAGTGCAACTTAAGGAAGACAGGATGTAGATTATAACGTTAAATCTTCTTGATTTGTGGTTCGTTCCTTGGCATTGTGAATGTCCCAATCTCGTCGATTGCGGAGCGATAGGTAAATGCTCAAAACTCGCCGAGCCGCGAGTTTCGTAAGCTATAGTATATAGTCAGTAACTATATGGATCAACTCAGCTTTCTGGCGTCCCACCATTCCGATGGCGCTGCTGCCGTCTCATTCGATTTTCATCCTCTTCCTGCCAGTGAGCAGGAAGTTCGGCGGACATGGTTCTAGTCAGTTGCGTGTCTGGTCCGCAACCGAAGGGTCGTCGGTTTGAATCCCACGTAAAATTCTTCAAATCTTGAATTAAGGCGAATGAATTACTATCCTCGGGGACAACTTTTCTTGGCATTGCAGTAGACGGTACAGGCACGCGTTCCTTCTCCTATTTTGGGAGCTGATTAAAGCTGTGCGCGGGCTCTCCTCCTCTCCGGGAAGTGCCACGAAATATTGTTTTGAATGTATATGAAATGAAATCATTCGAGACATGCGGCGACCTTTTCTCGTATTGCGTGTCATGTTTTGTGAGCACTTTTATTCCACCCGTGGCGTCACGTTTTACGTGAACGTCATGGGTCGTTTGAGATTCCCGCGCCAGGTTATGTGGCCATGACGTCATGACCTTATCGATCAATCCGGACTTTTGAGTCACGCCACCGAGGCCGGCTTTTCTGCGACACGTCCTCCTTAACGCTTTGGCGTTAAAAAAGGAAATATTAAACTAAAATGATGTTTTGGAGTACCCAAGTAAAACACGTGTGTCACAAAAATAACAACAATAAGCTAAACTTCTAACAAGCGAGAATGATCTTAACTATCGCGATGTGTTTCTATTGTGTGGTGCTATACATTTTAAAACAACGTGCCAAAATAGATTTCGGCATCCTTCTCCACTCGGAGTGAGTCCCACAATGTATATATTGCACTAATATATATATATATATATATATATATATATATATATATATATATATATATATATATATATATATATATATATATATATATATATATTTCTTGCGATAAAGTTTGCTGTGTGACATATACGTGTGCAATATAACATTTTTTATTTTTTTATTTTTTTATTTTTTTGGAAGATTTGAAAACATGCTTTACTTTCGGATTAGCGTGCCAAAACCACGGCGAATCATTCCTAACTAGAAATGTGTTTCGCAACGTATAAATCCGCTAGCTTTTTTTTTTTTTTTTTTTGCGGGAAATTGTATCTTTATTATGTATATATTCTATTTAAACCCTTAAAGGGGAACAGAAACGAAATGCTTGCACTTATTTCTTTGTTTGGATGTGATGTATGTTGTGCCGGCAACCAATAAGCACCAGTCTAGACTTGCTGCTGGCAGAAAAGTCAGGAAATGTAATATTAAAACGAATGAACAGATTTCAAAATTGCGTCCGGTGGCGGTCTGTGAAGGTATACGTTGGAGTGATGCGAAGTCATGAGTTCCTAAGAAGCAGCGCCAGTTCGCGGCAGTATGCCTCTCTCTTGGAGTTACTTATACCCTTGTTACACGGGCACACTTAACTGCAGTTACGCTAAACCACAATTAGCGCACAATACTTGCCGACAACATTCTGCGGCGATGCAGTCAGAGCTATGGGCGAACGTGCGCTTGAGCATCTTGAGCACCCATCGAAGCAGTGCACGCGCTCTCTTCACTTCTTTTGAAATAGCTGTCCGAGGGTATAGTGCGGCATCTGTGCTGCCACGTAACCGCAGTGAAAGCTGAGTTAACCGTGGTTAAGTGTGCCCGTGTAACAGGGGTATTAGTCTAATATATGGATAACGCTAACGCGTTTCCTACGCTGTATATCTTAAAGCTGCACGTGCATTCCACACCATCAAGATCGCCGTTCTTTGCGGACGTTAGGTAGGAGCTTGATTTGAAGAAGTTGAGAAATCTGCCAGGCCAACCATATCCGCACTCTGTCCCATACCCCCCCCCCCCCCCCCCCCCCCCCCCCCCCCCGGGATGGAATCCAGTGAATACCTTATGTACATAGCTTGCAGGCTTCGCATGTGCTGGGTATACTGGTGGTTATTTTGACTTACTCCTTCCCTGTTGCTGCTACTTCTGCGGTGTGAAATGAACACGGTGAACCCAACGGTCGTGGCACATAATATACCGGCATGTCCGCGAATGACGTTACGGGCAAACTATGAATGCACGAACTCAACTCTGTGACGTCACGGCGCGATGGTGGCGCGTCGAGCACACTTCCGGTCTGGGGCTGTGGGCAGAAGTCGCCATGCGAGATGTGCATTCCTGCGTTGTTTTGAAAGAAACCAGACAAAAACCTGCCTCCTCGCCAGAATGCCGGGACTGCGGCCGTATCAAAAGTGTCTAGGAAGGTTTGAAAGTAAGTTTTCATGTGCTCGGTTCGTCCGAGACGTGGATATGTGTCTTGAAAAGGGAAAACCAAACGCCGTCGGACCACGATTGCTTGGGCGGAAAGCACTTTGTGTTGAATTCACGGATACTTCTGGTCCACATATTTATTTCTTTTGTTCCAACATGAACGAGGGAAAACCGTCAAGTTGTATGGACCACCTGCGGACTATGCTCAGTGCGTCTTCAAGTTCTAACGGCCGCCTGATCGTTCGAACTGTCGTCTGCTCTTTGACACGTTTCTGCTTGTCGACTGCTCTTTCAGACGACACCAAGCCGTAGACCAAACGTTGGCCCGGGAATTGCGATAAGAAGTAGGTGCAGGCTTCAAAAGACTTTTAAGTCTAAATGAATGTTAATTGGGGTCAACAAGCTTAATGGCCATCATCGACGTGTTCTCCTGATTCACTTAGTCCGATCCTGCTTGCGATTTTCAGTATCGACGTCGACCATCTCAGCTACGGTTCACGCTTTTGCAGCCCGAGCGACGTTGCGACCGAAAATTGTGAGCGGAATCTCATCATGCGAATCAAGCTTTAGCGTCCATTCTGCGGCGTCCACGGGGAATGAATCACCGCATGTCACATTATTCATACGAAGTTTGGCGGTGTAAGGAGCCTCGGTAATTTTGCTGAGGCCATGCAAAGAGTCAAACATTGCCAGGAAGACGTAGAATCAACAATTTCTACCCCAAACACATCACGGGGTCTCACACCGACGCGGACAACGACCGATTCCAATGGTTTGTTTATGGGCGACGGCGAGCTTCTTGCCCACACTCCATCGCGCATGCGCGGCGCCGGTGGCGTCCGCTAAGGGGCGCTTCGGTTTCTGTTTTTGTAAACTTGAGTCGGTCTATAGGTACAGTCTTCGGGTATTACTACTGGTGGCAACGTCACGCGTTGACGCCACCTAGCGGCAACGCTCGTAACTACAGTACCCTTGGCTGTGCAGGAACCATTGAAGTCACGAACGCGATACGCATTACGCTTCTCGCTGACCGACTTTGAAGCGAGGGGTAGAGAGCTCGAGCTCACAAATGTTTTTTTTTAGCTTCTTCCTCCCCAGCTTTCCTCCTCAACTCAAAAGCGAAATGAGAAATCACGTGGTCGTCGCGTGCTTAGGCACCGGTGCGATGACTGCCAGCTTTCATTGTCCTTCGCCCCACCCCTGCCCGTTTCGATCTGGATGAGCATCGTACCGGCGTGCGGTCGTGTATCACTACTGCGTGGTGCACGTTAAAGACCCCGGGTTAGCGGTGTACTGCACGGTCTAAATTGCTCATCTACAGCGTGTGACTCGTCGCAACTTTAATGGCTGACCAACTACACGCTGTATAAATATCCACACAACCCAATTTTTTTTTTTCATTGTCCTTTCAAGCACACCATGGAACTTGTCATTTGCAAGTTACGATAAGTGCCGTCACGGCACTCATTGGCCACGAACGCCAATCAAAATATTCGTCGACGAATTGATTGTTGACAAGCGCATACGTCCGAGTGACGCAGTGCTCGTGTCCCATGCGTGAGGTTCGCTAGGCTGACTTGCTTCGGGTACCGCGAATGTATCACTGTAAAAAGGCGGAAAGTTTTTGAAGGATAAAAAGTAAGACAGAGCCCGCTATATTTTTTTTTAAATTTCGTATTGAAAAGTTGACTTTTGACTTTCTACCCTTTTTTTAAAGCCCACTAAACGATATGAGATTAGTAAGATTACAATCTAAAATGATTTATCCCAGCTCAAACATTGATTTCATGGCCCCTTTAAGAGAAGAAGCTTTGACAAGCATATAATCAAAGCTTATGTGTTGTAGAAACCGGCAGTCGTCTTGGAACTTCAACGGCATAAGCGGAAGCTAGTTTAAGTCCCACGAGATTATACTCACTTCGAAGTTGCGCAAGCGCAGCTGTGTTCCTGCAACCTTTAGTCACACCTTGACGCGATTTCGTGAGCATGAGATTTTTGTTGCGAGAACTCCGAAGACCGATCTGTAAAGTGACTTTTGAATGCTACAAATGCCAGACCATACAGACCATCAAAGGCCTCGATTATGTGAAATAAGAGGACTCTGAGCGTGCCACCCTATTTTCTCTTTCATCTATCATCCCCAACCTTTTTGGATATCCATGCCTCGGCACATCTCTGCTGAATGCACTAAAATGATAAGCTTAACTGAACAACAATAAACATCGCAATCTTCCTCGGGACGACCTGAGATGAGTCATAAAATATCAGTAAGCCGTAATTAAACTTTTGAACGCGTAGAGTTTTTTTCTATTCCACGGCTTTACAAAGTTTCTTTGCATTGAATCATATAAACATCATTCACAAAATTATCAATATCTTCTTTTCTTGACAAAACATCGTAATGTTCCCGAGGAGTGTGATTGCTTGAATATCATAGAACGCAAATCAATTAAAATTTTCATATGTACTTAACAATTTTTATACCGTAGAATGCCCCAGAAAGTTGGCCATTATCCTCAGCTTATTTTGACATCAACGCCTCGGCGCCAGCAATAAAATCAGAATTTCTCCTGAACAGCACCAAACATCGCAATGCTCCCCAGGAATATTTGAGATGAAAGTCATAAAAAGTCAATAAACCATAATTAAAGTTTTGCCACACGTATAGTTTTTTTTTCTCACGGCTCTAGAAATATTTCTTTTGCACTGAATGTTGAAGGCTATTTTCAAATAATTTACAATTCCTTCTTCTTTTTAAAGGAAAATTGTAATTTTTTCGAAGGCTGTAATTGCCTGGGTATCACGGAAAGCAAAACAATTAGCATTTTGTTATTTCCTTGAAAACGTTTTATTCCACGGAATGTCGCAGAAGGTTGGCCATTTGTAGACTAAATGCAATGAGGAAAGTAAGTGTTTGAAATGGACTCGAGTGTTTAATGAAGGTTGGCAGAACGTTTATGATGCGTTTGAGGAGTGTGATAGAGTTTCCGTCCACAAATGATTTGGTGGACGAAGTGAATAAAAAAGTTAAAAAAAAGTCAAAGCCGTTTACAACTCCCTCTAACGCCGAATAACAGCGCAGCTCTTGAGGAGGAGGAGGGAAGGGTACTGAGCAGAGAGTACACCACTCATTTTTCTCTCTCCTCCGGGCCTCGGGGGGTCACGTGACCTCGCGGTTACGCCGACGCCGACGACGCCGTTCAAGCCGGAAGCGGGCCCCTAAGAGCTGCACTCTAAAAAGGTCGACGCTTCGCAACTTAATTGTATATCGTTTAGCACGTGTCCCTGACGTTTAGAAATTCGGAAGTGATTACTGAACACTTCACTAGAGCACGAATTATTTTCATAACGGATGGCAAAAATGTTGGCTTTGCCCAAGATTCAGGCGGCAGATATCTATAAGGACGGCGTCCACTTACGCGTGCCACAATATGATAAATGCCATGACATCAAAGATAATTATATCAATAGATTAAGGCAGTGGTCCTCAACCATCGATGTTTCGCGGGCCCCTTGTGGACCGACAGAGATGACGGAGGGCCCCGTTCATGGTGAGGGGAGAGAAAATGTATAGGTTAAATATAATATTGATACAAAATATTAATATAGCTAAGGGCTAGTGTGAAGTATACTTCTCTTATTGACATACACACAAGCAAACTCGCCCCAAAATTGAAAAATTTCTCGATATGTATAAACACGACTTTTAGTGCCGGGCTTGACTAATAAGGCGGACTTCGCGGACCCATAGAAACCCTTCTAGGACCCCAGAGGGTACCCGGATCCCCATTTGAGAACCACATGGATTAATGTATGACAAATTTATTCGAGGTAAAATATTTCACAAACAATCTAGCAGACATCCTGTTTAAAGTAACTTTTGAGATGCGCCTCGTAGTGGTAATAAAATTGTTACTTTGTTACCGAATAAAATCACAATCAAGCGCTGTCTATTGCTCGGTGAAAACTGTAATGCCGGCATACAACGTAGTTATTATGACAATGATCTGTAATAATTTAAAAAAAAAAGCTTCGCGGGAAAATTAACGAGCGCTCCATAAAGCCGCTTGTTTTAAGATTAGAGCGAGACGAAAGACAAAGAACAATCTTTCCTCACAACCAAGAATTAACCCCCCCCCCAGAAAAAAACAACAGCTTTGAGAGCATTAACAAACCAGGATCAAAAAAGTCACAAAAATGTTTCACTCCTTCGTGAATGTCGGAAAAACCTAATTTCCGGACGAGCTTTAAGCTGGCGCAAACGAGGAGCGATGAAAATCCCCTCCGCTCGCGTCTTAGAGAAGAATATAACGCCGGGAGTGAACAAATAAAAGAGAAAGAGAAAAAGAAAGTCAGTGAGAGAGAGAAAGAGAGAGCAGGCTTCGTTTAAAAATACGTAGTTACAAGATTCGTTCTCTCTTTACTGCCACCGTCCATCCGCAGTTTTCTAAGACCCCGTGGCTTTAGCGTGACGGAGGTTAGGGTTAACGCGCAGTCGAGAGGAAGGAGGCAACGACTCCACGGAAGACTCGTTTCTAAGACTAAGCAAACTTTGTTTCGGGAGGCGAGTCCCCGCGGGCGCATTAATTTGTCACGACCAAGAGACGGGTCGTTTACTAAAAAAAAAATATTTTTTTTCTATTATTTTCTTTTAGTCGCGTGTGTATGGGTATGCGGGCGATTTATGTTAAAATTCACGACGAGGGCACCGGCGGTGAAATATTGCTTTTTTTCTTTATTTTTTGCCCTATTTTTGTTTTCTTGTCTCGAAGTACATAATAAACGAGTAAGTTTCTACGGAGTACGCGATTAAAGCGTGTCGGGCTTTGCTCACTTTTCCAACCAAAATTTTGAGCGGAACTTTAGCTTTTAAACACCGCCCCCCCCCAAAAAAAAAAAAAAAAATTGGCTGTATGGAATAATTAAAAATAAATCTCATATATATATATATTTCGATATCGTCTGGCTCGCATCTTTACAAAATAATTTTTGCTGATATTCCTCGTGAAAGTCTCACCGTTGTAAGTGATGTAGCGTAACGTCCATCTTGGAGCTCGGCACACTTCCCGCAGGCACATAAAACCCACCAGGTTAAAGTGACTGACAAAATGAAAACACCAGAATGTCTTTTTTCTTCTTTTTTAAAGCCCGATCTCGAGCACGCGCTAGTTGCCCTCCGTCGTGCTTTGGCGCCCCTTGCACGCTCGAGGCCCACGAGACGTCAAAGTGTTATCGAAAGTAGAAAGCTGGCAGTGGTGGAGGGACAACGAAAGAATCTCCTTGCCGCCCTAATCCTGTCAGTAGAAGTATCAGTTTTACATCCTCGAATTAATAGCTCCTCCACAGCGTAAACTAGTATCGCCAATCTCAAAGGCACAATACCGACCGCGCGCTGTCTAAACAGTTAACGTCTAATTTGCACTACTTCCTTCATATTGCTGCCAAGACCAATTGAAATTCTCAAAAATAAAAATAAAGCACTTTTATTTTGTAATTGTTTAGGCGTTGTAGGGTAAATTACTAAACTATTTACCTCATTCTGCGTGAGTTAGTACCACAAGGGTGCCACAGTATTGGGTACCCCAGTAGACTTCCGGCGGTGTATTTATTTGTTCGTCAGCAACGCACAGTGATTGGCTTAGAAGATTTTTATTGCGAAAAGTACCTGTAATACGTTTATAAGTACCTGCGCGCATTGTAGAAAGTAGTACACTTAACAAAATAATGTGAAACAAATAAAATTAAGAGGAAAACCGGAAGCACGCAGGGGTCCGCCGATAACTGGCGGCAGCGAGCTTGCTTGCAAACAAACATGGGTGAATAGCGGAGGCACCAGACGCCATTTCAAACGCCGACAAACTTTCTACTGTCCTCACGGCCGGAATGAATACGCGCTCGCTGTCTTACGGCCTCTCCAGTGAGGAATGATAACACCTATATTATGGCAACACCTAGAGCCACTGATTAATCTACGCTTAGAGCATCGGCACTCTGTTCCCCGGTATTGTTGCGGTCGCTGCCATCTTGGTGCTTAGAGCAGGGCAGACACCACTGTCGATCGCCACAATTCAGAAATGCGACTTCCCTCAGCTTTAGATGAGGTGTTAGCAAGCTTATGATATATCGTTTTACTCTGTTGCGAGCTGTTTTGAATGTCTGGAGGACGGAAAAGTGTTTTCTAGGATCTCAGATAAAGCTTCGGTTAACTGGCCACCACGACTTTAAGCCACAAAATGGCTAAGTGTCGTTACTCTGAAGCGTAGCTTATTTAGTGGCTCTAATCATGGCGGCGCAGCGCAGCACTGAGCTAGATCTCAGTCGCTTTGTTCCTCCGAGAAGTGGCGCGCGGGACGTATCTCGAGCATTTGCACAACAATGAACGACGACACGTTTCCCGAAATAGAGGGACTTTACACGTAATGGGTTTTAAGGCCGCGGTCCCACGGCGGCCATTTTGAACCGGCCATTAGTTAAACCGCTCGTGTAGCTGAAAATCTGCCTCGAGGATCTCTGCTCTTACGCACCCACTCTCTTCTGCTAGCCCGGTGGCGTAACCACGTTCACCTAATGCCCCTAAACTAGAGGGTACCTTCTCCCTCGTCCTCTGACGCGCATACCTTTTACTTTTATGATTTGCTTTTTTTACACCCGCGCGTCGGCTGTAGCGCCGCCTGTATCGGCCCAAGAAAGCAGACGGCCTTCCTATACTTGAGTCAGAGCGCAGTCAAAGGATGAAAGACACGCAAATTTGTAGGCGCTTTGCAGTAGCATGCGCATGGGTGCCGCCATAACCTACCTTCAGTTTTTGTTTCCTCGTATTCCGTTTAATTCACTTCATCATTACCATTGAAGGCCAGTTCATGGCCATTTTCAATTGTATTGCGTCCTCCTCAGCATTGGCCTTTGCTGAGGCTCGTCGACGGCCGTTTCAGTGGCTCGGTATCTCGGTAAGTCATGAAAAGGTCGGCAATGGCGGGTGTAATCTGGCGCGTGTGTAAAGCGTCTATAAACACAGGCTAAAAGCGCACTGTCACGGTCTACCAGCCTCGAAAAATGTGCTCAAAGAAAGACGATGAAAGCCGTGACGTTGCACAGTCGGCGTTATTTGACTGGCGATATGAGCTAATAGCGTTCACTGCACTCCGATACCATAGGCATTCCTTCTCCCTCCACCTCTGACGCGCACACCTTTTATCTTTGTCTTCCTTTTTTACACCCGCGCGTCGACTGTAGCGCCGCCTGGATTGGCTCAAGATAGCAGGCGGCGTACTTGAAAAGATGTCGCCACTTTTCCGCATAAAGGGGCTTTGCGTTCACCTCGTGCTCATGTTTGAATTGTGCGCATTATTAAAAAAACACGCGGTGTCCAGCTGGCCCAGATGGCTTATTGGCTAACTTGGGGTGGTCATTTCCCGGCAATGGCGTTCGCGTGGTCAAAAGCTTGCGCGTTCATGCTGTTCGGGTGGCGCTTCTCAGGCGTGTGCCGGCCATTTACCGGCACAATGTTTGCCCGAGCTTCAAGAGGTCGGGCAGCTTGTCTGCCAGACTGTATCCGGGGTCGTCATATCCGAATCGGGAAAGGGAACCAAACGAAACAATGGTCGCCGATAGCGGGTTCGAGTAGAAAACGAAGACATTGAGGCAGACACCCCTCTGTGGTCCGAGGAAAGACAGCAAAAACAACGCAGATAAAGATAAAATATTTTAAAGGAAGCTTGCGCAAGATCAGTTTGCTATGGGACACTGCTTGTTATTACACCGCTGTAAAAAAAAAATACTGATAGCGTTGCAGCTTGATACTTGAACGCGCATTACTGTGTCAAAGGGCTGGGCCAAATGAAAAGGATGAGGATTCCAGATAAAAGGTAATAACAAGAAAATAGAATACAAAAAGCGACGCTGGTGAGTCTTCTGAGATCCTTGTAAGGTGGCAACAGTTCTTCGGGAATCTAAACAAATATATTAAAATTTGTTTACCCATATTTCAAAGTCCGAATGTATGTCGCAGATGAATACAGAGTGCCAATTGTATCATAAAATAATCGAAGTTAGCAAAGCTCACGTGCTACCCAGGAAAACGAAAAGGCCAGTTGCCGGCGCCTTGCGTTCGGGTGGAGAGGGTCACGTGGTGCGCCGCTGGCGCGGTTTTGGTTAGAGTGAACTAGAATATAGGGGCAGTAAAAAAAGCGTCAGCGGGCGCCCCATCGGCCGTGTGAAGCCAGAAGTGTAGACTGCCGCGCGCGGCGCTGTTGTCGAAATCCGGAGGACATGGCTACTGTCAACGTTATTAGATTACCTCAGTTGTGAAACTCCCGCGGAGGGAGGTACCCCCCCTCACTCACTTCAGCCTGCCTAGCGTCGTTCGAAGCGCCATCTGTATCTTCGTTTCATAATTATGCGTTTTAAAGAGCCCAGCTGAAGCGCCAAATTGCGATCACGACGCCGCCATTTATCCTGCAGCGGTCACTCAAGGAACTGCATTTAACATCTATTTTGGCTTCAACCGGCCATTTTGGAGCCAAAACAGATACAGTGGAAAGGGTCACAGGGATGCCGCCCCCGTGTCCCCCGGACGCAACGCCGAATTGCCTAGGTCGGGACGCAACGCCGAATTGCCTAGGTCGTGAGCCTAGGTCGGGACGCGCTACCTGAAATCGCCGCTGAGGCATGGTTGTATGAAAACAATATTAATTGCACTGCAAAACCTTGCAAACTAAAGATTTTAGAAAACATCACGCGCCCCCATTTTGTACTAAGCTCCAATAAAAGTTACTACAAAGAAAGTTTTTTTTCCGTTGGTTTTTACGTTTCTAGTAACGTTGAAACGTACGTCTCCTGATTCAGTTACCAAAGCAGCCGTCTGGCGGCGCGTCGAGCGACGCTTGGCGAGTCGTGGTGAGTGAGGGGGGGTACTGTTCGTGCATGGCGGCGCCTATGAGCAGTTCCGTAACTGAGCTAATCTAATAACGTTGGCTACTGTATACCATGGGAAATGGCGTCGCGTACGTTTTCAGATGGTTTCTGCGGTGTCTATGGTCGTTTTCGCAATTTGTTTTCGCGAATGTCAAGTGCTTGGCATTGTGATTACATAGGTTCGAGTCTTGTCGTTAAGCAGTAAAAACGAAGAGAAAGAAGACGAATGCGCACCACTACGCGCCAGCATGCAAGACCGCTAGCCTGGGGTCATTAACGTGCACCACGCAGTAGTGATACACGACCGCACACCAGTGCGATACTCATCCAGATCGAAACGGGCAGGGGATTGAACCCAGGATCCCTGGGTTCTGCAGCACGAGCTTTCGCTCCACGTGCTCCGAGCTGCTAAGGCGAGACGAAGTATAGACGAACACGCGGCTCTGACGTCACGTCTCTGCGGTGGCGCTGTTGTCGCCACGGCGCATGCGCAGAAACTTCACCTCACGTCAATCTGGTTTCTGCACTCGCCCAGTGCCCACACCTGGTGTGGGCAAACGCGACTTGTTTGGAAACAGCGTGTCGGTCTATATGTATCACAGAAAGCTCGAATGCCTCGAAAATGTGACGCTAGGGTTTGGGATAAAACGCGGAACTTAGAGAACAAGTTATATGCGTCTAACGACTATAGAACTATTGCTTAATTACCCAAGCATCAAGGAAAATGCTGGGAATGTATGTACACGCGTCACACGGGCTCGCCTTCTCCGTATAAACAAATTCGAAGTGACACCAAAATAAAACGTTTACGGACGCGCGTGCAAGATGCCATTTGTTTTACGCATTTGCTTTAGAAAAGTTACTACCAGCGACACTAAATAAGCTACGCCTCACAGTAACGACACTTGGCCATATTGTGGCTTAAAATTATGGTTGCCAGTTATCTGAAGCCTTATTGGAAATCCCAGGAAATGCTTTTCCATCCTCCACTAATGGTTGAACAGTTGGCGACATAGCCAAGCAATATTCCGTGAGCTTCTTAACACCGAATCTGATGCTGAGAATGTCGCGCTTTTGAATCATGACGATCGGCAGTTTCGTCTGCTCTGCACAAGCACCAAAATGGCGGCGCCCACAACAATGTCGGGGTACGGAGTGCCGATACTCTACACTCTAAGAAATTCCTGCGCGTCTACTTACCCGCAAAACACTCAAAGAGCCAATCTCTGAGATCTACGAAATCAGCTCAGCGAATGATGAGGCGGAACATTCGTTCAAAGCTAAAAATGAAGGCTGCGCTGTGGCATTACCCAATGCAAAGCGTCATGCTTGAATTGCGTAATACCACAGCGCAGACTTAATTTTGAAGTCTAAACAGATGTTGCGCCTCGTCATTCGCTGAGCTTATTTCGTAGATCGCAGAGACTAGTTTTTCGAGTTTTTGCGGTTAAGTAGACAAGCAGGCATTTCTTAGAGTGTAAGCGTAGCTCATTTAGTACCTCTAGTTACTACTACTGACGCCATCACGTGCAGTGCGTGCAACTACACTCCTTGGTTCTTGGCTAATTAATAATAATAACAATAATGTTTATTTTTCCATCAAACAAATGATGGAGTGAGACCGAGGAAAAAGGCTGCATCATGCAGCTTGAATTTTGCGAAAGGTCTATCGAAAGAAGGCGAAATTTCTCTATGAGCCGACGTCTACCTAAGCCTAATATTGTCACGAGAACTGACATTGTGGACGCATGTGGGAGTTATATATGCGAAAAAAACTTTTCAGCAAGAAAGATAATATTGTTTTATTTTTCTTTTCTTGGTGATAAGTTTTTTTTTTATGAAATAGGTGTATAGGCGCCCAGAATGTCATTTTTTTTTTGTTTTGACAATGTTAGGCTTAGACAGACGTCAGTTAAAAAAAAACATTTTGTCTTTCTTACTTATATCTTGATTCAGGCAACCTCATGGTCTCCACGTGCAGCATTCTATCCCAACCGCTGGTGTCAAATTCTCACAAAGTTTGAGCTTTCTGCGATGCATGGTTTATTTACCCCGGTTGCAAAAAGACGGCTCTCATTTTTTTTTTCTCTCGGGAACGTTTTGTTTTTTTCCACAATGGGGCGCTTGGTCTGCTGCTGAAGCTGCCAAAAGTTACCCGTCGAAACGTTTTTTAACAGTAAATGCACGTCAAATGCGTTTAACAGTAAATGTACGTATGAACAAGCGCTCTGTAGGTGGGCTTCGGGCGACGGCACTGAGTGTGCCGTCGCCCGCTGAGAAGCTTTTCACAGCAGTCAAGTGGACCGCGGGTCAGGGCAGGAGCGGCAGCAGCCACCAATTATTGATGCTCAAGGGTCACTAACGTGAATTTCGAGATTGCAAGTGAATCAGTGTCGCCGTATTTTAAGGGAAAGTCGACATCTCGCTGTTTAATGCATTGCTTTGCATTGGTGCTATTCTTTACGTACTGCTGCCGATATGCTTCAAAAACGAGCTTCACAGGACAAGAAAACCGGTGAAACAGGTTTGATAAGAACGATACCGGCGGCGCTACGCTCCCAACCAATGGAAAACAAACAAATTTGTCCTTACTTGTTTAGACATCGTGACTTTAGTCTGCGAGGGTATACAAATTTGTTACACGCTGTTGATTAAATATTTAGCCACTGCAGTACGACTGCTAGCCTGGGGTCTTTAACGCGCATCCCACAGTAACGATGCACGACCTCACGCCGGTAGAATCCTCGGTCAAATTAAGAAGGGCAGGGTGGACAACCACAAATCGCACCCCCCCCCCCTTCCACCCCCTTCCTTCAAAAGAATGAAAATTGTGGGAGAGACTGCAATGGCGATACCGTCGAAATATGAAGACTACGAAACGAATGCACGCGCACGTGTCTCCAGCTTTGAGGAGCGTTTTGGCCGCGCGTATAGCCATCCACGGTGGAAGCACGCACGTACTGGCTCGCGGTTCTCTGCTGCCGGAAAATGTTCTGCGATATTCGATCGATTGCGTCATCACAGCGAAGTGAGTGTTGTAATGTTATCCAAAAGCTTATTTACCCCCTCCCCCCCCCCCCCCCCCCCAAAAAAAAGAGCTAACTGCTTGTTTTTTTGTTTTTTTTGTATACTTTTTGTTGTGTTTGAAATAACCTTTCTGACAAAAAAAAAAAAAAGAGAAAACTTTTATTCAAGGAATATTGACAAAATCCGCCAGTCCCCCAAGTTTCTCTCGAAATTCTAGAGCAGGTTAATTACAAAACCAGTTTCCTGCTTTGTCCATTTTAGATTAAAAGGACGATATAGAAATGTGTAAATGGTCTAATCCATTTGTTTCTGCCCCTTTTGTGACCGAGGCAGGTTAGACTTTCCGTACGCATTAAATCAACGAAAAGTTTACAAAAAAAAAAAGAAACATAAAGAAACTTGCATTTACTTAAGGGCGTGTAAAATAAATATGTGTATTATGCGTGTAAATGTGGATATTATTTTACAAACTATTATTTTTTTTTCTACAGAGGCCTACCACATCCGGGACTTTGGCAGCAACGCGGAGACCAGGAAGACGCCATCGTCGTCCAAGTACCACCCGGACTCCTGGTACCATCCCCAAGGTAAGTCGAGTGGTACATTTCAACTGTTCAATTTGTTTAATGAGCTCATTAATTTCAACAAAATAAATAAAGGGGCGAGTAGGTACGTATTCATATTGAAACGGCGAAACTACACTCAGACGAAGCGGTAGAGCCTCGTATATATACAGATATATTTTTTTCTTGAAAATATTAAATTAGTCAGTTGTTAGCCAGTGTTCGTTTTGTTCAGTTTGTCGTTTCTTCCGTGTCTAGCCTCGTTGTTTCGCGATGAGTTCATTAGTGTTCTGTAGTTGTAGACCTGGATAAAACTATACAGTATGTTGAAAACAAAAGTCTTCAATGTTAAAGGTGGACACCTAAGAAAGGTGAGTAACAGTTTAAGGAACGCCGAGCGCGACAAGTACCGGCTACCTAATAACCGCTACGTGGTCGAAGATGTTTCGTAAATAAGACTTTAGGAATTACGAAGAGCAAATCACGCATAAAGAAGCGTTGACATCAGGCACGCCGTACGCTTAGGCCTGCCAGGGGCGATAGAAATCGTAAATCTAACGTGTCATTCTTATGCATAGGCGTAGACAACGGGGGGGGGGGGGGGGGGGGGGCATCGGGGCTTGTGCCCCCCCCCCCCCCCCCCCGGGCCATGATTCCTATCGAGACGCTGTTTACGTGCCATGTAATGAGCTTCTAGTAGTCGCATGTAAACAAGATAACGCAAACAGCGACGGACACATGGCGATTTACATACGCTGTAAAATGTACCCCCTAAAATAAAGTACTGATAATTGTCGGTGTAAAAAAAAATGCGCAACCCCCCTCCTCGGAAAACTTCTCAGCCTGCCCCCCCCCCCCCCCCCTTCCCCGGGAAAATGGAAAGTCTACGCCGCTGTTCGTATGTGCACTGTCTAATAGTCCCAAAGTTTAAGTGATTAATCTAGAAAATAAAACCCGTTTTTTTTCGCCCGCATAAATAAATTGCGCATCGCAGAAAGCTAAACTCCGTGAGAACATGACGTTAGCGGTGGTGATAAAATGCGAGACCATTTTATGATCCAGGTAACATGATATGTTACTGGATCAAAAGATACAAAAGAAAGAACACAATTCCTCTGAGTCGACGTCCACTAAACCCTATAATATTCATTAAACCGAGGTTTGAGATTGCGGTCGCCTGTAGCATTTATTTGAGTAAAAAAATTCTTGTGATCAAGGAAGAAAACGATCTTGTCTTTTTTACTGAAAATATTTTTTTACTGAAAATATATTTTTACAGGCGCCCACAAACTGAAATTTTGGTTTAACGAATATTAGGCTTAGGGGAGCGTCGGCTCACAGCGAAAATTAGTTTTGGAGCGCAGCTCTTAGGTGCCCGTTTCCGACATGAGCGGCATCGCCGTCGCCGTAACCGCGCGTTGCATAATGGGACGTTTCTCATAATGGCGTCATACGTGGCTTCACGTGTGACGTCACGAAGGTCATGACCTTTATAGTGAAAGTCACGTAAAAGTCGTGAAGGTCATGACGTGACCTTCACTCGTGAAGGTCTCGTGAGGGTCGTGACCTTCACGTGAAGCTGTCGAAGGAGGGGAGGAGGAGGAGAGAAGGAGGAGAGGAGGAGGAGGGGCATACCTTCCTCTCCGTACCCCCCCCCTCCTCCTCAAGAGCTGCGCTCTTATTCGGCATTGCAGGAAGTTGTAAACATCTTTATTTTTTTTATATAGTATCTTTTGATCCAGGTAACGTCACGTGCTCAAACTTTCTCATATTTATCGTCACCACTGGCGTCACATTCTTTCGGCGTCTCAGGTTTCTGCGATGCTTAGCTTATGATTTGGGGGTCAAAAAATCGCGTTTCATTCCCTCGATCGATCCCTGTAGTACTGTGTTGTGATCAGGGCCCGTTTGCTCGAAGCGCTAACCGCGGCTAAAGTTAGCCGCAGTACCTAGGAGAGGGATTTTTTTAAATCACGTGACTGGGCTCGGTAGGGATGCGGGGAAACATGGCGGTGCCCCAGTGAGTGAGCGCCGCTCGCTTTGGAAATAATATGTCGTTGTAGCTGCAATATCGGGCGCGTTAAAGGGGTACTCCACCGATTTTTTGAGCTACCCCAACTAACTATATTTTCTGACTCCCCGGCCTTTACTCTCTCCGGTATGCTATTTAGAATCGCGAAATTCATAATAGTTATTGCGAAATCGGCAAATGAAAATGATGCAAAAACCAACATTCAAATATACGCGCGCTTTTCGGGGCCGTGACGTTAGTGGCAGGCAGGCTTGCCAGTCGAGCAAGCAGCCAAAAAATAGAATATGCCAATCATTTGTTCCGTGCTGGAGCGCGGGTACTGCAGCGAGCTTCCCAAGCATTCATTTGACACCATGAAACTGCTTCGAATCAGTTTAAAACAAAATCTACAGCCCAAAGAGTGAACCCCTGCCTTCCACTGACGTCACTTTTTCATTGTTGCCAGTAGAGACTTCGAGCTTGAAAAACACGATGAGGACTAAAACTGTAAATTCAATAACTTCGCGAAAAAACAATATTTTGACCTAATATTTGGGATACTATTTTCGCGATGTTTGTTGGTTAGTTTAGCAAAATTTCAAGCAAATCGGAGACAATGAAAAAATCGGTGGGGTAGCCCTTTAAGGCCTGTCCGAACAGGATACTACAAAACTCACGACTCCGGCAAATCGTGCCGCGCTCTGCCGCGATCCGCTTCCGGCCGTCGGAGGGAAATTTCCCTCCGTCAATTCTTCCCGGGGGGAAACTTTCCTCCGTCAAATCTCCTCCTCGCTTCCTCCACGGCGGCCTTGCTCTGCTCATCACGTGGGTCCGGAGAGCCACTCACACGCTCTGTTGGCTGTCGGTCAATCGCTCAAGGCCTCCGCTCACAATACGGAACCGCATCGGACGCCATCACGACGAAAGTGCATCTCGACAAAGAAAGCAGATCCGAGGCGGACGAAACGCACCCTTCGACGCAGGAATGTCCCAAATCCACCCGAAGCCGGACCCCCTTGGCCTTCGAGCCGAGGCGACAACGGTACGCGAGGTCGTTGGCGAGGTGAGCCAGATACAGGTGGCGTGTGACGTCGGGGAAAAGTGGAGGAGGCCAGGAGAGCAGTCGTGATCGTGAAAATTTTCACGACTCCTGCAAAAATTTTTACGACTCCGACAAATCGTAAAAATAAAAGCGTCCGCTTCGATTTTCACGATTTGTCGGAGTCGTGCGTTTTGCAGTGTCCTGTTTGGACACCCCTTTAGTGAGCAACGAATGGTGCAGAAGGCTTTCGCTTTGCTTTACTTCACTTAAACCGCAAAGCATGGGCAATGACATCGCCGCATTTTTTAGATAGTCTTTCGATTCTGGGCATTCCTAAGCCTCAATGAACGCGATAATTGTCGGCATGGCAACGTCTTTGGAAAGCGGATTGTTGATAGCACACAAAGGCAGACAGCGTCCCAATAGACCTTTTTTCTAATTTATCCAAGCACCGAGGTGCATGCTACGACTATAGTTGCACGCGTCGCACGTGCTGGCGTCTGCAGTAGTAACCGTTCTAAAGCAAAAAGTATACAACAAATTTTGCCTTGAACGCGCGTTCGTTAAAGCCTTATTATGATTTTTTACGTCGAATCTTTTATAAGAGGAAGGCCAGCGCGCGTGGACCGTAGAATTACACTTCCAGCGTTCTCCTCGCGATGCTTGGATAATTTAGAAAAAAAGTCTGTCGGGACGCTGTCTGCTCTTGTGCGCTATCAATACCCGACCGATTGAGTCAAGGCAATCCGCTTTCCGAAGACGTTGCCATGCCGACAATTATCGCGTTAATTTAGGCTAAGGAATGCCCAGAATCGAAACACCATCTAAAAAATGCGGCGATGTCAATGCCCATGCTTTGCGGTTTAAGTGAGGTAAAGCAAAGCGAAAGCCTCCTGCACCATTCGTTGCTGACAAACGCGCCCGATATTGCAGCTACAACGACATATTATTTCCAAAGCGAGCGGCGCTCACTCACTGGGGCGCCGCCATGTTTTCCCGCATCCCTACCGAGCCCAGTCACGTGATTTCAAAATCCCCTCTCCTAGGTACTGCGGCTAACTTTAGCCGTGGTTAGTGCTTCGAGCAAACGGGCCCAGGACACGCAGTATGTATACCGGGACTTTAGGAGAAAACATAACCAGGTTTTATCTTGCCTCAAAAGTAAAATACCCGTTGCCAAACGCTCAGTCTCCACCCGATTGATGCGCTATGGCGGTTGGCACCAGATGTTAAAGTTTTAGAACGTATCGCTATCTCATTCAATAGATAAAAGAGAGTTTTCGAATTTTTAATTGAGAAAATGGGGCCCGTGTCTTTTAGCAGACGCCATTCGCCTTTTTGTGATCGGGGACTTTCTTGGCCCATTTTCTCTTTAAATACTTTCAAATATTGAGCACATGCACTTAGAACCTGTGTATGGTAGCACTCTTCTGTATAGGCTATCAGTTCACCACTGACTTAAGATAACAGTAGAGGATAAAAAAAAGAGAACCTGATTGACAGCATTTCACCTTGCTTTTGTTTGCTTTCAGATGCCCCTTCTGAGTTTGAGGACGAAACGACAGACGGTACGTGTATTACATTTGCATTCGCTTGATCACGTGGCACGTTTTGTATATATTCATTCTGTTTCGATCAAAAGAAAACGTGTACTTTTATGGTAGGCGTACGTCATATATCGTCGATCCTCGATATTACGTATATTCAATTGAAAAACGTTTAGATAATTTTGTTTCCTAACCAGCACGTCTACATATTTTCGCTCCTTGCAATATAGGCAAAAAACCTTTTTTAGAAAAACGTTATCATGATTGTTTTTGCCCAGGCAAACATCTGAAGCTCACTTACTAACATATAAATATTTTGCATGACTTGGCGTTTGTTATAGGCCACAAGTAACACTGGAATTGGCAGTGAGACGTTTTTTGCATACCTGCAGACAATAAAACACCATAAAAATGACTGAGACATTTTTGTTTTGCCCATTTGAATTTATAAAGCCACCAAGTGTAAATTAAGCGTGGTCTATCAGCGGGAGGCTCAAACAGTCTATCCCATGGACTAGTTAACCACTTTGTGTCTTTATTCGGCTTTGTTCTCTCCCCCAAAAGCCCTTATCGCGTCTCGACCAGGTTGCCCCTTGGGGAAAGCTGTTAACACTGTGCCATCTGAACCGGCCAGCGCACACACCAACAAACCTACACGCAGACGCGCACAAAGAGGCACATACACCCAGGCCGAGATTAGCCAAAAGCTTAGCCTCGGTCGATTTGGCTCAGCAGTGGCTCCTCCCGTCTTCAGCTTGGCTTGGCTCGGTTATGGCTTTGCTCCTTCCGCTACGTTCACGCCCAGACGCGCGCAGTTAATCTTGACCGACACTGACCCAAGCTTGCCTCCGGTGGAAGAACAAAAACAATACAATTTGGCTTCAAAATAGCCTTGCCTGTTCCGGCTACAAGTTTGGCATGACGCGACATTGACTTCGATATTGAGGCGCAGGCGACTCATTATCGCTTTACTGCGTGATTTTTTAAACTTTATTAATATTATTAATATTGTTAATATTACTGATATTCCATTATTGTTACTTCATTAATACTATTGGCACTCCCCCCTCCCCCATCTTTTTTTCCTCGACGGTGACATGCAGGCACAAAACCACGCAGCCGATCGTCTTTTACATCAACAAACGTTCTTTGTTTCTCTGTGTCAAAAAAAAAAAAAAAATTCTTGACGTTTTTGTCCTCAGGTTATATAAAGAGATGCGACGGTTATATATTCTTTTGTATTCTATATTGAGTGGAGGTTATTGTTGTTCAATGCGGGAGCTTTACGGGGGATTAGGTGCGGCGATCGATGCACCAATGGGATTAGTCTGTGGTCTCTGGATTCTTGGGAGTGTGAACCGTTTTGCGGTGGATTAAAGCCGGACAAGCCTTCAGGTTGACCTCGCGCAACTCTTTATGTTTTGTTTTGATTCGCGTAAGAATTGCTAGTTAGCTTAATGTTTTTCTTCTTTTTTTATTGCGTATTTTGCTGTGTTCCTTTAAAAAAATGGTTTTGAAATTTCGTTTTCCTTCCCGCTAACTGTTGCAATATATTCACTATTATAGTTAATAACGCGATTGCGACTATTCAATTTATTGTATTTTTAGTCAATTAAGAAAAGAACGCGAATCGATGCTACTGTAGATTTGACACCGTTATTTCTGCGACTACGTTTTGATATGTCATGTGACCTTTCCTATACAACTACGAGTCGGATTTTGCAAAATCGACACCTTCATGGCTCTGGTTGCTCCCAAGTTGAGACTGCAGCCAATGCCTCAGGCACCAGAGCTCTAGGTCACCGCTTGAAGCCTTCTTCCGCCGTACGAGCGCTCGCGCTAGAAACGCATGTTCATAGCCTCCTCTATAATGACAAATCGCCAGGAAGAGTGGCCGCCGAAATCGAAAAGGTTGAGCCGCAGACAACGGATGAGATGAGAGCCACGCGACGGGCGCCCCGCTGCGACGGGACCTCGAAACACACTTCGTCCGATCGATGGAATGTTCACACGTACTCTTCGCGTTGCTCGCACTACCGCTTCTTTTCTCGTGGGGTTCGAAAACCATGTTTCGGGTTCTCGCCACTGCAAAAGCTGCTCGCCGACGTCCAGGTTCTCCGAGAAATGTTCTGTGCTACCAGATCCTCGCGCTCCAAATCTGCGACCGGGCGCTCATGGCTCTGTCGTCGAATTGACAGGCTTTGACTATAGAGAAGGCTATGATTTGTGTTAAATCCACGAGCTCGGGCTAATTCGCGCTTGTAGCTTTGGCTGCGGCCCCAGCTAAAGGATGAACAGAATATAGACCTTTCCAGCGGCAGTCTCGAACGAAGCGATTTACAGCGCGCGTCCCTGGTTTTGAGAGTGTACGTCGGTGTTGCCTGACTGCGCTGGGCTGTAGGTTTTCTCGTCAGTAGGCTGTGGCAGCCTACGTAGGCGCAATTCCGGACATTCCGGAATCCGGATTCCGGATTTTGGCGGAAAAAATTGCCTCGTTTTATTTTTTATTTTGTGTTCTATGGCGAAGAGAATTTCTCGGAATTTTTAAGAAAGCTTCGCACTATTTTTGGGAACTAAAACAAAGAAATTAAAGCTATTTTGGGCGAGTCTGTGCGCGACACAACAAATGCCACTGGAATGTTTGTTTCATTTTATGCTGATCTTTTTAACGGCACCATAACTCAGCCGTGTCTTTCAGCAAAGGTCTTAACTCCCTAAAATATTTCACCACACCAGAGGATAGCGGAACTGCATGGGTATTCCAGCTCACAACATGAAATTCAAACTCAAACCTCAAACTCTTTATTTCTCTGCGTTTGGAGAGGGGAGCCAAAGAAAAAAGCAACTCAGTTGTTGCTTGACGAGCCTCTGCCCCCCCCCCCCCCCCCCCCCCGCAGCGAACAAGGACAGCATGTACATACACATAATGTTTTTCTTTTACCATCACACTTACAGCGAAAAAATATAGAACATTAGATGGGGGAGGGGGGAAAGGGGAAAAGTAATTGGTTTAGCCTAGTTTACAAATTCCAGGGGCACTCTCTCACAAACATGAAACGTACATTTTTTGTATGGTTTCATTCAAAACTTCTACATTCAACTCAGGAAATTTAAAAAAACGAGGGTACTATATATTTCAACGTCTGATTTCCGTAGTTCGTTCTGAAGTGCGGCACTAACCATGCGTCTGCAGACTTAGTTTCATAGGTAACCTCCCTCATCCTAAGCTGGAAACAGATATGAGTATATTTTCTTTTTGGGCAAAAAGATTTTTTAAATGCAAGAAAAAGTTTATAATAATACTGATTAGGAATCTGTACAATATTCAATTTAATAAATAATGGCCTATTATGACTATTATACTTAGTATTACATATAACACGAGCCGCTTTTTTTTGTAGAGTATGTAGCAGTTTTATGCTTATAGTGGTCGTATTCCCCCATACCAAGAAGCAATAATTATATTTTGAGTAGAAGAGGGAATTATATATAAGAAGCATAACCAAAATCGGGATGATGTGGCGATATTTGTACATAATCCAGACTTGTACCGTACTTGTACCGTACGATTACTTTTTGGAGTAATTTTGTAATGAGTTGATTACTTTTATTCGGCAGTAATCAGAAGAGTAATCTGATTACTTTTTGAAGTAATAAAATTACTTGTAACCGTTACAATTTGTCAACGGGACCCCCCCCCCCCCCCGGCACACACCTTTGTTTATGAAATGACAAAAATAAAATTAGCTTTTTTTTCGAACGGAAAAAAGAAAAATTTGCGGAGCTGTAGGAAACGAGGTCAATCTCTTTCTATGTACAGTTTCTGTGGAATGTCCGTTTTCTTCTTTTTTTTTTTTTTGAGCTGGGACTGGGAGTGGAGAGCCCCAGGAAAGCCACAGTGCGCGACAACGGCCATTCAGGGTGAAGTTTGAGGAAGCAGAATGTAGCGTTGTGAGTCCGTTCAAACTAGCTCCCTCACGCACACACACACAGAAATAAAAAAAAAAAAAATCCTGCTTAGGGTACCTACTCGCAGCCCGTAGGAGAACCAGAACCGAAGAATGCCTAAAGCGGATGCAAAATATAACAAAGGCAGTTGAAATATTTCCCCATTTCCCCTACGTGGTCTTTGTGACAAGCAATGTTTCGAGTTGAGAAGTGGTCGGGGCGATCTCTTCCGCTAATGGATACTACAAATGATCCGCTTCCAATCCTGGAGCTGCTGCTCTTTTGTATAACGTGCGAGCTCATCCACATGTGAATAATAAAATGAGCGACGCAAACTTTGAGCGAAAACCCTTGCTCAAGCTTAACAAGATCTAAAACCCCCTCCGCCCCCCCCCCCCCCCCCGTACACACACACACACTGGCGAACGCCCAAATCATTAAACGCCTTCAAACGAATTCTATGCTTGTGTCCGCATTGTGAAGGTGCAACGACGACGAAGAGGGAGCCAGTTTTTCTTCTTCAATACTTGTGCAAATGTGAAATATAGGTTGGAAGTAGTTCACTGTTATGAGCGCTAAAGATGTAAGTATTCACACAATAAAGTAATCGGAAAAGTAACCATTACTTCTTTAAGTGATGCCCAATTACTTTTGCCGTCGAGTAATCAAGTAATCTAATCGAATACTTTTTAGCCAAGAGTAATAGTAATTGTAATCGATTACTTTTTTTTTAGTAACGTGTACAAGACTGCATAATACCTACAACCCTTGATAATTTTCGACATGTCTGTTGTACAGTTTCCTACCATGACATGTATTGATTAAATATAATTCCGAGAACTTTTACGCTTTCAACTATATCTATACAGTGTGTTCCAAAAGAGAGAATGGACGTATAGAAACATTTTGTATTTCGTGATCTAAATGATACGATCAACGATTGTCTCATCAATCGAACGATATATATTGTACGTACCCCACAATGCCGCGTAATCCAAACAGAATTTGAGAACGTTCTCAAATAACACAGCATATCCAATACACAGTGTCTACGATGTGTCACGACGATCGGACGGAATCCGGCTTGTCTTGGGGTACGTTTTGAAGAGGGGTGCTATTTTACACAGCACTAAAGCAAATGAACGCACGTGTTTATTTAGTCCCCATACCCCGGACCCCACCAGCTACTTCTCGCCAAGACCGGGAACATAGCCGGGAAGGCTTTTCGCAGATTATCTCAACGGAAATAATCCTCGAAGAACGTCGAACGGCCCGCGTCGCGGGCTGCTTGACGTTCGCTATCTTCGTTCGTTTCCTGCGAAGGTCGAGCAGGCTACGAGCCCTGGTCTTCCCTGGTTCTCACAGTGGAAGAAAACACAAAACACGCAAGCATCCTGAACTGGCGAATAAAGTGAAAGCTTTCAAGAAAAGCCGGCGAACTCCGAATGCACAGTGCTGGTGGGGACTCGCGCTGACCGGGTTTCCACAGCTCGGGCGGGTGGCAGAAATGTTTGGCTGACAGGGGTCGCTCGAGTCGCAAAAGGGCGGCGGCCAGAGAGCTCTCTTTGCAAATGTCTATAAGGGCCTGATTAATCAAATGTTTTTTTTTTTTGTTTTTTTTTTGTGGGAGATGTTATTATCTGTTACTGCTAATTAATTTAGGCAAGACGGATGAAAACGTTGACTAAAAATAGTACTGTACCAAAACTAAATTTCGAAAAAAAAAAACTAAAAACAAAACGACATTGCGTTTGGATTTAAACGAAAGTTTTTGCCAATTTTATTACTTGTAAAAGTAATAAAATTCGTTATATAATTACTCAATGAAAGGACAATAAAACCCTTAAGTTATCCCTTTGAAATAAATTGATATTATCAGCTTGATTGCATTAGGAGATATTCGTAGTGAACAGAACAGCGCACAAGGAGACAAGGAGAGAGATTACACATTCCACAGCGCACTATAGCAAACAACACTCACACCTTACACACGAAAAATAAAGCAAAATTCAAACAAACCGCGCTGACATTGTTTGAATTTTGCTTTATTTTTCGTGTGTAAGGTGTAAGTGTTGTTTGCTATAGTGCGCTGTGGTGTGTGTAATCATGTGCAACCAACTCGCCCAAGCTGCTACGTTAACAACGAGAGAGAGAAGAAGCATATACAACACACAAGCGCTTGTGTATTGTGCATGTTCCTTTTCTCTGTCCTTGTCTGTTTGAGCGCTTTTCTGTTCACTATGTATCATGCCAACTCGCCCAACCTATGACATTAGAGATATACGTATGCTGCTTTTTGTCCACCTAAGGTGGCTTTCCCTGTAAAAGAGTCATAATGCGGGAAAGCACGCTTTAAAGGTCAGACCGTTTTAGTGCGCAGCTCTTAGGGGCCCGTTTCCAGCCTGAGCGGCGTCGGCGTCGGCGTAACCGGGGGGGGGGGGGGGGGGGGGGTCACGTGACCTGGGGGTTACGTGACCCCCTCTCGAGGTCACATGACCCCCCCCGAGGTCACGTGACCCCCCTCCCCCAAGATCACGTGACCCCGGGGGGGGGGGGGGGGGTCACGTGACTACCCGCCGGTGACGTGACCCCCCTCAGTACCCTTCCCTACTCCTCCTCAAGAGCTGCGCTCCAATTCGGCGTTACAGAGATTTGTAAACGGCTTTCATTTTTTTTTTTATGATGCACAACGTAGAATTTTGCTGACAAGTGGACTAAACGTCATTTGAAGTGACATGCGTCGCGTCACGGATGTTCGCTCATCCCCCAGCCCGCGAGTGACCGCAGAGAATCTGCGACCGGCTCACAGAATATCCGTCGACCTGTCGGAGAGACCTGTTCCCTCCTTCTTCGTGAAAGGGCACTGAGAGATGAAAATCATATATTTTTATTATTATCCGAAACGATTGAAAGCGATGCCTGGACATTACCTTCAAAATTCGAAACTTAAAAACTCAGTCTTTGCGAAGTGAAAAAAAAAATTCCAAAAGAAGAATCTGAAGTTTCCGCGCGATCGGCGCCAGTGCAGGACGTCAAAGATTGAGTCGTCCTGCAACTCGTGTTTCTCTCACGCCTCCGAACTGTCCCAACCCGAAGTGTCGAGTTTGCCAGCGTTACGCGATCAACCGCTCTTCTCCGTGTGAGCTGCCTATTGCTGTGAGGAGACGACGCTTCACTTTCGATCTTGAAGTTCTTTTAGGCCCCTTTCAGCAATCTCATGAATGAGGTTGAAGAGAATGCGCAGTGGACATTTGTGGGTGACGTGAGGGGCCATGTCGCCCTGGTGCTGCGTGAAAGGCTGCCCCGGCGGTGTCACAACCCAAAGCACGCTGCGCAGTTTTCCGAAAAATGCGTCAGAAAAGGCGGCCTGGCTGGCTGCAGTTCCTGAAGGACGAATAGAAGTCTTTTATTTGTTCTGGATACTTAGTCGAGGAGGATTATCGGGTCAGCCCAAGCGCCTCTAGAGCGCTGGGGGTTCGAATGGTACCTTGGTTGAAGCGTGGTGTCATTGCGACCAGCTTCCTGCAGCAGGTCACATCACAGGAAGCAAAAGGTGCAAGGCTAGAGTTAAGTCTACCAAACATAGAGAACTTCGTCCGATTCCCCGACTCCGGGATCATCCTCACTGCAACAGGTGCCGAGCGCCGACATGTTTTCCGCGGTAAGATAAAAAGCTAGGAGGCGACATCACTGCCGGACTCCGATTTTCGATACTTCAAAGGGAGTGCTTTCGCAATTGGGTTAAATGACGTTATTAAATATTATAATAAGGTCGCGTACAAAGCTTTTAAATATCATAATCGATAACTTTACACATAAAGAGAAACGAGGAGATGCGAAGAGGGAGAGAAGAGCGCCAAGGATAAAAAGGCGCTCGCACGCGGAGAAACTTTTTTTCGCGCTGATGTATTTTTGAGTGTGTTTATGTCTACATCTTGCATCGTTTTAGACAAAACAAAACTACGACTTTTGGGTGTTAAAACAAAATGCGACCTTTATATTTTTTGCTGTTTCTTGTTTAATAAGCCGCCAAAGGTCGCAAACACGTTCATGAAAACTCCACCTAATCAACCACATACTTCTTCGTCGTGTGAATGATCGCTCATGTTTTCTGAACCGTCTCCTCCTTCTTGCAGCGTTTATTAATAATAATACTAATAATACTACTACTACTACTACTAATAATAATGTTACTATTAATATCAATAAATCAATCAATCCGGGTTTAGTAAAGTGTCCAGGAACAACCAATCGGTCTTAGTGCGGGCACACTAAAAAAACGAGCAAAACACACAAAAACACACATACACACGAGCGCAGAAGGAGAACGTAGTTCACCAGTCTGAAAATAAAAATATTAACAAGTATAAAAGGCACTCAAATCAACAAGGGAAATTAAAAGCACAAAACAGGAACATCAACAGGTGTGACAGCAAAAAGCAAATACTTGGATATCGTACTGACAAACATCAACGCTTCAACTGATCAACCCATTTCCTGCAAGAGGAAGTTTCGAACAACGTTTCCGAAGTTGCTGGCGCATGAGTTAAAGATGAATTGTGTCAGGGTTACGGTTATAACACTCAGCCAATCTTTGGATCGGTTTAGAGTGGCTAAAATGTCGATCTATATAAAAAGAGGATTGAAACCGTGTAGTCACACGTGGAAGTCTAAGGCTCACTTCGGACTGAAGGCTGAGAGAGTTAATCGAGCCATGCGGGGTCTTAAACAAAAACAACAGATCTGCCTTCACCCGACGCTGCTGCAGGCTCAACAAGTTGACGAGTTGCGAGTTACACCCAACGTTTAAGCAAGGATTACCTTTCTGAAGGTAATGATATTTAATGACAGAAATAAATTGGTTTTGGAATCGCTCGACAGATAAACTGTTAGTTTTGGAAATGTCGTTCCAAACAGCCGAGGCGTACTCAAGCTGGGATCTAAATAAGCAACAGTACAGCGTGAAGAAAGCGGATGAGCTTTTGAATTCCTTCGTTATGCGAGACACGGCACCTAACGTGCGCAAGGAGGATTGAACCACGCTGGTAACATAAGTGTCACATCTCAGGGTTGAGTCAAAAACAACGCCGAGGTCCCTCAGTTCACTTACACGTGATAGCAGTTCGCCATGTTAACTCTATGGAAAAAAATATATATTGTGGGTCTTGCGACAACATGACACTACTTTTGTTTTAGAATGATTCAAACAGAGGTCATTGTCTAAACACCAATCACCGAAGGAATATGCGTCATTCTAAAGCGTGGTGCAATCCTCTAAGGTCGATAGTTTTTGTAAAGTTTTATATCAGCGTACTGCAGAAATGAAGAGTTTGATATACCTTGAGAGACATCATTTGCAAAAAAATATTAAAAGGAGTGGGTCTAGATCCCCGAGGCCCTCCAGAGCCTGCCTTGTACAAAAACGAGATAGTATTGTTAACGCGGAAGTAGGCTTGCCTATCAGACAAATAACTTTTTAACAAATTGTATACCGAACCACATACTCCGTACAGGGAAAGCTTGTATAAGTGGATGTTGTGGTTGACTAAGTCGAAACCCTTACTCAGGTCGAAATAAAAAAACAAAAAACAAAAAAAAAAACGTCAAGCTAGCCTCTTTTACAAACTGCTTCAGATGCAGCAGACGTAAAAGCTACGAGATTTGTAGATGTCGATCTGCCGGATATGAAACCATGCTGATTAGGAATGATTATACTATGAAACTTGAAGGGGAGGAATTTATGGATTACCATTTCAAAGAGTTTGGAAAACAAAGAGAAAGGAGAAATCGGTTTGTAATTAAGAACGTCAACACTATTTCCAGATTTCAGGACCGGGACAACCACTACCACTTTCCAGTTGTCGGAAAATATTCCTGACGTCAAAGAGTTATTAAAAATTGTGCACAGTATAGGCGTAAATAATTCATGATAACCCTTAACAATTGCAGCGGGTAACCGTCATGACCTGCAGACAATGTGGGTCTCATTTTCTTAATACATAACCTAACGCGTTCCTCATTGACAACTACAATACCAAATGAATAACCAAACCCGTCCCAGTGAGGCAATATAGTTGAGTAGCAGTTATTATTATTATTGTCGACTGACGCAAAGTGACCCGCAAAACACGCAGACATGCCCTTAGCACTGTCGATATGCTGATTCAAAACGATATCGGACTCAATAGTCTTCCCCAAGCGCGATTTAGCGTACCTCCAAAATTTCTTGGGATTTTTAACGAGATCTGATTCTACTGAGTCACAATGCGACTGGCGATCAGAGTTTAAAACTTTTTTTACAACGCTTTATGCAAATTTTAGATTCAACTTCCCACTTTGAAAGACCACTTTTCTTAAACCTCCTGTGCAAAACATTTTTCAGTTTTGAAAGCTTCCTAAGTTCACGAGAAAACCAGTTAGGGAAGCGAGATTTTTTAGACGTTTTGAGTGGGATGTATATGCCAATGGCCTCCTGAAAAACACTTGTGAGGAGATCTACTTGGTCGTTGACATCATTCGACTCCAAGATAGAAGCCCAGTAAACGCCCGACAGGTGGTAATACAAACCAGTGTAGTCTCCCGCTGAACACTTATACAATGTGTGTGGAGAAGGACCATTAGAGGAACTGAGGATCGGAGGATCAAAAACAGAAAGAACTACATCAAGAGGAGGGTAATATCTATCCTCGGGATCCATTGAAAGTTAACTTCGAGCCGCAAATACACCTTCCGTGTTTGAAAACCACAAATTTAAAGCATTAACTTAGTCGTTTGGAATGTTTTTGTGCTGTCTAATATCTAAAAAAAAAAAAACAGTAAAATTGTGCAGATAGTAGCACTTTTGTTATCAATAAAAGTTGTCAGCAAGGACATTGAACTGTGTCTAGTTAATACCTGGAGCGTTAAAATCCCCCACGATTAAGATCTTGCTTCCCTGTGAGTCAATTATTGTATTTTCAATGTTAGCGAGACATCTTTGGAAATTGTCTGGTGTCGTCTGAGGAGGGAGTTAAAACAGACCTACCAAAAAAGTCCCCTCCTAGAACACTCAATTTTCACCCACAGACACTCGGGGAAATCTTTTCGAAACCTCACGTCTTCGTGAGCTATATTGTATGTTAACTGCGACCAATACACCGCCTCCTACTCGGCCCCGGGAAGTGAAATCACGATCGGGACGGTAGACATCAAAACCGGGCGGAAAGTAGTCGAAGGAACTAGCACTAGGACATAACAAAGTTTCCGTTAAGCAAACAATTGAGTAATTAGACAGAGTAATGTTGGTAAAAGAAACATTCAGCTTTCGTACTACTACTTCTACTATTGCTACTACTACTACTACTACTACTGCTAATACTAGTAATAATAATATATTTGACAATAATTTTTGATCAAAAAAGGAACGACGGATGGATACTGAGAAGAAAAAAAAGCTGAATTATCCCTCCGCCCCCTTATATTTCGGTGCAGTGGCACCGAAAAATGAAGGCATCGAAAATTCACAAAATCCTCGTCTCAGTTTTATGAAGTCACACGGTTTTCTTCAGATATAAGGATGTGTTGTACAAATACAGCCTTAGATGCATGAACCAGTTTTTCAGGAGGTGTACGTTACCGGACCTTAATCGTAACACGTACCAGATAGGGACCTAATACGACTCTCGTCATTATGACGCCAACGAAAGTTAACTGGTTTTCGTTCTTTAAGAAACAAGCGGAGTCCATAATTTTTCTTGTAAATAATCACTGAACATATTAACTTTCTGTTTTTAATGAAGTATTTTGGGGATTATATTTAGTGCACATTTCTAGTGTGCTAGTACAGTATCAAATTTTGAAATCAGTATACTCACATTGGTTTCCAGACTGGGTCGACGCGCTCAAAACAGACACACACACACACGGATATTCTCTTGTAAAACACGAGTACACCAAAGTTTTATTAAGTGTATACCTCAGATATTGAAAATGAATTGCAGTATGCCAAAATATTTACTATATGATAACGTTTTATTTAAAATTATGAAATAGGTATACCATTAGCTTATAGCCTTTTGCCGAGAATTAACAAGAAGTGCAAAGTCTTACAAAAGCCGTGTTATAGCAGTAGCGTTACAAGTACCAAGTTACTTCGCACATATTGCGTGGAGTCATCTGCCAGGACCACGAAAAACCGAAGTTTCTGGGTTCCAGCTTAGGTATATTTCGGGGTCGCGGAACACTGCATATCTTTTTGGCCTTCAATCTCGCCACTATGATTACTTGTGTAAATCACTAAATGTTTTTTTAATGAACAATGCTATATAGCTGATTAGGTCATTCAAATAAACCGCCACTATGATGAACGAAAGTAGCCACGAAGACCCTGTATCGACTCATAAATTCTGCCATTAGTAATGCTTCTCAGGCCCCTTCGTCTAAGTTTAGTTTCTACGTCGCACATTGTCATAAACAAGATGGAGCAAAATCGACATTTTTTTACGTTCGTATTTTATCTGATTTGTTGTGCTGCTCCCGATACAAAAAAAAAAAAAATTTTTAAGAATAACTTTTTATTGCTGTCGAATCGAAAATACTGCAAAATGGCGGGCACAAAAAGCTAAAAAAAAAAAAAAAAACACCAACAAGCTGGCAATTTTATAACTGTTATAATAGTCGCTTCCAGGAGACTGTATACAATAATAGACTTGCCAACTTTATGGGGTCTTTTTTTTTTTTTTTTTTTTTTTACTCACTTTATTTAGCAGTATTTTCAGATCGACCGTAAGAGGGGTAATTTTTGATGGTGTCTATAGATTAAAATAGCTCCCGCAGCGTTGAGGCGTTGCTCATAAAGTCAAGGACGACAAGAGGTGTAAAGTTTAATGGCACGCTGTTATACACCTAGACTTTAGTTGTTTTGTTCAAATAGTTCTAGTACTTTTTCGCAACGTGATTGTTGTACTAAACCTCGTTGGGTGTTGCATACGTCTTTTTTATCGTATTCTTTGGGCTTCGTCCTTTTTTTGTGACTAATTAATGTCGTTCAAAATCTCTTTTAAAACTTTCACGTCATTAGCGGCTACGGTTGAGCAGTTTCTTATTTTTACACACTCTGTGCTGATTCCCGAAACAGACGTAATATCCTTACCTAATTACGGATAAATAGTCTTCTAGATAAACCTAATTGCCTCCGTTTTTTTATTTCTTTTCAGCAGCCAGTGAAGTTCAATCTTTGTGAAAGCATCAGTATTAGCTTTGATTATGTGGTTTCCTTTATGAACGCGTTCCTATTAGTACATTTGCACGAAGTAGCCCGCATAATTCGTTGCTTAGACAAGCGTTCCGCCTTCAACTCGTTTTATGAATCTCATAATTAGAGGACATTAAAAAAGACAGATCTTATCTGCATCGGAAGTAGTTCTAATGGTAAAGCAGTAAAAAAAAAAAAGAAAAGCTCCCGTGACGACTTTTTTCCCCTTCTTTCGGTCATACATTTTAATTGCTATCGAAATGAGCAAACTGTCCGTAAAATCCTACCCTCCTAATTTTGCGTGCTCAACCAATCACAGTAATCAAACAAAGATGAAAGCTCATGCACCTAAAAAAGGATATTCTGTTTAAAATTGACGTTGATGTAAGAAAAACACAATATTAGTAATTCATTTTTACATAAAATTTCAAGACGGACTATGTTCTATGCACCTTTAAATTAAAAAAAATTGGTAAGACGTGTGAAAAAAAAAGAAGAAAAAAACAGGCCTGTCAGATTAATAGTGTGGAAACAGGGGAGCTAAGGAGATTTCAATCTTCGTATTTTGGCCTTTTTTTGTCTTGCTGTTTTGGACCGTTGAATTTTTTAGACTTTATTTTTGCCGTCGCGGCTCCGCAGTTTCGTTACGATTTCAAAATATTATTTTTAAATCGGTGTTTTTTTTTTTTCCAAAATAATCGACAGATTTTTCTTTTCCAATAAAAGAGAAAATCACATTTTGGATGTCCGACGGAATTCTCGGAATGGAAACATAATTTTTGCTCCTTTGAAGTCGGCGTCGCTCACGGCAGGCGCCGACCGATCGTTGATGCGGCGATTCGGAAAATTTGGGGATCCGTCTGGATTTCAAGCTTGCCCGGGGTCCTTGTCTCCGCCAGTTTCCCATTAAGTGATAACGAAATATACCCCCCCCCCCCCTTCCCTTTCCCCTCTCCAACAGAATAGTAAAGAAAACAAAGAGTTGTTGTTTCGAGTTTTTGTTTCTTTCCTCGATAAACTAAGAATTATATACAAAACAAGAGAAGGGATCTCTCCTTTGCCTTACCGAGCTTTAAAGCGACTCAGTGAGTAAAAACAAAGCGCAGAAAATTACGAAGACTGTGCTTCTTCGCCTGACGCTATTTTTCTTTTTTTTTTTTCAACTTTTTCAGTTAGTGTCGACGGTATCTTCTACTCTCTCTCTCTCTCTCTCTCTCTCTCTCTCTATATATATATATATATATATAAATCGGTGCTCCTAAACACCACTTTATGTCTTTTTATTCTTGGGTTTTACTGTTATCCCCCAGTTTCTGTTGACCATTTATACATGTTTTCACTTTGGTGTTTTGTCATGTTTACCCAACATTTCATACAGTTCAACCAGGCCAGCAGATTGCTAAAATGTTCGCCGAAGGACGTTAATTGCGTATGGCTAACTTCGTTCAAGTTACCGATGTTATTTAACTTACGTACTAAACTTCTGAAGCGTAATAAAAATCGGTATTTCGTTTATTATACAATTATACAACTTGTGACACCGTTTTTTCTTGCGTTCCCCAATTTATATATTGCCAAGGGTGGAAACTTGGGCCAGTTTGTGATCAATGATATTTAAAAACCGCAACGAGACGCGGACAAGGAACATAGACAAAGACGCAGCGCTAACTTTCAACTTAACATTATTTCCTTAGTCACCTATATTGCAGGTGTCAACAAAAAAACAAGTCAATGAAGAAAGATAGATACACACCGTTAAAAGGATGAAATATTGTTACGCCATTCATCGGCGGCCGTAGAGTGATGTAGCAATATTTTAGCCTTTTACCGGTGTGTATATGTGTTTCTTCATTGGCTTGTGTTTTTGTTTTTTTGTTTTATACCGATAATATATATTAGGTGATTACGGAAATAAATTTGAGTTATAAGTCAGCCCTATGTATCTGTCTATTGTTCTTGTCCGTGTCTCGTTGCGCTTTTTAAATAATCTATATATTGCCATCGTCGAGGAGCTGCGATTGATATCACTGATATGGTAGTTAAAAGTACCTGACAAAATTATCATACGTTGAGTTTGTTCCTTGAGTCGTTAAGTGGCGCTGCGATCGTTTATGTACCGAGGTTCCTGCTAAGATTTCTGAGAAGAACTCCATCGGTTGTTAAAATCGTCGCGTGGTCGATGGCCAGTCGAAGTGAGTCGTCATGTTGCGATGACACTATACGGCGTGCAAGTTGCCTTGCGCCACCTCGTGCATTTGTTTACCCTCCAGATGCGCTCACATGCCTTTGTTTACCCCCTACTTCAACAAATGACTGCGCGCGTTTGGCTGCGCCGTTCATGCTATTGTCGTGCCCTTCTTCGCGTTAAAATACTCGCGAAAGACGCATTTTGGAACACTCGCTCGGTTTTTATCTTAATATATCTCGATTGTAAACGCCTTATTATACCTCGATTGTAAACACAAAGTTACGGTTCTACCAAGTTGCCAAATGAAAACTTTGCAAGGGAGGACCGAACGACACGAAAGAAATCTCGAAAACCTCCAGCCTTTAATTCCATTTAAAACTCTCGTGAGACAGAGATAGCATTGTATCCTACAGATGTATTATTGTATCGCCCCGAGTTAGCGAATAATAATAACTTAAAAAAAAAAAAAACGATACCAGGAAATGCAGGGCTGAAAGTTGTTCTAATGGAAAACACTGAGTCTGGCCCATTGTTGGTCCACAATTGTTTCATTGCAAACGTGGCGTACTAAGCGCACTCAGGGGAGTTCGCTTTCTGCTTCTTTTTGTCCTGCTCCGCCGCGCATGCGCACTTTGTCCCAACTCTTTTGTCTCAAGTCGCTTGCCGCAAGGGCGGCGCGTTGCCTTCGTATCTCGGGCTCCTTTGTTTTCGCGTTAAATGAGCGCGAAACGTTGGATTCGTTGCCGTTCGGAGAAGTTGGTTCAATGAACACTGCGCCCAATTGTCTGCGCGTTGTATTTATTTTAGTCTTTTAGGGGGAGGGGGGGGGGGGGGGCGGGGCTTTTGCTATATCGTCGGCAGTTGGAGCAGCCGGTGCTTTTTGGAATCTCCCAAATGGCGAAGCGTCGAGGCGGACTGCTTTCGAGTTTTCGTTTTTAGTCTTTCGTGAAAGGACGGTAGAGTTATTTATAAAAGCGTCGGGAGAGGACACAAACGGAGATTCAAAAGGGGCCATTTTCTTTGTTCCATTTTTAGTTACATATATGGGACTGTGTCTGCGAGTGTGTATGTGCGTGTGCGTATGTGTGCGTCTAGTTTTGTTTCTGGACTTGGGGTGCGTGTTTTCTTGATTTCTTTTTTGCGTCTGCGTGTGTTCAAGAAGAAAAAGAAAGTCTTATAACATGGTCTGTTTTTAGATACTTGGTAACCTTTTCTTTTTTTGCCCGGGGGGAGGGGGGGTGGCAGGAATGAATTCATGATGATTACTTGATACCATCGTTGTCGTTTTGTTGAAAGGGCGAATTCTGCGATGAAAGAGAAAGAAGAATGTGGCAATTCGTCCTGCGTGTTCGTTTTCTGACGGCGAACAATATACTGAACGCGAACGCGACGAGAAGAATGATTTCCGATGGCGCGTCTGTCGCGAGCATTGCGCCTTTGTTCCAAAGCTTATATTGTCCGATTTCAAGCCGCACAACAGCTGCTTTTCTATACGACTTTCTTAAACATAGTTTATCGAAACGGTTGTGTAGTACGTTGATAATGCGTTGAGACACCGCTTGGTGTGCACGAGGAGGGGCCATGTTCCGCGTCTCCTTGCAGACAGGTATCCGGCTATTGACATGGCAGAAATGTGGAGTCACAGTGACTGATTTTGTAGAAACAACCGCCACCGTTTAATCGGTATTTTTTCATCTCAATGAGAGGGCGGCACACTGTTATTGCATTCCTTTGTGAAAGAAGCCATTAATTACAAGCGCGCTAATTTTTAACTTTTAGGACACAAAAGATGCACGTACGCTTTTATTATACTCTTGTCATCTGATGTATTTGCTTTAGTATAATTTTAGTATTCTTTCAATTTTAGCGGTTCGGCCTGGGTGTCAACCAAATCTGGCAACTAAGGTGCACTTTTGCTGAAATTATATACGTTTAATATGCTATCATCAAAACTAAACATATACGTTAAGTCTAAGTTGCCAAGTGTTTAATAGATGTCTAAAATTAGGGTAATTTTAGCGCGTTACTGTTTACTTAGGGGTGCTGGGTGCCTGAGACAAACAATAAACAAAAAAACAAAACAAAAAACACTTAATTTGTTTTAATGCCGTGTTCACACTGTTTATACATCATGCAAAAACACGGTGTTCGCAGCCGACATGATGAGAGAATTACCTCGAACATGCCTGCATGCCTGCAAACAGGCTTTGAATGACCAATAAAATATGAGAGTTATACAACGCAAAAAAAGAAAAGAAACACGCGTCAGACATTGTCTGATTGGAAGATGTATAAGCAGCGTGATCGTATCATATTGGAAACGCACCTGGACTCCTGTGCTTGTGAAGGATGAGCCTCGGTATTTGTGAACAGCGAAATGTCCATAATATTCAAATAACTCCAATGCCTTACATTTTTTAAATATATTTTCAAACCTCCTTTGCGATCTCCCCAACAACCCCCCTTTCCCAGCACGAAGTATCCAACCGAGAAATTTACTCTGCCTTTCTGCATCTCGCGCCGCCTCTTGCACACCGGGAAGCATTGCAATTGCAAACGAGCCGACACGGACGAGACGCAACGGATATCCCTTCAAACTTTCCAACACTAACTCGAACTTTCCTGTTTCTCCCCGTCCGCCACTTGGACTCCGACCTGTTGATGATTCCACTAATGAGCGGCGGTGCAAGCACTCGGGGCGGAAGGGAGCGAGCTCCAGGAACGCCTCGTCCAAAGAAGCCCGTCAAGCGTGCGCACATGCGCGTGGCAAAGCACGCTGCGGTGAGAGCCGAGCCCGCCGCTGCCCCAACCTGCCGGCCCTCGAAACCTGGGCCGATTTCCCCTCGACCCCGGGTCTCGCTCCATCACTGCCTTCTCATTCGGCGTTCGTTTTGCTCTATACACTCGAGGGCGTCAGACGTGAGCCCCGAGGTGCGAATAATCGGGTCAGCACACGACCCGCCGACGCTGTCTCTCTCTCTCTCTTTCATAAGGTCTAATTGAGCGCTCCTGGGGGGGATCGGTGGCCGAGTGGTCTAGCGTACACCAGCTCGGAGCACGTGGAGCGAAAGCTCGCGCTGCAGAACCTAGTGATCCTGGGCTGAATCCCCACCCCTGCCCGTTTTGATCTGGATGAGCATCGTACCGGCGTGCGGTCATGTATCAATGGGTGATGCACGTTAAAGACCCCAGGTTAGCGGTTGCACCGCACTGGCTAGATTGCTCATCTACAGCTGGGAGACTCGAAGCCCGTTGAGGCAGATCAAGTTCTAGGCTCCATAAACATACACACAACCATATTTTCTTTTTAGCGCTCCTGTGTTTCTGAATACAGAATCACGTCCTTACTACATTCCGTTCACCCCTGAGTTGACAGTGCGATGAAGGCTACGCGCTAGCGGGACCAATCAAACGCCTCCCCTTCCCCACTTGACCCCGCTCTCTGCTTGGGGGTGTGGGCGCGAGCGTGATGCTTGTTAAAATATCGAGGTATGACTAATCCAGCGAACACGTAGCTGCCACCGTACTGTCAGCGTAGGGATCAATGAGACAGTCTACTTACTGTTGAACATCTCATATACGGGGTGTTTCGCGGAACACCATTTAAAGCGTTCCTGCAAAAAAATTCGTATCGAACACGAAAAAAAATTAATATATATATATTTTTTTTTCTTTGCCAAAGGGGCTCTTTAGACACATTCATAACGTCCAAAGCAGTTCGTTCATCGAGTATTTTTATGTAATTAACTCCCGAATCCTTAAATTTAAAAGATACTTCGAGTTCGAATTTTGAAATTTTCTAGTCAACTAAAATAAAAAGAAGTCCAATTTGGCGACATACTTATAACTCCACCTGGCAACCCTGCTGCCTCCTCCGCGCGCCTCCTGGTAGGTTGCGCAAGCTATCTTCCGTTATAAAGGGTGCGGTCGTTAGTTTCATCAATCCATCCATCCAAATGAGTGGTGCAGGCAGCAGCAGTTGCATGAGGAGGTCCTGCGCATGCACAGAGCTCTCCTTTAAATAAGGTATTTTTTTCATCAGTTGGGGTGCAGTTTGTTTAAGGGGGATTCACCCGCTAGTCACTCAATGGACACATTTTGCTACAGAAACCTGCGTTTCAGGAATCCACCAGGGTATTGATTATCTTCGAACTTCATTATGAATATACATTTAAGGTCGCACGACCTTTAAATTTTCCCCTGAGTGCGCTGGAGGTTCTTTATAAATTAAAAAAAAAAAATATGACCATTCTGACTGTTTCAAGCGCGTTGCGAGGCAATTTTCAAATTAAAATGACTTCGAAGATAAAAGTGACAAAACGAATGGTATTACCTACAAGATGTTTCTCCCATTTTAATTATAAGTCCCTGACAGGAAGACTATATGTCATGGTGTTTGCGTATTTGTGTAAATACGTTTGTCTAGTACTCCCAAAATAAGCTACGCTTCAAAGTCACGACACTTCCCATATTGTGACTTAAAATCATGGTTTTCAGTTATCTGAAGATTTCTCTCAAATCACAGGAAACGTTTTTCCGCCTTTCAGAAATGTTTAAAAAATTCGCGACAGAGCAAAGCAATATTACACCAGCTTCGTAACACAGAAACTAATTCTGGCGAAGTCGTACTTTTGAATCATGATGATGGGCCGTTGTGTGTGCTCTGCACAAGCACAAAACTCCCGGTGCCCACAACAATGTCGGAGAACAGAGCGCCGACACTTAAAGTGTAGCTCATTTATACCCTTGTTACAGGGGCACATTTAACTGCAGTTACGCTAAGCCACAGATAGCGCACAATACGTGCGGACAACGTTCTGCGGCTATGCAGTCAAAGCTATGGGCGAACGTGCGCTTAAGCATCTTAAGCATCTATCGAAGCAGTGCGCGCGCGCTCTTCACTTCTTCTGAAATAGCTGTCAGAGAGTATAGTGCGGTATCTGTGATGCCGCGCAACAGCAATTAAGCTGAGCTCTAAACATCGCCCTCAAATATGGCGTCCAGTGAATACTCCTTATATATATATACGGTCTTCCGTCCGCCGCCCTCCTCGGCGAACAAAATCTAGCTCGCCTAGACCGGTGGCGAAGAGCCCGTGCCCCGAACCCACCTCGAGCGCCCGACCTGCATGCGCAGTTGCGAGCAACTTGTTTGTTCCGGGAAAAGTGGGCGCCATCTATAAGAAAACGGGTACAAACAAACAACGGGTAAATCCCCCTTAAAAAATCAATGAATTTAAGAAATTTTTTTTTTTATTGTTTCGAACGGCGGTTATATCCATATGAGAGGGACCCATCGCTCAAAACGCCAGTGAAAACGGGGCGCTGTTGGTGCTCCTTTACCACACCGAAACGTTATACTTAAACGGGTCAAGAAACGATTTTCCTACTTCTTCCTCCTTAGCTTTAATCCTCAACTCAAACGCGAATTGTGAAATCACGTCGTCGCGACATTCTTCGGCACCGGTGCGATGACTCCTAGCTTCCACCGTGTTTATGCACATCATAGAACTTGTCATTCCCCAGTGACGATAAGTTCCGTCAGGGCACTCATTGGCCACGAACGCGAATCCGAATATTCGTTGACGGATTTATTGTTGACAGGCGCATACGTCCGAGTGACGCAGTTCTCGTGTCCAATGCGTGAGCTGGGCTCGGCTGACGCCAGGTTGGCACCGCTGACGCGCTTTGGGAACCGCGGATGTATCATAGTGAAAAGGCGGAGAGCTTTCGAAGGAATGAAGGTACAAAATAGTCCGTTACATTCTCGAAATTTCGTACCGAAAAGCTGGGTTTTGACTTTTTATCCTCTTTCTTTTGGCCAACTAAACGATATGCGATTAGTAAAGTCCCCAATTAAAATCATTTATCCCAGCCCAAAATTCGTTTCATGGCCGCTTTAAGATTATGTGAGTGCACAAAAATAAAAGAAAAATTACACTGGTCTTCCTGTGTTGACCCGTATATTTTTATTTCTTGCGGCCTCGATTTTCGCTTAACTCGATCCCTTCTAAAATTGCAACGATTGGCGTCACAAAAGCTAAAAAAAAAACAAAAAAAAAAAACGCATATCCACGTGCTGAATGACGTTGATTGGGGCGAAGCTCTGGTGGTGCTTGTCTGCGTAGACGGCGAGCCGCAGCATGCCGAGCCTTTCGTTCGTTTTCATCCATGTCACGCTGCGGTCAAATGCTCAAATGCGTATATAACCACGTTCCATACCACACATTCTTTTTGTTACATGGATGGAAACGAACGAAAGGCTCGGCATGCTGCGGCTCACCGTCTAACAAGCACCCCTATGGAGCTTCGCCCCAATCAACATCATTCACCACGCGGAAATGCGGTTGTTTTTTTGTTCTTTTTTTGCCCTACACGAGCACAGGAGCACGTGCTCACGTGCTCGTAACCAGACGGCGGACGGACATACGGACATGGCTAGCCCAAAGGGGTATTTACTCGAGGAAGAAATCCCGGGGATTTCTCCCCGGCACGCGCGCATCACGAGATGAAAACGCGAGGCTTTTGCACACCGCAAAGCCTGATGTTTTCGTCGCAGGATGCGCTTGCCGTGGAGAAATCCCTGGGATTTCTCCCTCACGTGAATACCTCTTAAGGGGTATTCACACGAGGGGGAAATCCCGGGGATTTCTCCCCGGCACGCGCGCATCACGAAATGAAAACGCGAGGCTTTTGCACACCGCAAAGCCTGACGTTTTCGTCGCAGGATGTGCTTGCCGTGGAGAGATCCCTGGGATTTCTCTCTCACGTGAATACCTCTTAAGGGGTATTCACACGAGGGGGAAATCCCGGGGATTTCTCCCCGGCACGCGCGCATCACGAAATGAAAACGCGAGGCTTTTGCACACCGCAAAGCCAGATGTTTTCGTCGCAGGATGCGCTTGCCGTGGAGAAATCCCTGGGATTTCTCCCTCATGTGAATACCTCTTAAGGGGTATTCACACGAGGGGGAAATCCCGGGGATTTCTCCCCGGCACGCGCGCATCACGAAATGAAAACGCGAGGCTTTTGCACACCGCAAAGCCTGACGTTTTCGTCGCAGGATGCGCTTGCCGTGGAGAGATCCCTGGGATTTCTCTCTCACGTGAATACCTCTTAAGGGGTATTCACACGAGGGGGAAATCCCGGGGATTTCTCCCCGGCACGCGCGCATCACGAAATGAAAACGCGAGGCTTTTGCACACCGCAAAGCCAGACGTTTTCGTCGCAGGATGCGCTTGCCGTGGAGAAATCCCTGGGATTTCTCCCTCATGTGAATACCTCTTAAGGGGTATTCGCACGAGGGGGAAATCCCGGGGATTTCTCCCCGGCACGCGGGCATCACGAAATGAAAACGCGAGGCTTTTGCACACCGCAAAGCCTGACGTTTTCGTCGCAGGATGCGCTTGCCGTGGGGAGATCCCTGGGATTTCTCTCTCACGTGAATACCTCTTAAGGGGTATTCACACGAGGGGGAAATCCCGGGGATTTCTCCCCGGCACGCGCGCATCACAAAATGAAAACGCGAGGCTTTTGCACATCGCAAAGCCAGACGTTTTCGTCGCAGGATGCGCTTGCCGTGGAGAAATCCCTGGGATTTCTCTCTCACGTGAATACCTCTTAAGGAGTATTCACACGAGGGGGAAATCCCGGGGATTTCTCCCCGGCACGCGCGCATCACGAAATGAAAACGCGAGGCTTTTGCACATCGCAAAGCCAGACGTTTTCGTCGCAGGATGCGCTTGCCGTGGAGAAATCCCTGGGATTTCTCCCTCACGTGAATACCTCTTAAGGGGTATTCACACGAGGGGGAAATCCCGGGGATTTCTCCCCGGCACGCGCGCATCACGAAATGAAAACGCGAGGCTTTTGCACACCGCAAAGCCTGACGTTTTCGTCGCAGGATGCGCTTGCCTTGGAGAGATCCCTGGGATTTCTCCCTCATGTGAATACCTCTTAAGGGGTATTCACACGAGGGGGAAACCCCGGGGATTTCTCCCCGGCACGCGCGCATCACGAAATGAAAACGCGAGGCTTTTGCACATCGCAAAGCCAGACGTTTTCGTCGCAGGATGCGCTTGCCGTGGAGAGATCCCTGGGATTTCTCCCTCATGTGAATACCTCTTAAGGGGTATTCACACGAGGGGGAAATCCCGGGGATTTCTCCCCGGCACGCGCGCATCACGAAATGAAAACGCGAGGCTTTTGCACATCGCAAAGCCAGACGTTTTCGTCGCAGGATGCGCTTGCCGTGGAGAAATCCTTGGGATTTCTCCCTCACGTGAATACCTCTTAAGGGGTATTCACACGAGGGGGAAATCCCGGGGATTTCTCCCCGGCACGCGCGCATCACGAAATGAAAACGCGAGGCTTTTGCACACCGCAAAGCCTGACGTTTTCGTCGCAGGATGCGCTTGCCGGAAAGAAATCCCCGGGATTTCTCCCTCGTGTGAATACCCCTTAAAGGAGCTTCGCCCCTAAAGAAAGAAAAAAAATCAAATCAAGCTGCTTTTTTATGGGAAATAAGGGATAAAATGAATCAGACAGATTGGAGAGTCGGCGCGTCTCTGGCGGCTCCTGTCTCTGCAAATCAATGCATGCGGTTGCCGGTGCATCTTCGTCGCCCGTTGAGGCAGACCAAGTTCTAGGGTGAATAAACATACAGACACCCCCCCCCCCCCAATTTTTTCTATCTGTTTAGTTAAAAATAAATGACGGCAACAAGAACGTAAAAAAAAGTAATGTCCAGGATTTTTTTATTGGCATTTGCGATTATTCGTTTGTCTGACTTGTCAAAGTTTAGGGCATTCGTTTGGGTATGGAAAAAAAGAAGGAACGACGGAAAAGACAGAGTCTATAGCCAAAAGGGAAGCGGTGAACAGCAGCCGTTGGTTTTGAAAGTGAAACGAACGACAAAACCTCCACCTGTTTGGGCCCAAACGCCCGCTACGCACCCTATACATCTTCGGACATCAGAAGGGAGTGAATCCGCGGGTTCACTCCCTTGGGAGAATCGGACGGGGGTCAACACCCCCCGCAGACTTGCACCTGATGCGGATAGATGAGGCGTGCCTTTTCTTCCGCTCTGCGCATCAATTGATGCTTCCGCGGCCGAGTCGGGTCTGGGCATTCTACTGCTATCTAATGTATGAAGCTGATTTTGGCAGTTTTTTTCCTTCTACTTTTGTGGACTTGGCTGATACGGTTTACTCTTCCGTCAGACGCCTCCCGATAAATCTAACTCTGAATGCATTCTTGTTTTCCTTCATTTTTTTAAATTTTAGCGTGTTCGCCAATGCACCTGTTATTTTGTGTGTCTGGGTATTTGAATAAGTGTACCTCTATGGGCGTGCCTGTTCTTCTTATTGAAGCTGCAGTCAGGGTGCTCTGCATATAATTCAAAAGACGCGGAATTTCTCCTCAGACATCACGTCTGCAGGAAAACTCCGCGTCTTTTGATTGCGGACACGCGTCAATCTTGTTCGAAGCACGTATGGTTCGTACATAAAGCGGCCGTAAAAAGACCAGCACATTTGGCACGTCTCGCAAAAATCGAATTCCAAACGTACATTCCTGAACTTGAGTACGCCTAAGTCGCTTCGGAAAATGTTTTACGTCTATTTTGTTTTACAGAGATCAAACACCGAGATGGTGAAATATACAAAAAAAAGAGAAGATAATTCAACAACGGCGGCTGTGAATTTCCTTTGGCTTGCACCAGTCTGTTTGTTGTCTGCTCATTGATTTGCAAGCTCACTCCCGAGTAACTTGCTAAACAAAAAAAGAAAAAAAAAAAAGAAAAACATTGAGAACGCGAGGCTGGCGACGACGAGCCGGAGCATCGCGACAAGTAATAATTTTAACGAAATATACGGAGAATAACAACCTGGGAGCTAGGTTGTAAATCAGTGTGCAGAAAACGGAAGTCCCGTACAGGGGTATTCACACGAGGGAGAAATCCCGGGGATTTCTCCCCGGCACGCGAATCCAACGACGAAAACGTCAGGCTTTGCGATGTGCAAAAGCCTCGCGTTTTTATCTCGTGATGCGCGGGTGCCGGGGAGAAATCCCCGGGATTTCTCCCTCGTGTGAATACCCCTTACACGACACAGAAAATGCACAGCCGCCGTTTTTCGCTTTCTTTTTTTTAAATATTTCTCTACCTCTAAGCTTAGCTCTAAAAAATGAAAGCCGTTTACAACTCCCTGTAACGCCGAATTAGAGCGCAGCTCTTGAGGAGGAGGAGGGAAGGGTACTGAGGGTTACGGGTTCTCGGGGGGGGGGGGGGGGCGAGGGTCACGTGACCTCCAGGGGGAGGGCACGTGACATGGGGGTGTGGTCACGTGACCCCCCTGCTGCCCCCCCCCCCCCCGAGGTCACGTGACCTCGGCGACGTGCCCCCCAGGTCACGTGACCCCCCAGAGAAATGTTTCGCTAGATTTAGCGGGGAAAATTTTCTCCTAGATTTAGCGGTGAAATTTTTCCGCTAGATTTAGCGGGAAAAATTTCCCGCTAAATTTAGCGGGTAAAATTTCTCACTAGATTTAACGGGGAAATTTTTCCGCTAGATATAGCGGGGAAATTTTTCCGCTAGATTTAGCGGGGAAATCACCCATGATGCACCGCGCGGTTACGCCGACGGCAACGCCTCTCAAGCCGGAAACGGACGCCTAAGAGCTGCGCTCTAAAATAGATTAGAACTCAACCCAAAGGTTGGTCTCTGAACAGACATTTCGACATTCGAAATTTATAAAGGCGCGCCCAATGTGCTGGTCTTTATGGCCGTTTTGCTGCATACATGTGGGTACTTCGAACACGATTCCTGACAGTTTTTGTGTGACCAACGTGACAGGAGCACTGTACAAGAAAGAAACACGCTTCGTACAGTGTCTGCCGACTGAATTTTGTATGATGTATAAGCAGTGTGAACGCGGCCTCATTATGGCGTCTCGTGTGCTACAGAGCTCGAGTACCCTTGACCGCGCAACAACTATTGACGTCACGAGCGCGATACGCATGGCGCTTCTGGCTGGCCGACTTTGAAGCGGGGGGCAGGGAGCTCGCGGGTCACGTCATTTCGTTTCCTTACCCCTTCAATACAGAAGCGCGTGCTTGTAGCACCGGTTAGAGCCAAGCACGCCCACGCCTCCTCTCTAACAAAATTGGACAGAAAGATTTTCCACAATTTATCATACCGCGCAAAATCCGAGGCTGAGAAAAATTACGTCTTAAACCAATGCGGAGCACAAGACGCCGGGCTCTGATTGGCCGGTGGCAATCAGTTCGTTGAACGACGTTTCATGGACAAATCGTTTCGTCGACACTGCGATGTTTCATCTACAGATCGTTTCATGGAAACGAGCACCCGCTCGTTTCATCGACAGATGTTGCGACGTTTTGTCGACAGCACGCTCTGCCAGCTCCTGATTCCGCCAGCTGCACCTCCTCGCGACCTCTGCGCCTGCTCGACGCGCGGCCCTGTGTTGGATGGATGGACGGATGAAAGATGGCCGACTGAGCCAAGTATGGCGAACCAGTGCGCAGCCATCTTGCCTCACCGACTTAAACTATTGCAATTCTTTTTTCTGTTGTTTCCTTGGGGGGACTGGGGGAGGGGGGGGGGGGGGGGCAGCGATCGCACTGATTTCGGAACTTACGATTTGTATGGTTTCGCTCGTGACTTTGCCCGAACCTTTGGGGAAGCGCTGTCAAAGCCGGGAAGTTTTGTTCTCGACCACTGTCCTTTCTCAAATTAGGTTCTTAAAACATTCAACAATATGCGCTGCTCTTGACGGCTATGCTTTCGGCAGCATACGTGGTCGAGGTGTCTGCACGTCATCGAACGCTACCCTTCGCGGGCTGGCCGCCGGCACTCCGACTGTTTTGAAAAAGTGGCAGGATCGTTTCCAGAGCAAGTGTATCTTTCCGCGCGTCGCGTCTTTTGGTAGAATCCTCAAGAGTCACCTGAACATAGCATAGATAGTCCACACGTCAAAACACTGAAGCTCTTAAAAAAATTTGAAAGAAAAAACGAGGTCTGTTTGCCGGTGCACACCGCCTTTCTACCGTTGAAAATGGCATAAAAATCGGTTGTTAAGTTCATTGGCATCTGGTCTTAGCCGCAAGCAATAAGCTTTGAAGGAGACTGAGCATTTGGCTACGCGTAGTTTACTTTTACGGTGATAAAAACGGTTGTTTTCTCCTCCAAACACCGGGTATTCAACGTACTGTACTTACCAGACCGCATACGATTTTTAGACTTTAGCATATTTAGCTTCTGGATATTAAATAATACTATAGTTCTGCATATGTTATGTCTGTACTGAAATTTTGCATGCATATAAACGAATATGTGACCAAAGAACATTAGATTTGGAAGCCGCTCCTTTATGCAAAGAGCTAGGTCACGAATTTGCGTCAGGTATCTGTCTGCTGGCATCGATAAAAGAACAATTGAATGTCGCGTGTGAGGACCAGTTGGCTGCTGCCGACAGATTTCGTCTAGTGGTACTACCGCCTCTGAGGCCTTGCATGTGGCGGCTGCTCGAGAGAAGCTCTATAATGCATTAAAATGCACATTTCATATCAAATATGGTTTACTCTCTGTAATAAGACTAAACTTGGTATAATGTTTTATTTATATGTTACCAATTCTCGTGTTTTTTTTTTTTTTGCTTTTTTTGCATTGCAATGTAGTTTTTTTTTTTTTTTTTTTTTTTAAGTTTACTCGCGGGCAGCGTGCTCGTGGTAGTGCGAGTGTTATTGGTTTTCGTGCTTTTGTTATTTAGTTTTATTTGACATTGTTTACAGCCCCCTTATTATGTAATGTCCTTTTTAAACGGACCTTAAGGATAAATGACGATGAAACGAGTGCGACTAAACAGTTTTTTTTTTCGCGTATAAGCCGCAGTAGCCAGTAAAACACTGCATCACTTTTCCTTTTCAATAATTGAGAGTAATGAACATGCTTAATTTCAATCGAAATATTAGGGTTGTAATGTTGCAATAAAAGGCTGCAAGCTGCATTTTTGTTTAAAAATAACCACTAGGGGTCAGTGTCCACGCCCTTTTCTCAACCTACCATTGGATGGAAGTTTTGTTCTGCGCCTACGCATTTTTTTCTCCAACACTTTTCTTCTTCCAGTAACCTCCGGTTCCATAAACGGGCATCGGAACTTGCAAATATCCGAATAGGCCGCGCGCGAAGTCCTGCGCGTTCTTGCTTATTCGATGTGACACGGATGAGAGCGAGACAGTAGCGCAGTTGCTCCCCTTGGAGAGCAACTGCACTAGGCATCGTCTTTGTCATCTGTTAGAAGCGCTTGTACCTCAAGTTTCCGGCATTCCATTCGGAACAGCAAAAAAAAAAAAGAAAAAAAAAAAAGAAGAAAAGTTTGTCGACGAAACGTTTTACGATGGTGCTGTCGACGAAAGGATCGTCGACGAAACGTCACAGTGTCGACGAAACGTGTGTCCATGAAACGTGTGTCCACGAAAAGTTGTCAACGAAACGTAATTCCACGAAACGAGTTTCGACGAAATGATAGGGACCCTTACGACGCTGACGCAAGGTAGACGGCGCTGCTGTTTATTAC